>NW_006921866.1:2668118-2678711 GCF_000298275.1 Orycteropus afer afer | reverse complement strand
GTTATCCATTCCTCAGTTGATGGACATCTAGATTGTTTCCATGTTTTGGCTATTGTAAATAGTGCTGCGATGAACATGGGTGTGCATATATCTGTTTGAAGAGATTTCTTGAAGCTTTGCAGTTTTATCTCTACTCTTAACATGTACACCTCAAAGCTTTTTTCAAATGCTTACCATCTACCTATGCAGAACAGCTTGGCGACTGCCATTTTGAATGCATAGGTTGTCACATACCATGCTCTTTGCCTTCCTAAATGGCTCCTGCAGCTGGGTAAGAAGAAATGTTTTCTATCAAACAAATAATGCAGACAAGAACAGGACCATGTGATTTTCTTAGAGCCTTTGTTTCTTGAGTGATGTAGTCATCCTAACTCTCTTACTTTCCATCCTTGCTTGAGACTCCAACTGAGGTTGCAATGAAGCCTTTCCAGGCTGTCTGAAGGCCAACTGATAATTACCTTCACAGCATCCTGCTTTTGTGCTAGTTATTAGAGAAACAGTTGAATTTTATGCTCAGATTGAGCATGAGCCACGTAGTTTTGCTCAAATTGTACACTAACCTATAAAAGAAACTAGTTGGTGTCATTGGGTCAAGGACGTCAGATTTATATATCTCCTCAATAAAGCTCTGATTTCCTTGGATGCTAATACATCAAAAAAGAAAAATGCAGAAGCCCAGATAGTCTTTCAGGCACCTAATGAGTTCTTATTTTTATCTTATACAGAGAGTATTAAAGATAGTTGGTATTGCTATGTTTACATTTACAACACTATCATCACTCCCATACTCACCACATGCAAAAGAGGAAACATGAACCCACAGAAAACTGAAAGGAAGGGTTAGATCAGACACTGAGTATAGGACCAATTTGCTTAGCAAAAAGTCACAGGTTAGAAGAGATAAAACCCTGCCTTCTATGGTATCTATGAGTTCATGAATAGAACAAGATGGAAGTATGAAGATTTTTTTTTTTTTGTCAAAGGTGATCTAAATTTAGTTATGGGTATATCAACTCCATTACTTGAAATCAGATTTACTTCACAATGACCAATCAAAGTAGAGGATTAAGGCAATTATCTGGGCAATGTAGAGACCAGGAAAAAAATATAATTTTGTTTCAATTAAATCTTATTTTATTGTATAAAACATAAAGAAAAATTTGGCCTGTATTATAAAGATTGTTACCTAAATTTCTGACTTTGGTTTGGGGAGAAGAGATTAAACCTCTTGTTTGCTTGGTTGAATGAAATAATAAAAAATTAAAGTTGTTCTACATTGGCAAGAGGGATAAAAGTCTATTTAATATGTTAACTAGAGAATTGTTAACTTTACCAACCTAGCACAAGATTGAAGATTTTTACCAACTTCTGCAGTCTGAAATTGACTAAACATGCAATCAAGACATGTTAATTATCACTGGTGGTGATCAGCATGCAAAAGTTGAAAACAATGAACAATCACTGGTAGTTGGAAAATATGGCCTTGGTGATAGAAATAACGTTGGAGATTGCATAATAGAATTTTGCAAGACCAACAACTTATTCATCACAAATACCTTTTCTTAATAATGCAAATGGTGACTACACAGGTGGACTTTACCAGTTGGAATACACAGGAATCAGATTGACTACATCTGTGGCAAGAGGCATTGGAGAAGCTCAATATCTTCAGCCAAAACAAGGCCAGGAGCTGATTGTGGAACAGGCCATCAACTGCTCACATGAAATTTCAAGTTGAATCTGAAGACAATTAAAACACGTACACAAGAACCAAAATACAACATTGAATATATCCCTCCTGAATTTAGAGACCACCTAAAGAATAGATTTAATGCATTGAACACTAATGACTGAAAACCAGAAAAATTGTGCGATGACATCAAGAACATGATCCACGAAGAAAGCAAAAGGTCATTAAAAAGACAGGAAAGGAAGAAAAGACCAAAATGGATGTCAGAAGAGATTCTGAAACTTGCACTTGAATGGAGAGTAGCTAAAGCCAATGGAAGAAATGACAAGAAAAAATTGCTGAACAGAAGACTTCAAAGAGTAGATTGAGAAGACAAAGTCAATTATTGTAATGAAGTGTGCAAAGAACTGGAGTTAGAAAACCAAAAGGGAACAACACCTTCAGCATTTCTCAAGCCAGAAGAACTGAAGAAAAAATTCAAGCCTTGAGTTACAATATTGAAAGATTCTATGGGCAATATATTGAACAATGTAGGAAACATCGAAAGAAGATGGAAGGAATACAGAGAGTCACTATACCAAAAAGAATTGGTAGATGATCATCCATTTCAAGAGCTGGCATATGATCAAGAACCAATGAATGGTAAGGAAGGAAGAAGTTGAGGCTGCACTGAAGGAAGTGGTGAAAAACAAGACCCCAGGAACTGATGGAATACCCATTGAGATGTTTCAACAAATGGATGCTATGCTGGAGACACTCACTCATCTATGCCAAGAGATTTGGAAGACAACTACCTGGCCATCTCATGGAAGAGATTCATATTTGTACCCATTCCAAAGAAAGGTGATCCCACAGAAAATGGAAATTATTGAACAGTATCATTGATATCACATGCAAGTAAAATCTTACTGAAGATAATTCAAAAATGGTTGCAGGAATATAGTAACCAAGAACTTCCAGAAATGCAAGCTGGATTCAGAAGGGAATATGGAATGAGAGATACCATAGCTGATGTCAGATGGATCTTGGCTCAAAGCAAAGAATTCCAGAAAGATGTTTACTTACATTTTATAGACTATGCAAAGGCATATGATTGTGTGGATCAAAACAAATTGTGGATAACATTGAGAAGAATAGGAATTCCAGAACATTTAATTGTATTCATGAGGAACTTGTATATAGACCAGGAGGCTGTTTGAATAGAACAAGGGGATACTGCATGGTTTAAAATCAGGAAGGGAGTGCGTCAGGGTTGTACCCTTTCACCATACTTATTCAATCTGTATACTGAGCAAATAATCCAAGAAGCTGGACTATATGAAGAAGAATGTGGCATCAGGATTGGAGGAAGGCTCATTAACAACCTGAGATATGCAGATGACACAACTTTGCTTGCTGAAAGTGAGAATAACTTGGAGATTTATTGATGAAATTTAAAGACTACAGTCTCCAGTATGGATTACAACTGAATATAAAGAAAACAAAAATCCTCACATCTGGACCAATAAGCAGCATCATGATAAATGCAGATAAGATTGAAGTTGTCAAAGACTTCATATTACTTGGTTCTATAATCAATGCCAATGTAGGCAGCAGTCAAGACATCAAAAGATGTATCACATTGGAAAAATCTGTTGCAAAAGACCTCTTTCAAGTGCTGAAGAGCAAAGATAGCTCCTTAAAGACTAAGATGTGTCTAACCCAAGCCAGAGTGTTTTCAGTTGCCTCATATGCATATGAGAGCTAGACAATGAATAAAGAAGACCACAGAAAAGTTCATGCTTTTGAGCTGTGGTGTTGGTGAACAACGCTGAAAGTACTGTGGACTGCTAAAAGAACTAACAAATCTGTCCTGGAAGAAGTGCAGCTGGAATGTTCCTTGGAAGTGAGAATGACCAGACTTCATCTCACCTACTTTGGTCAGGTTGTCAAAGGGACCATTCTCTGGAGAAGGATGTCATCCTTGGTAAAGTGGAGGGTCAATGAAAAATGGGAAGGCCCTCAACAAGACGGATTGAGACAGTGGCTGCAGCGATGAGCTCAGGTATAGTAGGTACTGTGAGGCTGGCAGTGTTTCATTCTGTTGTGAATAGGGTTGCTGTGAGTCAGTGATGACTCAACGGCATGGGACAACAACACAACAACAAAGTTGTTCTCAGAGGTAACACATTGTCTTTTTTCTTTTTAATTTTTATTGTTATTTGAGTGAAAGTTTACAGAGAAAATTCATTTTCCATATAGCCCTTCATATACATTTTGTTTCATGATATTGACTGCATTCCCCACAATGTAACAGTGCTGTTCCCACTTCCTCCCTGTAGTTACCTCTTCCCTGTGTCCTTTCCTGCCATGCACTCCCATGCTCCCTGACCCCCAAGATATCTCCCTGCACAAACACTGTCCTTCTATTCTCCCATTATTGATCGCTCTGAGGAGTGTATCTACCTGATGTAATTGTTCACCCCATATGCCTGTCTATTGTTTGGCTGGAACCCACAAGAAGGACTTCAATTCCAAACCTGAAGGGTAATTAGGGGCTATAGCCTCAGGAATCTCACCAGGCTCTATCAGACCAGCAAACCTGTTTTTTTTTTTTTTTTATGATTTTGAGTTTTGTTCCACATTGTTCTCTCACTCTGTCCAGGATCTCCTGCACTGATCCCCCTCCAGGTGGTTGACAGTGGTGGTCAGGCACCATGTAGTTCTTCTGGTCTCAGGGTCGTATAGGCTGAGGATCATGTCAGCCTATATGGCTGGTCCACCAGTCCCTTGGACTTTCCTTCATCCTTCTTTGCTCTGAATGAGAAGAGACCCATCATTTTATCTAGATGGCTGCTTGCAAGTGTTTAAGATCCCAGTTGCTACTTACCAAAGTGGGAGCTCTGGTGGTGGTATAGTGCCTAAGGTATTTGATTGTGAACCAGAAGGTTGGAGGTTCAAACCCACCACAGAACAATGTTTTTGTGTAATATGTTATGCTAATTGAGCTTGATGTCCCCTGTGACCATAGTCTTATGGCCACAGGCCCAACTACTCTCTCCCTCTGGGTAACTGGCTGTGGCCAAGAAAAGATAACCTGTTCTCTTTCATTTTTGAAATGAAGTTTCTTGCCTAAATGTATGGCACAGTTTGCTGATATATACACTGAATATCTAACTATGAAATCATAATCATAATAAAAATATTATTGCCTTCATTAAGAGAGTTGTTGAATAAACTTATACAATATATTTTCCTGTTAGTAACTTAAAAATGAAAGCCAAAATTTATCAATATATACCCAGCATTGTGTTGGAGCTGAGTAGTAATCCTTTTTTCCAATCAGGGAAAACAGAACTTGATGGACAGCTGGCTGCTGAGTTTGCATTAGTGATGAAGAGTACATAATCCTACTTATGTAACCCATCATGTTTGCAAAATCTGCACTGAATGTTTTGGGAGGGAATGAGATACTTGGAAATGAAATCTGCTGTGCAGGAGCAGAAAATTTATCTACTTTTCACATTATTTTTGTTGTCTAATTTTATTTTGCATCCTCAAGAAATGTTTATTGTTGCATGAGTGGTTAGCCTCTGCTGACAAGTCAGGAATTTAGGAATGTTATGTTGCTAGGTCTATTCATTGACCTAGGTGTTGTGCAACTTGCTTAACTCCTCTAGGACTATGATTTCTATAGATCTAGAGTCAAACAGTAGGTGGTATTTCAGAAGTTAAAGTGCTCAGCTACTTACTGAAAGGTTGGTGATTTGAACTTCTCAGCTGTTCCACAGGAGAAAGATATGTCAGTCTGCTTCCATAAAGATTTAGGGCTTTGGAAACCCTATGGGGCAGTTCTTCTCTGTCCTATGGGGTTGTTATATGAGTCAAATCTACTCAAAGGCAGTGAGTTTGGTTTTGGTTAGAGTCAATCAGACCAGACTGAGTTGAAATGATGAAAAGAGCATTAAAGATAAAAAGTTATGCAGTCCTTACAAGTGTCTGTTCATTGTTCAAATTGTAATTCTCCAAGTAAAGTCCATGTGGTGGACATCTGTTTTTAATCAGCCCAGCAACACTTTCACTCTCTTTCTGGTTTATGACATTATTCCCCCTTCTTTTGGAAGAACTGCCATATCTTCATACATGTGGTTTAACTGAAGCTGATAATTATATTAACTCACATCTTTGGGCACTGGCCAATCATTACCCTACAACTGGTGACAATGAATGTTGTTGTTGTTGTTGTTGTTATGTGCCGTCGAGTCAGACCCGACTCATAGCGATCCCTCCTTGGAAGTAGATTGCCCCATCTTCCTTCCGGGGAGTGGCTGGTGGGTATGAACCGCCAGCCTTCTGGTTAGCAGTCAAGTGCCTTAGCCACTATGCTACCAGAGCTCCCTAGGTGACAATGAATGGGCATTGAATAACACATCCAATCATAGGCCTCCTGTGGAACTTTAAATACTAGTAAGGAGAGGTTGGGGAAAAGAAACTTTTGCTATCTCTGAGTTTACTAAATTGGGATGACTTAACCATTGTGGCAGAAGCCTTCATGAGATAAGGAAGAATGAAGACAACTCACAGAGAGGGGGAGAAAAGACAGAATAAAAATATTGTTTAAATTCCTGGAAAAGGGCAATTCATGCCTGAACTTTTGCGTTTCATGAGCCAATAAACTTCTACCATGGCTTAAGCTGGTTTTAATTGTCTTCCATGAATTCAAGCACAGTGCTTTGCATATAGCAGACACTCAGATTTGTTTTTTCAGCAGAATTAGACTTATTTAAAGTGTATTTCTCTCCAATTTTAGTAACCCTTATAAAATTGGCACAGCCAATTCCTTAAGGTCAATACTTAAAAATGTCATGTCGCAGGACGTTATACCTCCATCTCCAGAAGAAAATATCAAGGAGTGTAAGTCTTCATGTCCCTTGGATAAAAGGCATATCCTTTTCTCTTGCTTGCAAAAGAAAGTGAAGATGGGAGCTATTTCAGTATAAATTGAATTGTGTATTTGGAAGTATTTGGACTAAATTATCTGTATGGGTCCTTCTAGGTCAAATGTTGTTGGTTTCTGTGATCGAGGTGAACAGTATTGTGATAACAACATAATTATATATAGAGAAGGTGAGGATATATCCTTTTCCTGGAATTTCATCAGCTGGATTAACTGATTAACTTCAGATATAATTTCATCACCAAAGACACAATCCACTCACAAAAAGCCCTTGAAGTTTAGATTTTAAACTAAGGTTGTTATTGTAAGCACTGTAGAGTTGGTTCCGACTCATACCTACCTTATGCACAGCAGAATGAAACACTGCCTAGTTTCTTTACATACATTTAAATGTACAAATCTTCATTATTCTAAATTTCTCAAGAAATTTAGATACATCAATATAAACATTCTGAAGAAGTCTTCATATTTGGTACACAGCTGTTAGGGGATTCCCTTTCCCTCTCACCTGTGCTGGACATATATTTTCTCTATTGTGTGCCTCATCTTTCTTAATTTACTTTCTTGTTTTGCCGGAACACATTCCCTAGGGACTTCTTGGGAAAGGGTGAGAGCTTTTATGGTTGAAAATATATTTCTTTCATTTTCTCTTTTAATTGATAACAAGCTCAAATATTGAATTCTAGGTTTGAAATATTTTTCTTCAGAAGTGGAGATACGTTATTGCTTTTAGCTTTTATTTTTATTTCTCATATGCCATTCTGTACATTCTAGTTCTATTTTCTTGGAGATTTGGTCAACTTTAATATCCCATATTTTCCAGTGAGAGTTTTTTGTTTGTTTTTATTTCATTTTGCTATTTTATTTTTAATTTTCAAGGCTCTTTCTCTTCTTTATAGCAATCCTGTTCTTGTTTCATAGTTATAGTGTCTTCCTTGAGTGTCTTCCTCACATTTCTTTCTAAGTCTATTAATGGTCATTTTTTTTTTTGTAGTTTTTTGAAGTCTTCTTCCTTATGCATGATTTCTATTTCTTCCGAACAGTTTTATTTTTCAAAAAAAAATTTTTTTTGGTGAGTATCTTTCTTTTTAGATGCTCTTCTAAGATGCACAGTAATCCTTATGAATTTCATCATATTTCAGAACAGGGGAGTGAAAAGCTGACTGAAGTTTTTATATGAGTGGAGCTGTCACCTGTGAACCTCACCTGTCTGGAATGTTTCTCTGGACAATCTCTGAGCATAAGATCATTGGTTTTCTTTCTTGGGCAAGTTAGCACACTCTTCCAGTCTCCTGCCTTGAGGGTGAGAGCTTAGCTGACAGAGTTCTGAGACTAAGTTGGGGAGGGGACTGGTAAGGAAGAAGATCCCAACATGTGGATACATTCATGTAACTCTCCAATTTTAAATATGATACCCTGCTCACAAATATTTTTGCTGTTCCCTAAACCAGAAATGTTTTACCATCTCTAGAGAATAAGCCCTCAGTGTTTCGCTGAGGTGTGGTGATGAACACTCTCCAAGCTTCAGGGGTCTGGGTGGGACCTGGAGATCTGAATCCTTCTTAAACACCTTTCAATTAATTTCCCTACTTTATCCTCCTTTTGGCATATTTCTAAGAGTCCCTGGATGGCACAAATGGTTAACGACTTAGCTACTAACAGAAAGGTTGGTGGTTTGAACCCACCCAGAGATACATTGGAAAAAAGAACTGAAAATCTGTTTCTGAAAGGTCACAGGCATTGAAAACTCTATGAAGTACAGTTCTACTTTGCACACATAGAATTGCCATGAGTCCTTCTGAGGTGCTGAGAAATTATACAATGTAATTTGGGTTATTGACAAATTGAAAAGGAATGGTGTGGCATTCATCACACAAAGACTGTTTCAAGATCTGTCCTGAAGTACAACGTTGTCAGTGATAGGATAATATCCATATGCCTGCAAAGAAGACTAGTTACTACTGTTGTTGTTGTTTTTATGTGCCGTTGAGTCGGACCTGACTCCTAGCGACCCCTTTTTGGGTTTCCGAGGCAGTATCACTACAGAAGTAGATTGCCCCATCTTCTTTCTGAGGAGTGGCTGGTGGGTTTGAACCATCCAGCCTTCTGATTAGCAGTCAAGTGACTTAGGCACTACGCTACCAGAGCTCCCAAAGGTCAGTCCACTGTGTTGGCTGGGAATCGAACCTGGGTCTACTGATTGGAAGGCACCTATGCTCACCACTAAATCTATGTACCAACCACCAAAGCCAAAGATGAGGAAATTAAAGATTTCTATCAACTTCTGAAGTTTGAAGTTGACCAGACATGCAATCAAGATATGTTGATTATCACTGGTGACTGGAATGCAAAAGTTGGAAACAAAGAAGGGTTACCAATAGTTGGAAAAATAGCCTTGGTGACAGAAATAATGCTGGAGATTGCATAATAGAATTTTGTAAGACCAATGACTTGTTCATTATAAATACCCTTTTTCAACAACATAAGCGATGGCTATACATGTGGACTTCACCAGATGGAATACATAGAAATAAGATTGACTACATGTGTGCAAAGAGGTGATGGAGAAGCTTCGGCAAAAACCAGGCCAGCAGCTGATTGTGGAATAGATCATCAACTGCTCATTTGCAAGTTCAAATTCAAGTTGAAGACAATTAAAACAAGTCCACAAGAGCCAAAATATGGCCTTGATAATATCCCGCCTGAATTTAGAGACCATTTAAAGAATAGATTTGATGCATTGAACATCAATGACGGAAAACCAGAGGAATTGTGAGCTGACATCAAGAACATCATCCACGAAGAAAGCAAGAGGCCATTAAAAGGACAAGAAAGGAAGAAAAGACCAAAATGGATGTCAGAAGGGACTGAAACTTGCCCTTGGGTGGAGAGAAGCTAAAGCAAATGGAAGAAATGACAAGATAAGAGAACTGAACAGAAGATTTCAAAGAGCAGCTCAAGAAGACAAAGCCAATTACTGTAAAGAAATGTGCAAAGACCTAGAGTTAGAAAACCAAATGGGAAGAACATGCTTGGCATTTCTCAAGCTGAAAGAACTGAGGAAAAAAATTAAGCCTCGAGTTCCAATATTGAAAGATTGTATGGGCAAAATATTGAATGATGCAGGAAACATCAAAAGAAGAGGGAAGGAATACACAGAGTCACTGTACCAAAAATGATGTCGATGTTCATCCATTTCATCAAGTCTACATGTATAGCCATCGCTTATGTTGTTGAAAAAAGGTATTTATAATGAACAAGTCATTGGTCTTACAAAATTCTATTATGCAATCTCCAGCATTATTTCTGTCACCAAGGCTATTTTTCCAACTATTGGTAACCCTTCTTTGTTTCCAACTTTTGCATTCCAGTCACCAGTGATAATCAACATATCTTGATTGCATGTCTGGTCAACTTCAAACTTCAGAAGTTGATAGAAATCTTTAATGGATAGAAACCTTTCATTGGTGTATGTGAAGGACCAATGGTATTGAAGGAAGAAGTCAAAGCTGCACTGAAAGAATTGATGAAGATCAAGGCTGCAGAAGTTGACAGAGTGCCCATTGAGATGTTTCAACAAACGGATGCCCTGTTGGAGGCACTCACTCGGTTATGCCAAGAGATTTGGAAGACAGCTAGTGGCCAACTGACTGGAAGAGATCCCTATTTGTACCCATTCTAAAGAGAGATGATCCCACAGAATGTGGAAATTATAAAACAATATTAATATCACACACAAGTAAAATCTTACTTAAGGTAATTAAAAAATGGTTATAGCAGTATACTGAGAGAGAGCTTCCAGAGATGCAAGCTGGATTCAGAAGAGGATGTGGAATGAGGGATATCATTGCTGATGTCAGATGGATCTTGGCTGAAAGCAAAGAATAGCAGAAAGATGTTTCCTTATGTTTTATTGACTATGCAAAATCACTTACTCTTAAAGATTAAAGACTACAGTCTGCGGTAT
>NW_006921866.1:2655747-2667923 GCF_000298275.1 Orycteropus afer afer | reverse complement strand
AGCCACTATGCTACCAGAGCTCCCGCAGTATGGATTACACCTCAATATAAAGAAAACAAAAATCCTCACAATTGGTCCAATAAACAGCTTCATGATGGATGGAGAAAAGATTGAATTTGTCAAGGACTTCATATTACTTGGTTCTGCAATCAACACCAATGGAAGCAGCAGTCAAGACATCAGACGATGTATTGCATTGGACAAATCTGCTGCAAAAGACCTCTTTCAAGTGATGAAGAGCAAAGATGTCACCTTGAAGACTAAGGTGTGCCTAACTCAAGCCATAAGGAGCTCTAGTGGCATAGTCCCTAAGGCACTTGACTGCTAACTAGAAGGCTGGTGGTTCAAACCCACCAGCCACTCCTCAGAAGAAAGGTTGGGCAATCGTACTTTCGTAGTGATACTGCCTCGGAAAATCAAGAAGGGGTTGCTATGAGTCAAAATCAATTTCATGGCAGTGAGTTTGTTTTGTTTTTTTTTTGGTAACCCAAGCCATGGTATTTTTAATTGCCTCTTATGCATGTGAGAGCTGGACAATGAATAAGGAAGACCAACGAAGAATTGATGCTTTTGAGCTGTAGTGTTGGAGAAGAATGCTAAAAGTACCATGGACTGCTGAAAGGACTAACAATCTATCCTGGAAGAAGTACAGCTGAATGCTCCTTGGAAGCAAGAATGGCCAGACTTCCTCTCACTGACTTTGGTCAGTTTGTCAGAAGGAACCATTCCCTAGAGAAGGATACCATTGGTAAATTACCAAGAAGGATACTTGGTAAATTGGAGAGTCATTGTAGAAGGGGAAGGCCCTCAAGGAGATAGGTTGACACAGTGACTGCAATGATGGGCTCAGGTATAGCAGGGACTGTGAGGCTGGCACAGGACTGGACAGTGTCTTGTTTTGCTGTGCATGGGGTTGCTATAAATTGGAGATGACTCGACGGTACCTAACAACAACAACAACAACAACAATTTGGGTTGATTATCAGTTACACTTACTGTGGAACTCAGTCCTCTTGAGTGTGCTAAGTCATTTACAACTCATACATCTACTTTCTTACTTCCAGTGTTTTGTTGCTGTTTTCTTCTCTCTTGTTCTCTCTGTCCTTTTTAGGTTCATACCTTGAAAAATCCCATTCCTGTTACTTTAGTAGATTTTCTGGAGGGAACATATTTTTAATCTTCATTTTTACCTTAAAGTCCTGAAAACATAGCTTATGAAATACATTCATGTTCAGTTTCTATTTTTACAATAGCAAAAACAAAACAAAACAAAACAAAAAAACCCCAAATTCACTGCCGTGGTGTCGATTTGACTCATAGCAACCCCTCCTTGGTTTCCGAGGTGGTATCTCTATGGAAGTAGATTGCCCAGTCTTCCTTCTGAGGAGTGGCTAGTGAATTTGAACCGCTAGCCTTCTGGTTAGCAAATGCCTTAGGCACTATGCCAACAGAGCTTCTATACTAACAGTAGATATTAGTAATATAATCTCTATTTTACAGGCTGGAGTGGTGATGCTAAGGATTATAAACCTTAAATAACTTCCCTAGGTAATTTATTGAGCCCTGGTGGCTCAGTGGTTCAGCTCTGTGTTGCTAATCAAAAGGCAGGCAGTTTGAAATCTTTCTTGCCTGAAAAAAGGTGTGGCAGTCTGCTTCCTTAGGATTTACAAAGCCTTGGAAACCCTATGGGGCAGCCCTATAGCTTGCTCTGAGTTGAAATTGACTGGACAGCAGTGAGTTTGTTTTATTTTCTTTTTGAGGGGGAAGGTAAGTTAAGAGGAACAGTAGTAACACAACTTTATTTGAGAGCCGAGTTTTATTGGAGGTCAAGGAAGGAAGGGATATGAAATTAGTCCTTTTCATTTTATTATGAATTCATTGGTATGTTTTCCCTCCCTCCAGGGGGTTGGGAATTTTAAGAATTAGGTTTGACCAGGGAAGGAATCCAGGCCTCCAGCTTCTTTGCCTATTGTGCCTTCATGACTTCGTATCAACTCTTGTTTTCTCTTCATTGCTCCTTTTTCTGGACTTGTTGGACTAATTCAAATTCCATAATAGAAGAAATCTGGCAAACCCAGAAGACGTCGACTTGTACTTAATTCTTCCACAAAACAATGACAAGAAGTTGAATTCTGCAGGATTTAGCCTGGCAGGACTCACTATATTCCTTGTTCAAGACAATTGATTTACCCTTGAGAAAGCAGGCCTGTGACTAAAGTTTGTTTACACAGTGACTCAGCCTCAGCCCAGAATTAGCTAATAGGTCTCTATTACCTTTCCTTTCTTTCTTAGGAAAAAAAAAAAAAAAAATAGACTAAATTCTAGCAATGGAATAATTGCAACTTTTGGAAATCTGTGCAAAACTTCAGATGCTGTCACTTTGCATTTTAAAAGATGCCCACTATGACTTTGCTACAATTCAGTCTTTTACTAAAAAAAGATGCAGTTTTCATTTCTTACTTAAATCATTCATGGAGGTCCCTCTCTGAGCCTATTGTGTATGTGTGCGTATGTTTCATATCATCCCTCCAAAGACACTAATAGGGCCTGCAGCATGATATTGACTTGCTAGCCACATCTTTTCCCTCAAATCTTAACAAACATTTATTCTACAACTTGAGGATCAAAAGTGAGGGAATAGAAGAGATTGTTAAGGCTTGAAACAAAGGGATATTAAACTATATCCAATAAAAGTGTGAAAAAAATAAGCCTCTTTAAAACAGGCACGTTATGATCTTTACATTAAACAATCTGAATACAGGAACCTGGTGAGGCAGTGGTGAAGCCCTCAGCTGCTAACCTAAAGGTCAATGGTTTGAACCTACCAGCTGCTCCATGGGCAAAAGATGTGGAAGTTGGTTTCCATAACAATTACAGCATTGGAAACACTGTGGGGCAGTTCTACTCTGTTCTGTAGGGTCACTATGAGTCAGAATCAACTCAATGGCCAATATTCCCCCTCCTCACCAGTTATCTGAATATGTCTCTGCTAAGAGACAGAGGAGCTCTGATAGTGTTGCGGTTAAAGCATTGTGCTTTAACGTTTAACCAAAAGGGCGGTGTTTCAAACCCATCAGCCACCTTGCAGGAGAAAGTTGTGGTAGTCTTCTCCCCTAAAGCCTTAGAAACCTTATTGGGCAGTTCCACTCTGCCATATGAATTGACATTGACTCTATGGCAATGAGTTTAATCTTTATGAAAGCAGACTGCCACATCTTTCTCTTGAGGAATGTCTGGTGGGTTTGAACTTCTTGACCTTTTGATTAACAGCTGAGTACTTAACCACTTGGGCAATCCTACTTCCGTAGTGATACTGCCTCGGAAACCCAAGGAGGGGTCGCTATGAGTCGGGGCTGACTCGACGGCACATAACAACAACAACAACAACACTTAACCACTGTGCCACCAGGGCTTACGGATAGCAGCTTATTCTTTGGCGCTATTCAGTTGTTTGACTTTGAGCAATTTATATAATAATAAATTTATAAAATCAATGGATTTTTGTTTTCTCTGGGTTGGAATCAATTCGACGGCAGTGGATTTTTTTTTTTTTTAATTTTCTGAAGAAAAAGACCTGGATTTATTTAATGTGCCTTAAACTTCAGTTATCTGCATATTTTTCTTCATGATTTTTTGTCATATCCCATCACATCTATACTATATTGGCTAAACATTGTTTAAATTGAGCTTTTTTTTTTTTTTTCCTTTTTGACCGAGGTAAAGTGGATGAGAAAGTAAAAGTCAGGTGTGAAGGGTAGTGAAGACAATGGCATGGAAGAGAAAAAGCTATAGTTCAGGGTTAAGGCAGAGGCTGAAACACAGGGAAGAGTTGAGGAATGTGGGTCTGAGACTGGGGGTGAGACAAACAGAAGGAAATGGTTAGAATAGGTGAGGGGCAGGCAGACAGACATGGGTTATCTGGAAGTTATTTAGAAAGAGAAATTTGAATAGTAATGGAAGGGATAGAATCTACGGGACAGGAGGATTTAAGACTAAACCAAACCAAACCCACTGCTATCAAATTGATCCCGACTCATAGCGACCCCATAGGACAGAGTAGAACTGCCCCATAGAGTTTTCAAGACTGTAAATCTTTACCAAAGCAAACTGCCTCATCTTTCTCCAACAGTGGCTTATGTTTTTCTTTAACCACTGCTCCACCAGCACGCTCCTTTGTTAATGACCAAACTCAAAACAAACAAACAAAAAACCCCACAAACAAACAAACCCACTGCCATCCAGTCTACTCTGACTCATAGTGACTCCCATTGAGTTTCCGAGGTGGTAAATCTTTACTGAAGTAGATTGCCCAGTCTTGCTTCCATAGAGGGGCTAGTGGGTTTAAACCACCAACCTTCTGATTAGCGGTCACATACCTTAGGCACTGTGTTACCAGAGCTACTTTTGTTAATGACAAAACCAAAAAAACCAAATTCACTGCCGTTAAGTCAGATCCAACTCATAGTGACCCCTCCTTGGGTTTCTGAAGTGGTATCACTACGGAAACAGATTGTCCACTCTTTCCGAGGAGTAGCTGGTTTGTTAATGACAGAAGGGGGAATATGACTTCTTACTGAGAAAGGTCAACTTGTAGTCTCTATAGGCAATGCCAGACCTGTTATACACTTTCAAATCAGTAGGGAAAAAAAATACTTTATGTCTTTATTTTTGGCAATTTTCTTCATCACCATTATTTTTACATATCCTACTTCTTTTTTTCATTATGCTCTTGTTGTTGTTGTTGGTAGCATAGTGCCTAAGGCACTTGACTGCTAACCAGAAGGCTGGTGGTTCAAACCCACCAGCCACTCCTCGGAAGGAAGGTTGGGCAATCCTACTTCCGTAGTGATACTGCATCGGAAACCCAAGGAGGGGTCGCTATGAGTCGGGGCTGACTCGATGGCAAATAACAACAACAACAACAGGAAGTTCTTTTTTTCATTATGATCTTACATTCAAGCAATTCGTGAATAACTAAAATTGAACTTGACGTTGGAACGTACTAAACTTTTGGATTTGGAAGATATATATTCCAGTTTTGGTGCCACTACTCGCTGTGACCATGATCAAGATGTTTAATTTCTATACCAAAAAACCAAACTCACTGCTATTGAGTTGATTCCAACTCATAGTGACCCCCACTGGGTTTCTGAGGCTGTAAATCTTTAGGGAAGTAGATTGCCCTATCTTCTTTCCAGTGGATTTGAGCCACTGACCTATTGATTAGCAGCCAAATGCCTTATCCACTACACTACCAGTTCTTATACACCTTAGTTTTTTCCCAACACATATGATAATCAAATAAAATTAAAGATAACATACAGTTGTTAAACAAGGAACAAAAAGATAATATTGTTACCGGGGTGCCTGAAACCTGAGCAGGGGTCCTTGCCTTCTACTGACAAAGAATTGAACCAAAAGAAAAAAAAAACAAAAAACAAAAAACTCACTGCCATGGAGTCGGATCTGATTCATAGTGACCCCTCCTTGGGTTTCCAAGGCGATTGCCCAATCTTCCTTCTGAGGAATGGCTGATGGATTTGAACCACCAGCCTTCTGCTTAGCAGTCAAATGCTTTAGGCACTACTCCACCAGAGCTCCTAAGAGTTGAATGGGAGAGGCAAAATGTCCACATGAACCAAAAGTTATTAAAAAGATAAGGAGAGAGGAGGGCCTTGTGAGGGAAAGACAGAGGGGCTTTCGCCTATGCTAGCTTCTGGTCTCTCCCTGAACGTAGGGATTCCTAAGGGTTAGAAAGGGTTTTTGACAGAGCAGAGACATCATCTTTACTCATAAAATGGGCAGGGTTTTGAAGTTCAAGTTATGCATGCGTGATGTCTGGACCCAAGTTCAAGCCCCAGTGAGAGATTCTTGTTCTTGCCTGCTTCTGGTGAAAGATCACTTTGTCAGGCATGTTGATCTTTATTGTGCATACTCTGCACCTGGTGGGCACCTAATGAGAAACTCAAAAAAACAATCTGGAGGTTTATCAGCATTTTAAAACTATTCAAGCTAAGGGCCATTAATTTGCGGCTCTTTATCTCACCCAAACTCCTGGTTTGCCAACTAACCAGTTTTCTGATGCCAGCAGCCAGAATTATGTGGTGGTCTGCACGTAGGTTTAAATTTCAAGGGTATTGAGTCACAGGCTTGTTTGGCCTAGCTAGCCTGTCTCAATATGTCTGTAATAGCATTTTCCTAACAGCCAGGCACTCACAGATTAAAAAACAAAAACAAAAACAAAACAGAACAAAAAACTAAACCAGTTGTCATTGAGTTAATTCTAATACATGGCAAACCCATGTGTTACAGAGTTGAATGGTTCCATAGGGTTTTCTTGGCTGTAATCTTTATAGAAGCAAATCCCTGGACCTTTCTTCCATGGTGCTGTTGGGTAAGTTCAAACCACCAAATTGTATGTTAGTAGCTGAGTGCAATCCACTGGCATCATTCACGAACCTTAAACCTACTGCCATGGAGTTGATTCTGACTCGTAGCTACTCTGTAGGACAGAGTAGAACTGCTCTGTAGGCTTTCTAAGGCTGTAAATCTTTACAGAAGCAGGCTGCCTCATCTTTCTCTTGTGAAGCTGCTGGTGGATGCATACCACTGACTTTTTGATTAGTAGCCAGATTCGTTAACCACTGTGCCACCAAAGCTCCTTAAGGGACCTCAAGAAGGCCTTTTTATTGTGCTGGTCTTTCTCTAAAAGCAATTTCATTGCAATTTCACTGTTATTTTAGTGCAGTGATTTACTTGGTATGGCTTTTCTAGCCACACTCTTTGTAATTCCCACCAGATTACTGGGTGGGACCATGCAAATAGGGTGTGTAGAACTCTGATGTTGGGATTGGTTGGTTTGGCACTCTGCCAGGCTTAGAATGAGCCCTCCTAGAGGCAGAGAGGGGATTTCACTACCATCAAGAGAGAAGAGCTGGAGGTGAAGTGGAGAGTGTCCTTGGACCCAAGATCCCTGCGCTGGACCTCCTTGCCTGAGAGACACCTTGGCAAAGAGACACCCTGGTGGAGAGACACTCCAATGGAGAGACAGTGGCAGTGGAACCAAAAGACACCAGTCAAAGCGTCAGGCTTACCTGGCCCACAAAGGAGAAGCAGGACGAGAGGCATGTCTGAGACACCAGCAGAGGGGAGACCGTCCTGATCAAAGAACTGTATCCTGAGAACGTTTCAGAACCTGAATTGTAGTCTGTTGTTTGTGAGTTCTCTGTGGCCATTGCATGAATTATCGAACCCAGCAGAGAAGTAGTGAATAGTACCATGAGAGGAAGGTCAAAGTTGATAAAAAGTCTGGAGGGTGGTGGCAAGCACCTGTAACTATGTAAGCATCCTGTAACTATGATTGTAAATCTTTGTATCCTGCCTAAGTATCTGTAAGCATTTGTATCCAACCAAGGAAAGTCTTCTCCCACTTCTTTAACCCTTTCTTTTGTGATCTTAAACAAAACTAACCAATCAATGATTTTATTGTAATCTCTTCGTTTCCTGCCCTGTATCTGGCCCTGCTTAGATCCCTCTCTATGATATCGCCAAGTTTTCACTTATGTAAACTGGTGGCTTGCCATTTGAATACCTTTCTAGAATCAGATCAATCCTTTAAATTTTCCGTTAAGGTCTGAGTGGCTTTTCCCCTACAGCAGTGGCCTCATAAGACTAACGCTTGGGCTGCTGATGGTGATTCTGTCTTTCTCTTGTGAAGCTAGAGGAAGCCAGAAGATGGCATCTTCATACCCTTTTTGCAAGTATTCATCAAATTTACTTGTTCAATGCCTGTTATCATGCTGTGGATTTGAATTACAAATCTGTTTTTTCTAGCTCTCCTTCACAAAGAAATGCAAATATTCATTCACTTTGCACTATGTGGATACAGCCCAAGTTAGGAGAGTTCAAGAAAATAAAAGCTATTTTACCAGACACTACCTAAAATTCTGGAATCCGAGTCTTCCAATCAACAATTTCTTAATTAGCAAACTTTTTTTTTTTTTTTTTTGGCACTTGTTCTGGTAGAGCATTTTTGTGACATTAAGCATGGAATTACCAGAGGTGAGTGCCACCGCACACAGCTATGCAGTACAGGCCCAGGACATCATTTCCACTGCTGTAGGGGAAAAGCCACTCAGACCTTAAAGGAAAATTTGAAGGATTGATCTGATTCTAGAAAGGTATTCGAATGGCAAACCACCAGTTTACATAAGCAAAAACTTGGCGATATCGTAGAGAGGGCTCTAAGCAGGGCCAGATACAGGGCAAGAAACGAAGAGATTACAATAAAATCATTGATTGGTTAGTTTTGTTTAAGATCACAAAAGGAAAGGTTAAAGAAGTGGGAGAAGACTTTCCTTGGATACAAATGCTTACAGATACTTAGGCGGGATACAAAGATTTACAATCATAGTTACAGTATGCTTATAGTGTGTACTTTCTAGAACAGATTATAAAAATGTAAAAATTTCTGGGACCAGAGCAGGTGATAAGAATTAACACTAAGGCTTCTTTCTTAGCAACTGTATACCCAAGTGAAACCTTCTTGGTTGCCTGGGAAACTTAGATAAGGAGGTGGCTGCCCAAGGTTTTTTTCTTGAAATTTTGTTTCTATATCCTTATTATGAAAGAAATATTTCTTAAGGCTATTTCATACTAATGTATTTGTGTCAAAACCCCCTCCCCTGGGGTGTATTCCTTTAACTTCCTGGCTTGACTGCAGAAGAAACATTCCCTTAGTTATTTATGGTTGTTTAACCAGATAAGGGGCCCAAGGGCAGGCATCTATGAAAAGTCTGATATAATTTTTGCTGAAAACAGCATAAATCTGGCTTTAATTCAGGCATTTTGCTTCTGATTAAAGTTTTTTTTTTAAAAAAAAATCTCTTTTATACTATGGACTATGACACCATGGTGCTGCCTATAGGGATCCAAGGTGGTGGCCTACTAGACGTTGAAATATGTATTTTTCTGGTTTAGCAATTAAAGTATAAAATAATTTCAATTGTTTCCCACAAGGCTTTTACAAACAATGATAATTTGCATTTGGAGATTTATTTCAAGGCAAATTCAAACATTCCAACTCAGAATTGTCTAGCAGGAATTTCACAGCCTGTTGTGAAACTCATGAAGGAATCCAAAAGCAATATTTTGTTTCAAATTCATCAGGCCTCTCATTTCATCAACCAGTAAGGAATTTTGCCTTGAAAGAATTTAGAAAAATTAAACAAAAGCTGATTTTATGAACTCTCTCAAAATTTTAACTAGAATGTGATTATTTTCTTTCTTAGGGAGGTCAAAAAAAACAATTATTTCTAAAAACTTCAAAACTAGATCTTCAAGTTTTACTCTCTTCCAGACTTGACATCTTTTAACATGTAAAGTTACCGACAGGTTGGTTTTTTATTTGCAATTATGGAAAAAAAAGGGTTCACAGTGACTTATAGAGGAAAATAATCATATTTTTTAAGGTAATTTCAGATTCCAACCTAATTGAGTTGTAGTTAATTGTATCAGCATACTCAGATACAAACATTTAATTATTTTATTGAATACAGGTTGCATTCCTTTATTGTATTAAAAACAGTGACTCTGAGTTTTAAAATCAGCTTAAGGAAAAAAGGGCAATATTGGATAGGAAATAAATCCTTCTGTCTTATAAAAAAGTAATTTAAGAATAGAAGCATGTCAGTGGCGATTTACCGATCGAATTAAGCAGATTTCTCAAAAGTAAGGTATAGAAACATTACTCCTCGTGAGTGATTTGTTCGCCTCTAAATTAGAAAATATCCAAGAATTGAAAGAATATACAATGGGACTGTGGAAAAAATAGTGAAGTGAGAAACGAAACAAAACAAAACAAAAACTCTAACCCCAAATTGGATTATTCTACTGGCTTTCTCAGCTGATTGAAGGCTGTCCAATGTCACATACAAGGTCAACTGCAAGTCTTCAGAAAAACTGAAGTGTAGAAAATCTCAAAAAGGTTTTCTTTTAACCTATACAATACCAGATAACTGGCTTGAAGAATCTTTGACCTTCAGCCATGTAGACAATCAGAACTGGATTACTGTTAGAATGCAGGTCAGAATTTGTAGATGCCATGGGTCTACTCTGACAGGAAGAGAGTAAATTACAGAAGTTTCTTCACAGGATAATGTTCATAGAATTGATTGCATTTTAACGTTTTTGACTTCGTATGATCTTTGTAGCCTGATATTAAATATTGCCACAGATCCACAGGCATTTCTTTTGTGGTGGTTGGGTGGGTTCAAACCACCAAGCCTTAGGTTAGTAAACAAAACAAACCTAGCTCACAGCTGTTGAGTCAGATCCTACTCATAAAGACCCCTGCTTGGGTTTCCAAGGCAGTATCACTACGGAAGTAGATTGCCCAATCTTCCTCTTGAAGAGTGGCTGGTGGGTTTGAACCGCCACCCTTCTGGCTAGTAATTTGCACTACCTAGAGACCTGTGGGTAATGAAACTTTAAAAAAATGATTTAAACAAATGAATGGTAAGACTATCATTGCTTTAAAAGGTATTCCTTTATATAATCATTCTGTCATTGAGCAAAACATCTCTAGAATAGTGCTGGAAAAGATTGTGTGATTATCTCTTTCAACTTTCTTAGCTGAAAAAGAAAGTAAGCCTCACAGAGGTGGAATTACCTAAGGACATCCCAAATGTTAATTAATATCCAGATCTCTTCTCTTGAAACTGTCTTCAGAAATACACAAGAAAACCAATCATTATGGCAGAGACAAACAGTTTTTGACCAAAATGGAATAAATGTTTAACCAACATCTCATTCATGAGACTTGCTTCCAAATTATTTTGGGCTTAAATTATTTTTATTATCGAAATTTCCAAGTATGTACAAAAGTAGAAAGAAAAGTATAATGAACCCCAAAGTACTTATCATCCTGTTTCCACATTATCAACATTTTAGTCTTATTTATCAATTTCCCACTATAATAATAATGTGGTGTTGTTAGGTGGCATTGAGTCATTTCTGACTCATAGCGACCCTATGCAAAGCGGAATGAAACTCTGCGCTGTCCCATGACAGCTCCATAATCCCTGCTATACTTGAGCCTGCCACCACAGCCACTGTGTAAATCCATCTCATTGGGGCCTTCCCCTCCTTCCTCAGCCATCCATCTTACCAAGCATGACATCCTTCTCCAAGGAATGGCCCCTTCTGCCAATATGACTAAAGTAGGTAACACAAGTCTGGCCGGCCATTCTCGTCTCCAAGGAGCATACTGGCTGCACTTCCTCCAGGACAGATTTGTTAGATCTTTTAGCAGTCCATGGTAATCTTAGCATTCTTCACCAGCACCACATTCTTCAAAAGCATCCACTCTTCTTTGGTCTTCCTTATTCATTGTCAAGCTGTCACATGCATATGAAGTGACTGAAAATACCATGGCTTATGTCAGGCACACTTTATTCTTCAAGGAGATATCTTTGCTCTTCAGAACTTGAAAGAGGTCCTTTGCAGCCGATTTGCCCAGAGCTCTAGTGGCAGAGTGCCTAAGGCATTTGACTGCAAACCAGAAGGCTTCAAACCCACTAGCTCCTCCTTGGAAGGAAGACTGGGCAATCTACTTCCATAGCAATACTGCCTTGGAAACCCAAGGAGGAGTCACTATGAGTTGGATCTGACTCAACGGCAGTGAAATAGTAGTAGCAGATGCATCGTCTGATGTTGTGACTGCTGATTCCATTGGTGATGATTGTAGAACCAAGCAATGTGAAGTCTTTGACAACTTCAATCTTTTCTCCATTGATTGTGATGCTGTTTATTGGTCCAGTTGTGAGGATTTTTGTTTTCTTTATATTGAGATGTAGTCCATACTGCAGACTGTATTCTTCAATCTTCATTGAAGTGCTTCATTGAAGTAAGTGCTTCAATTCATCCTCATTTTCAGCAAACAAAGTTTTGTCGTCAGTGTATCACAGGTTGTTAATGATTCTTCCTCCAATCTTAATGCCATGTTCTTCTTCATATAGTCTAGACTCTCGGATCATTTGCTCAGCATATACATTGAATAAGTATGGTAAAAAGATACAATCCTGACACACTCCCTTCTTGATTTTAAACCATGTAGTGTCCCCTTGTTCTGTTCGAATGACAGCCTCCTGGTCTATGTACAGGTTCCTCATGAGCAC
>NW_006921866.1:2643376-2648989 GCF_000298275.1 Orycteropus afer afer | reverse complement strand
GTTTTTGTGTGTGGTGTGAGGTACAGATCTTGTTTCATTTTTCTGCAAATGGATCTCCAGTTTTAAAACAAATTTGTTTTACATTCACAGTTCATGCACGTTTGATTTTACTCCCAGATTACCATCCTCAACCATAAAAAACTCTCTTTCCCTCCTATCCCTGTGAGAACCTCCCCTTCCTGTGCCCTTCATAATTATGCATTCCTGTCTGTCCAGCTTTCCTTCTATGTGAATGCTGCCCCTCTGGTGACTAGGTGTGCTTGACCCTTGCCAAAGAATTTTCAGTAACCTCATATGCATGTGAGAGCTGGACAATGAATAAGGAAGACCACAGAAGAATTGATGCATTGAAATTATGGAGTTGGCAAAGAATTTTGGATGTACCATGGAGTGCTAGAAGAGCTGACAAATCTACCTTGGAGGAAGCACAGCCAGAATGTTCCTTACAAGCGAGACTGGCCAGTCTTTGTCTCTTATACTTTGGTCATGTTGTCAGATGAGAGCATTCTCTGGAGAAGAATATTATAGTTAGTAAAATAAAGGGTCAGCAAAAAAAGAGAAGCCCCTCAATTGGACAAATTGACACAATGGCTGTAATGATGTCTCAAGTTTAGCAACAATCTTGAGAATGGCACAGGACCCAGGCAGTGTTTTGTTTTATTGTACTATGAGTCATTATGGGTTGTACTGTGGGTCACTATGAGTCAGAACTTACTAGACTGCACCCTACAACATGTTATAGCAATTTTATCTTTTTTGCTATTTCTTATTATTTTATAGCATTTATTTTACAGAATTTTCTTATGTTATTATATTAACAGTATATCACAACAACAACTGAGAATGGCACAGGACCAGGCAGTGTTTTGTTCTGTTGTACACAGGGTTGCTATGAGTTGAAATTGATTCAATGGCACTTAACAACAACACTTTAACTTCAAACTCATTCATCTGAGGAATTAGTGGCTAAGAACCAGTTGAAGAGGGGTAGGAAGGAGGAGACCATCTAGAAAGAGGGGAGAGCATGTGCAAAGGCTCTGTGGCTGGTGAACAATGGTAGAAGATAAACCATCACGCGGCCAGTGTTAGTGAAAGTTAGAGATCAGTGGGGACAGAGGTGGAATAAACTGCTAGAGAGGCAGGAAGCGGCCAGGACACGAATTTACTAACAGGCATTCTAAAAGGTTTGGTACTGATCTTAAGTTAAAGTTAAAAGGAATTTATTTAACTATTTCCAGCATGGGAGAGAAATGACCAGATTTAAGCTTTCCCTTTCATTCTGTGCATCTTTCCCTATTTTTATAATAAAGTTCTGTTTTGATTAAGTTAGAGTTCTTTTCTGTTCTTTGCCATCAATAAATCTTAACCAATTCAGAAGCTCTCTTTTACATGCATTTTGGTGTCAATATTCAGTAGAGCTGTATTTCTTTATCCGGGCCCTGTGTTTTGATGCCTGAATACTGCCTACCAACAAATACACTATTGATAAAATTCTTTTGTATCTTCAGGAAATAGCTGTTTTTGTTTCTTTTAATAGTTTTTGTTGCCTCCAAATCAATTCACAGCTGTCATTTTTCAGGTATAGTTCTCAAATTAAATCGCTTTTCATCATACCTTTTACTATGTCAAAGAGAACTTTAATTTGTTTCTAGCATGTTATCTCTTCTCAGTCCTTAGAACTCTAGGCCTGACAATTTTTGTCACTGAACAAGTTGGTTGCAATTCATTTGCAGTAGTTGTTTCCATTCATTTAAAAATTTAAATTTACTTACAAAATGAGTAAAAATTTATAATGTATGGATACTTACACCTTTCTTTCCCAATACCTGAAAATGAAAATTCCTGCCCACAATTCCTCCTCTCCACTTATTTATGTTGATGAAATCCATCATTGAACCAGGTCTAGAGAGAAGCTTGTTTCCAAAAAAGTAGAGACACTGCAAAATGAAGGGGGAAAAAAAAACCAAAACAAACATGCCAGAACAAAAGGGAGGCAGGATGGGAACAAGAAAATAGGAGTGTCTGTGAAGATGGGATTATTGGGTAGTATGTATGCATGTGTGTGTATTTCTTTCAGAAAATGCAAAGTGAAGAATGGCTAGTTAACATGATATTTGGAAGAGTGGAGAAAAATGAGGGATGATTTGATGTGAATTTTGTTTTTATTAAATATTCTTTAATTAACTTCAAAGGTCAGAGCTACTTTTTTTTTTCTTTCTAATAATAATACACTATGTATTACAACAGTGTATATGAGACTGGGCCAAGAAGGAATACATTAAAGATTAAAGGAGAGAATGAAGGGAAGGGGGGGCCTAGGGAGGAAGTGGAAAGAATGCTGTTACAATGTGAGGATTGTAGTAAATATCACAAAACAGAATGTGTATAGATTGTTGAACAGAAAACCAATTTGCTCTGTAAATTTTCACCCTAATCACAACACTATAAATAAAAAAATATTAAAGGAGATTGAAACAGGGTCAAATGACATAATGAGAGAACGCAGGGCTTTGAGACAAAATGTGGCCATTAAAAAATTCCCAGTGGCAAGGGTGGATTTGAAATTTTTAATAGCAGGGCTGTGTAATATTAGATTTTGGACTGTCTGCTCTGGTCTGTATGCTGTCATGTCATTCTCCTTTGCCGTCTCCAACATACTCTGTGTGGGTCATAATTTGGGAGACATTGCGTCTAACTTAGCACAGAAAAAATAAAGTATGTATAGGTGTCTAGAAATGAGTGAGAATGAGATTTCTGTAGGATCTTGAAATATGAGTACGTAGTGAAAATGAGAGCTTAAGATCCTAAAAGTCTGTAGCAATTTTGGGAAGAGTATTATGGATTGGGAGCATGAATTTTAGAGACATGGCTCTATATAAGTGGAAGTCCTATAGATACAGGAACAGACATATAGACCACAGCTTTTCTTCCATTTCCATATCAATAACATCTTTCTTTTAAAAGGTTTTCAGTTTGAAACTCCTCCACAATCAGCTACTCAAGAAAGATGTCATTTTTTTGGGTATTAAGCAATAATTAAGTTCAAATAACCACAACAAAAAACCTTTTGTAATACTTTTAATGGCAAAGTTGGCAATATTTTGAGATATCTAACTTTATGGGACTATAAGGGCTCCTGGAAACCCAAGACTAAATATCTTGAACAATTTGTTGAGGGTTCTGCACTCAAAATGGCCTCTAGATCAGTGCAGCTGCAGGCAATTTGCTGGAGACTGGCAGTGTGACGTGCAGACCCTGTGGCACTGAATGCTAAACTGAGACTCCTCTCCAACAGCTTTTGCCATTCATCATTTTCGCATCCAGATGGCTCCCATTGTCTTTCTATTCCTCTTTTTGTGCAAAGTGGCTGCTCTTAAATCATGGTATATTAATGCTGGAAGCAATTTTATTATTCATCTAGTAGTCCAATTACCACTCTTTATAGAAGAGGAAATGGAAACCCAAAGGGGAAATATCATGGTCAAAAAACCCAGTTACTTAGTGTCACAGCTGAGATAAGAACATTTATGTCTTGACTCCCAGCCCAGCGCTCATTCCAGTTCACTAGGATCTGATAATTTTCAGAAAAACTATAGTACAGGCTTTGAGTCAGATGGTCACAAATTCAAATCTTCTCTGTTATTTAATAGCTATATGACCTTGGACAGTTAAGCTCCAACTCTCATCTGTAAAATGAAGATGATAATGGAACCTCTCTCCCACAGGCTGTCATAATGATTAATTGATACTGTTATTTAAAGTGCTTAGCATAGTGTCTGGCACATAGTAAATGCTCAGTTAATTAGCTGTTATCATTATGACACCAAAACCTTTCGCATTACAGCATGACACATTGATTCTTTTAACCAAGAGAAGTAGGAGGGGGTGCAATAAAGGAGTTAGTGTTTTGTTTCTAAGCACCTGTACAAGCATATGGGGCAATCTACTTCCGTAGTGATACTGCCTCGGAAACCCAAGGAGGGGTCACTATGAGTCGGGTCCGACTCGATGGCACATAACAACAACAATGTATTAATAATACAGTTCAGTCCAGTGATCAAAGTTTGTCAGTCTGATGTTTGTAAATGTCTCTCCATATGGAACATTTTACCTGACAGTAGGGAGATTTGAAGTTTTGAGTGTTTGAATACTATGCTTCCTGTTGATGTCTGGCATATATTCACTGATAACAATGACCAATGGACTCTGTAACCAATTTAGGGTTACCAAATATAAAAAAATGCAACTCCAAATTCAACGGATTGTGCACATTTTACAGAGTGGTTGGATTTTTTACCATTATGAAAATAACTTCCAAATAAAACAACACTTAACCTTTCTGCAACTTCATAGGACAATTGGTGTTGAGGATAGAATTGTGTCTCCCAAAAGGTATTTTGAGCTCCTAATCCCTTTACCTTTGAATGTGATTCTGTTTGGAAATAGTTTTTCTTTGTTGTTGTTGTTGTTGTTATATCTGTGAGGATATACTGGAATAGGGTGGATCCTTATCCCTTCTCAGTGGTGTCTTATAAAAAGCAGAATCGAAAAAGAGTGACACATACACAACTGAAGAGACCATGTGAAAAATTATATACAAACCCAGGAATGCCAAGGAATCCCCAGAGTTAGTGACCAGGAAGACCCCTCCTCCAAAGCTGATGCCCTGATTTGGACTTGTACCCTCTAAAACTGCAACAATAATTTTCTCTTTCTTAAAGCTACCCACTTTGTAATATTTTGTTGTGGCAGCCCTAGAAACTAAGATAGTTGGTACTGTAGGTATAAACTTTGTAATCTTTAGAGACATAGTTAATCTGTTGAGAAGTCTAAAATAGAATGATATGTTATTTTTAAGGGCACATAATTCTCCTTCAAACTAATGTATTATTTGTCAGTTGAAGACAAAAAGCATGAAACCTTGAAAGACGATCAGTATCTGAAAGATAATGGAGAAAAAATATGCACTTAGAAAAAATTAGGTATAAAACAATGGTCTTTAAGATACTGACATTTACTCTCTACTAAAAAGGGTCTTTTGCATGAAAATCATACCATCTTTACCATTAATACAGAAGCTCAATTTCCATGACAACAAAAGCCTAAAGAGGTGTTCTCTACAGATTAATTGCAGAGGAATCACAGGAAGGACAATGTTTTAAGACACAGATTCTCTGGTTCTGTTCTAGACTTTCTGATTTAAAGCCCTAAAATCTCTGTAAGTTATACTTAGGTATCCTGAAATTTAAAAACCATGGCCTAGGGGAGGTTCTAGTTTAGAAATCTGTTGCTTCAAACAAGAATATGCCATGTCTTAAGAAAAAACAAGGCAAACAAACAAAAAACAGTTGCCATGAAGCCAATTTTGACTCACAGCAACTCCATATGTGTAGAGTAGAAGGGCGCTCCATACAGTTTCCAAGGGCTGTGATCTTCTGGAAGTAGATAACCAATCCCTCATTCCGGGGCACCTCTGGGTGGGTTCTCTAGCAACTTTTAATTATTAACTAAATGCTGAATTGTGTTAAGAAAACCTAACACAAACATTTTAGAATTAGAAATGATTAAGTAAAGATTATATGTATCACTTCAAGATTTCTTGTTTTATAAAAA
>NW_006921866.1:2639420-2643276 GCF_000298275.1 Orycteropus afer afer | reverse complement strand
TTTATCTTGTCATTTCTTCCATTTGCTTTAGCTACTCTCCACTCAAGGGCAAGTTTCAGAGTCTCTTCTGACATCCATTTTGGTCTTTTCTTCCTTTCTTGTCTTTTTAATGACCTCTTGCTTTCTTCATGGATGATATTCTTGATGTCATCCCATAATTCTTCTGTTTTCAGTCATTGGTGTTCAATGTATCAGATTTATTCTTTAGATGGTCTCTATATTCTGGAGGGATATATTCAAGGTCATATTTTGGTTCTCATGGGCTTGTTTTAATTGTTTTCAACTTCAAGTTGAATTTGCATATGAGCCGTTGATGGTCTGTTCCACAATCAGCTCCTGGCCTTGTTTTTACTAAAGATATTGAGCTTTTCCGTCACCTATTGCCAAAGATATAGTCAATCTGATTCCAAAGTACTCCATCTGGTGATATCCATGTGTATAGCTGCTGTTTGTGTTGTTGAAAAAAGGTATTTGCAAGGAATAAGTCATTGGTCTTCCAGAATTCTATCATGCGGTTTCCAGAGTTATTTCTGTCACCAAGGCCAAATTTTCCACCTACTGGTAATTCTTCTTTGTTTCCAACTTTTGCATTTCAGTCACCAGTGATAATTAACACATCTTGATTGCATTATTGGTCAATTCAGACTGCAGAAGTTCATAAAAATCTTTAGTTTCTTCATCTTTGGCTTTGGTGGCTGGTGGGTAAATTTGAATAATCGTAATAGCAACTGGTCTTCTTTGTAGGCTTATGGATATTATCCTGTCACTGACAACATTGTACTTCAGGACAGATCTTGAAACATCCTTTGTGATGATGAATGCCACTCCATTCTTCTTCAAACTGTCATTCCTGGCATAGTAGATCATATGGTTGTCTGATTCAAAATGGCCAAAACTGGTCCATTTCAGCTTACAAATGCCTAGAATATAAATCTTTATACATTCCATTTAATTTTCAACAACTTCCAATTTTCCTAGATTCATACTTCATACATTCCATGTTCTAGTTGTTAATGGATGTTTGTAGTTGTTTATCTTCACATTGAATCATGCCACACCAGCAAATGGGGGTCCTGAAAGCTTTACCTTATCCAAATCATTAAGGGTGGTTCTACTCTGATGATGCAGATCTTTCCCTTACCTAGTTTCCTGTGGCTCTGTTTTGGCCCCGGCCAGGTAAGGGGAGGCAGACAGACCACACACCCAGATGTGGCAGTCAGGGGAGAAGCCGGGGCCAAGACAGAGCCACGAGAACCCAGGTAAGGGGAGGCACAACAAGACAATACATTGAGGAAGAGAGAAAACTTTTGTCATAGAAATTCAAAGGAACATATTACTTTTTTGTTTAAGACAGTAGTGCACTAATAACTATAAAAAGTTACTCCTCTGAAGTAGACAATAGTTTTGTGGATATGCTCCTTGAAATTAATTTATTAATTAATATCCAAACATATCACACTATTCCATATTTATTTCATTATTTCATATTTGTGATACTTTCAAATCACCTATATAGAAGTCATGGGGTATGCTTCTATAATGTTTTTTTATACTATTATGATGTGTTTTATAATGTTTTCACCTATTATAAGTTACTTATTGTGTAAAGTTAGAAATAGAGAATTTCTTAGGTTTACACACATTGATTGGCTCTCAGCACAACAGTAGAAAGACCTACATGCAGAACACCTACCCCAGAGTGGTGCACCCACTTCCTCTAGGGAGAGGTACCCCTTAGCTCAATCAGTCATGACACACCAGAGAGGCGGCATTCACATAGAAGGAAAGTTGGACAGACAGGAATGCATAGTTATGAAGGGCACAGGAAGGGGACATTCTCACAGGGACAGGAGGGAAAGAGTTTTTTATGGTTGGGGATGGTAATCTGGGAGTGAAATCAAACGTGCATGAACTGTGAATGTAAAACAAATTTGTTTTGTAAATTTGCACCCAAAGCACAATGAAATTAAAAAAGAAAAAAAAAAAAAAAGAATTGCCTTCATGGCAACTAAATAGAAACATGTATATTATATAATGCTCTCTAACCATTCTCTAACTAAAACCAAACCAAACTCACTGCTGTCAAGTTGGATCCGACTCATAGGGACCCCTCCTTTGGTTTCCGAGGCAGTATCACTACGAAAGTAGATTGCCCAATCCTTCTGAGGACTGGCTGGTAGATTTGAACCACCAGCCTTCTGGTTAGCAGTCAAATGCCTTAGGCACTACACCACCAGCGCTGCCATAGAGGCTGAAGGAACCCCCTAGTACTATTGCCATGTACTTTAAAACTTTAGCCAAATATATCCCCTGAAGTCTTTTTAAAACCAAACAATAGTTTAGCTTACCTAGTAAAGAATATTTTTCTTGAGAATTATATCCTTTCTATATAGTTTTAAATTGACAATAGCAAGTCAAAAGATTAGATAGGAAGTGGTAAGTTTATGTTAATGAGGAAGGAACAACTCATAAAGGAAAGGGAGCATGACTGCACAATGTGAAGAATGTAATCAATGTTACCTAATTGCATATGTAGAAATTAACATGCTTTGCTGTGTATATTCTCATCAAAAATGAAATAAATTATAAAATAAAATCTTATGTGATGGGCAATAAATTTTACTTTCTCTAATAATGTCTTTTTTGAAAGAACATTTACCCAAATATCTTGTTATAGAAAAATATAAATCTCCACAGTTTCAATTAGCACCCTGTGTCTGAAAAAGTGTCCTCATTTGAAGTTGTCCATTGGTAAAATATGGTAGAATTTCTAGGAGAGTTCTATCTCTGAGGGAGGTTACCTACAAAAAACTCCTTCCACTAAAATGAATCAGGGTCACCATTAATATATTTTTTTTTAAGATGAAACTGGAGTCTAAGGGTCTATGTATGTAGCAAGGCAATTATTTCTGGTGTGGAATATACAGTAAAACCTGCAAAAGCTGGAACCCACGTAAGGCAGAATCCTATTGGAGCAAGAAAACGAAAATATTTTCCACTAAAACTACCAATAGAAAAGTGGTAAAACTTTGCCCTGTCAAAAGCAGAAATCTTGCAAGACCAGGGAAAAACAAGGCAGTCCCACTGAATTCTGATTCTCACAGATTTCACTGTAATTAGAACCTGTGCAAAAGCAGAGAAAACTTGAGAATTAGGACAATTGAGTTTTAGACCAAGATCCTTTTACTGTGCCACCAGAGCTCCTTAATGACATATTGTTACAGTTATTAATGACTTATAGGAGGTCTGGTGGCATAGTGGCTAAGTCATTTGACTGCTAACCAGAAGCCTGGCAGTTCAAACCTAACAGCCACTCCTCGGAAGGAAGGTTAGGCAATCTACTTCCATAGTGATACCATCTCGGAAACCCAAGGAGGGGTCGCTATGAGTCAGATCTGACTTGACAGCAGTGAGTTTGGTTTTTGGTTTAGAGAATAGTTGGGAGCTGTGGTAGCATAGTGCCTAAGGCATTTGACTGCTAACCAGAAGGCTGGTCGTTCAAACCCAACAGCCACTCCTCAGAAGAAAGATTGGGCAATCTATTTCTGTAGTGATACTGCCTTGGAAACCCAATGAGGGGTCACTATGAGTTGGATCCAACTTGACAGCAGTGAGTTTGGTTTGGTTTTAGTTAGAGAATGGTTAGAGAGCAGCATATAATATTCTGTTTCTATTTAGTTGCCATGAAGGCAATTCTTTTTTTCTTTTTAAATTTCATCGTGCTTTGGGTGCAAATTTACAAAACAATTTTTTTTTTATTCTTTTTTTTTTTTAGGATTTGGGTGAAGATTTACAGAGTAAATTCACTTTTCATACAGCAGTTCACATATACTTTGTCTCATGTCATTGACCAAAA
>NW_006921866.1:2623616-2630845 GCF_000298275.1 Orycteropus afer afer | reverse complement strand
TTTTTTTTGCATTTATGATGATTCTCTTTGTATATAGGTTTGATGAATGTCAAAACAAAACAAAACAAAACAAAACAAAAACAAAACACAGAACTTAAATACTGACCTTACTTATGATATCTTCTGTTTCTGAGTTCTGATGGCTTTTGCTATTTGGGCCATATATTTGGTTATCAAGTACAAGGCTTTTTCATATATATATATCTTACTTCCCTAAGTAAATATTTAGTAAATGTTCGAGCACCTTCAAGGTAAGGACTCTGAGTACGTTTGCTTGTATTTTTTGTGTTCCTCACAACACATTCTTCTTTCCTTCCTGTCCGCCTGTCTCTTCTCCTTCATTTATTCATCAAAAATTTATCAAATATCTCCTGTAAGTCAGGTGCTGTGCTAAATTCCAGAGAAAAAACCAATAAATAACCACAAATCCTACCATTTAGCCCAAAATATTTTGGAATAAATGAGTGAATGAATAGAAAGAATGTATCTGTCCTAAAGCACTTATCTTCTAGATGCTAGACATAGATATGGAAATCCTTGCAATAAAGTTATCTTTTGTATGATGAAAGGGAGTGAGTGGTTTAATTTTACCTGTCAGACAATTTTTCTAGGTATGGGAAACCCAATTGTGCTTTGTACATGGTAGGTGCTCAACAAATGCAATTGATTGCATTTTTATTGATCTGTTGCTTAAAATGAATTTGTCTCTAAAGTAATTTTGTTTCCAATTGCATTTGTGCAGTTTCTTAAAAAAGGCAGTTCCATCTTTTAAATATTCATCCCTGTGCTCAGTTCCTATAGGAAAACTGTGCAAAAGATAGTTACATGGGTGCTGTTTGTAAGGAAGATCAACTTTGGGAAAGCAGATATCACTTTGACTTCACATATCTCAGAAGACAAATTATATTCCCTTCTAATGTCAACATTTAGAGGCACGATTAATTTCTGTGGTGTTTTTGAGTATCCCAGATTTAACAGCTTAAGCTTCCTAAAGACAAAATCGGGTTGTAGGAAATATTGTACTAGGATAAAGGTCAAGAGAGGACCCCTGGTGGTGTAGCGGTTAAGCATGCGGCTGGTAACTGAAAGGTTGGCTGTTTGAATTTAACAGCTGTTCTCCGGAGAAAGATGTGCAGTCTGTTGTGTCAAGATTCACTGGCTTTGAAACCTTATGGGGCAGTTCTACTCAGTCCTGTATGCTGGTTATGAGTTGGGTTGACTCGATGGCAGTGATTTTGGTTTTGATAAGGTTCTGGAAGCTTGGATTCAAATCCACAAGTCACCTCCCCTTTTGAGATTCAATTTCTTCATGCACAAGATAAGTGTATGCATGATGTTAGGAATTGGCACACTACGGCTTGTGGGCCAAAACCATGGCTACCTGTTTTTGTAAGTAAAATTTTATTGGAACATAGTCATGCCCATTTATTTACCTATCATCTATAGCTGCTTTGGAGTCCCTGAATGGTGAGTCCTGCAATTGTGGATAATTCAATAACTCTTGTGAATGTAAAATGGCATTGATTAACATACTTGATTGCTAACCAAAAAATTGAAAGTTCAAGTCTACCCAGAAGTGCCACAGAAGAAAAGCTTGGCAATCTACTTCTGAAAACACTAAGGAGCAAAGTGCTCTGACACACATGGAGTTGGACCTGATTTAATGTCAACTAGTTTTAGCTTCACAATGGCAGAGACCATATGGCTGGCAAAGCCTAAAATATTCACTATTTGGTCCTTTGGATAAAAAACTTGCAGACTGCTGGATTACATAATTGATAAAGTCTTGCTCAGCTCTACTGTTCTGTATAACTTCATGGGATCTTATTTTCCAAAAGAATATTTGTTGGCTCAATAGAAGGGGAAAATGAAAGCACATAAACAATGTCAACATTATTGTTAATATATAGAAAACAGCATGAAATTTTTTATATGAATCAGAACTTAATGGTCTTATGTCTGTATTCACTACTAACTCTGCATGTGAAATTGGATGAGTCATTCAACCTTTTAGAACAGGGGTCAGGAAACTTTCTGAAAAAGCATTTAGTAAATATTTAAAAATCTCTCTCACAGCCACTCATCTCTGCTGTTGTAGCATGAAAGAAGTAACAGAACCATATGTAAATGAATGAGCCGTGTCTGTGTCCAATAAGATTTTATTTATGAACATAAAAATTTGAATTTCATATTATGTTCATGTGTCATGAGATATTATTTTTCTTTTGATTTTTTCAACCATTTCAAACTGTAAAAACCATTCTTAGCTCAGAAGCCATACAAAAACATGTAGTAGGGTGACATAGGCTATCTTTTACAGATACCTGTTTTAGAGTCTCACATTCCTGGCCTGTAAACTGGGAATGTATTTTCTCTATGAACCACCCAGGGTGGATATGATCCAGTGAGAGACATTTGTCCTTGAAAGTTCTTTGCATAGGACCATGTATTCAGATGTAAGATATTGCCATTTTACATTCACAAGAGTTATTGAATTATCCACAGTTGCAGGACTTACAATTCTCCTAGGAGTTGATGAGACATTTGTATCTTTCATGAATAATTTTTGATGAGGGAAGAAAAAAATATGAATATATTTTACATATGAAATAGGAACAACTATGATTCTTTTATTCTTAATACTCCTAGAACATTTGTTGATAATTTTGTAAGCAGGCAAGGTTTTCAGATGATTGTACCAACTTGGAAATCCTATTTCACTTCTCTCATTGGACTTAATTTTTTTCTATTTTATGCAACTGATTTGTTGAACAGACTGGAGCTGAGAGAGTACAATCAGACATTACTTTATGATTTTCCAAGCACTGCCTTCAACTACACTGTTTGGATCACCTTTCTGGGTTGGGGAAGGATGATCCAAAGAGTATAGTTGAAGGCAAAAAACAAAACCAAAACCAAAAAAGCAAACATACTGCCATTGAGTTGATCCCTACTATTAGCAACCCTATAGATCAGAGTAGAACTGACTCATAAAGTTTCCAAGGCTATAAATATGGAAACAGACTTCCTCATCTGTCTCCTGTGGAGTGGCTTGTGGGTCGAGCTGCTGAATTTTCAGTTAACAGCTGAATGTGTTAACCACTACACCACCAGATCTCTCTTGTAGTTGAAGGCAGTGCTTAGAAAATAGTAAAAATATGAAGTAAAAATACTTCAGGGCATTGTTTTAAAGAGGCTATACACCTGTTGCCATTGAGTCAATTCTGACTCATAACAACCCTATAGGACTGAGTAGAATTGCCCACATAGTTTCCAAGGCTGTAATCTTTACAGAAGCAGACCACCACATCCTTTCCACAGCATGGCTAGTGGGTTCAAACCACTAATATTTTCATTAGTGGTTGAGCACTTAACCACTGTGCCACCAGAGCTTCTTTGTTTTATTTGCTTGTTAGTAGCTATTGAATTGGTTCCAACTAATAGCAACCCCATGCACAACAGAACAAAACACTGCCCAGTCCTGAACCATCCTCACAGTCATTGCTATGTTCAAGCCCATTTTTGCAACCACTGTGTCCATCCATCTCATTGAGGGTCTTCCTTTTTTTTTTTTTTTCTGTTGACCCTCTACTTATCCTGGGGACTGATCATTCCTGATAATATGTTGAAAATATGTGAGATGAAGTCTTGCCATCCTTGCTTCTAAGGAGCATTCTGGCTGATTTGTTTATTCTTCTGGAAGTCCATGGTATATTCAATATTCTTCGCCAACACCACAATTCAAAAGCATCAATTCTTCTCTAGTCTTCCTTATTCATCATCCAGCTTTTACATGCATATAAGACAATTAAATATACTATGGCTTGGATCAGGTGTACTTCAGTCTTCAAAGTGGCATCAAAATTGGAAATTTGTCTTCCAAAGTCTTCAAAGTGGATAGTTTGGGGGAGTGTCACATGTTGATTTGGGTGAGGGGAGGGATGGTATGGAAAAAGTCTGTGACTGGCGTAATGACATGGGGGAAAGGAAGGACACTCAAACGTGCACATAAGATACAAACAGAGGTAAATACTAGTATATGCACAATGCTGCATTACCACTAACACCAAACACCAGGCTACAGATAAATGAATAGACAAGTGAGAAGATCAGGTGGGGGTCTGAAAATAGGAATATACCCTAGACCAAGGATATATTTGGCTGAAGATAATCTTACACATGTACCTGTGCTACAAAATTAGCCACACACATCGCAGAAGCAACAGAAGACAGAGTTGGAGTAACCTCTCAGAGACAACCAAACACCTGGAAAGAGAGAATCACCAGGCCTGCTGACTTGAGACTGTAGTCTTGGGGAACATCATGCTCAATTGGCACAACATGGTGCATAAAAATCTTGTTCCACAACCTACTTAGGTGAGTAGCTACTGGGGTCTTAAAAGCTTTTGAGCAGCCATCTAAGATGGAACTATTGGCCTCCTTTCAAATGAATCAAAGAAGAGTGAAGAAAATCAAAGGGATCTGGAAGCACTCAGTCCAAGGATAAGATAGACCACGAGGACCTCAGCCTTCATGACCCCGAGACCAGAAGAACTAGATGGTGCCTGGCTACCAATGCAACCCCTCAGAAACAGATCAAAACTGGAGATTGTGGATAGAGTGGGAGGGAAAATGTGGAACAAAATTCAAAAATACAAAAATGACCAGAATTACTGGTCTGATAGAGTCTGGTGGAACCCCTAAGACTGTGGCCCTGGGTTAGCCTTCAGGCTAGAAAGGACTCACTCCCATGAATTGGCTCTTAGCCCAACAGTAGAAAGACCTACATGCAGAACAACTACCCCAGAGTGATGCACTCACCTGCTCTAGTGAGATGTACTCCATAGAGCAATCAGACATGTTTTGGTTACCTAGTGCCGCTCTGACAGGAATATACTACCAATGGGATGCTTGAACAAACAGGAGTTTATTCTCTTATGGTTTGGAGGCTTTAAGTCTGAGTTCAAAGTACCAGTCTCTAGGGGCTGGGTGGAAGCCCGTCAATTTTGGGCTTTCAGCTCTGTCTCCTGCTCCCAGCCCACTAAAGCTAGAGGCTTTTCTTCACTCAGACAACTGCTGGCTGCTGAGGCTGACAAGCTCAAGGTAGACAAGTAAAATGGCACAGTACCAATGTTACCAAACCACATGGCAGGCCATTAATTCAAGTCAATTGAAAGTTCCAAAGTCAGCAGACCATGGCAGGCTACTGAACAATGACTAGGCTACATTCAGGGTTCAAGCGTGCCAAAAGCTAGAAACCATTCTCAAAGCTGCTTCTTATATACGGGAAGCAGACCACATCCCTAAAGCAGCTATTCAGCTGCTTGTTGTAGATCCCACCATAGAGTTGATTGCCAGTCTCATCACAGGGCATAATTGCCACCACCTAGGCAGCTACTCAACCAGGCCCAGCCAAGTTGACATAGTGGCTAAGACACTTGCCTGCTAACCAGACGACTGGCGGTTCAAACCCACCAGCCACTCCTCGGAAGGAAGGTTGGGCAATCCTACTTCCGTAGTGATACTGCCTCGGAAACCCAAGGAGGGGTCGCTATGAGTCAGGTATGACTTGACGGCACATAACAACAACAACAACAACAACCATAAGCCATGAGGCACCAGGGGGCGGCACTCACATAGAGGGAACTGGACAGACAGGAGTGCATAGTTGAGAGGGGACAGGGAGGTGCTGGTCACAGGGATGGGAGGTGTGCAGAGTTATGGTTGGGGATGGTAAAAAACAACAAAACGAAAACCTCCAAAGCAAAGTGGCATCTTTGCTTTTCAACATGTTAAAGACATCTTTTGCAGCAGATATGCCCAATGCAATAAGTAATTTGATTTTTTAACTGCTGCTTCCATGGGTGGTGATTGCGGATCCAAGTAAAATGAAATCCTTGATAACTTTATTTTTTGCTCCATTTATCATTATGTTGCTTCAATAATGGTCCAGTTGTGAGGATTTTTGTTTTCTTTATATTGTGGTGTAATACATACTGAAGGCTGTAGACATTGATCTTCATCAGTAAGTGCTTCAAGTCATCTTCACTTTCAGCAAGCAAGTTGTGTCATCTGCGTATTGCAGGCTGCTAATGAGTCTTCTTCCAAACTTGATGTTACATTCCTCTTCATAGAGTCCAGATTCTCTGATTATTTGCTCAGCATACAGATTGAATAAATATGGTAAAATGATACAACCCTGATGCACACCTTTCCAATAGACAGGCCTATAAAGTGAAAAATAACACTGGTGAAGAATGTGTTATTCAGAACAATCAACCATACAAGACCAAAAGGGAAGAATTTGCCCCAAAACAAACTTTAGAAGGCAGCAAGGGGCAGGGAAGAAGGACAAATGGAAACAAGGAACTCAGTGAGAAAGTGCAAAGAGTGCTGTTACCTTGTGGGGATTGTAACTAATGTCACGATACAAAATTTTTTATAAATTATTGAATGGGAAAATAATTTGTCCTGTAAACCCAAATCACAATAAAAAGTGAAAACAAACAAACCAACCCCAAAACACAATAAATTATACTGCTATACAGTAGCAATCAGCCAATAAAAAATATTAGGAAAAATTCCATTTATAACTGCATAAAAAGAAAAATTTTTCCTTAGAGGTTCAAAGATTATACTTTACTAAACACACTGCTGAACTAAATTAAGAAGAATTAAATAAATTGAAAGATATCCATGTTCAAAGATTGGAAAAATTAATGTTATTCAAATGACAATACTCCCTAAATCAATTTACAGGCTAAAGAAAATCACTGTCAAAATCACTGCTGGTTTCTTTGCAGAAATGGATAAGTTGAGCCTAAAATTAATATGGAAATTCAAGAGACCCAGAAGAACCAGAATAATTTTCCATAAGAAGTATGTAAGAAAAGGACTTCCGATTATATATTTCAAACTTTAGTTCAAAGCTACAGTAATGAAGATGATGGCACTGATGCAAGGATAGACATGGAGATCAATAGAATAGAACTGAGAGTTGACAGAAACCCTTACATAATTGTCAATTGATTATTTCAATATGAGTGCTGTGACAATTAAAAAGAATTATCCATTTAACAAATAGAAAATGCAACTACTAAATAACCATATGCAAAAGAATGACATTGGAGAGGTGGGGCAAGATGGCGGACTAGGCAGAAGGATTGCACAGACCCTCTTCAACAAAGAAAAGGGAAACCAATTAACACAGACACAGAAGATAATCTTGG
>NW_006921866.1:2611616-2616546 GCF_000298275.1 Orycteropus afer afer | reverse complement strand
GACACTGGGAGGAGATAACTATGGGGAGGAAGTGGGAGGGGAGCTGCTGCATTGTAAATTTTGGTCAATGACATGAGACAAAGTATATGTGAACTGGTGTATGAAAAGTGAATTTACTCTGTAAATCTTCATCCAAATCCTAATAAAAAAAAAAAAGTAATTTATTTAATAATCAAAAAAACAAAAAAAAAAGAATGACATTGGAACTGTTCTTCACACTATATACAGCTATTAACTCAAAATGCACCAAAAGCCTAGATGTTAGAGCTGACATTGTAGCATTTAGAAGAAAACTTACTTGTAAATCTTTAGGATCTTAGATTGGGAAGTGAATTCTTAGTTTTGTGTACCAAAAACATAACCAACAAAAGGGAAATTAATAAATAGGGCACCATAAAAATTAAAAACTTACTTTCTTCCAAGAGAGTCAAGAAAATGAAAAGAATCTCCATGGAATAAAAGAAAGTATTTGAAAATCATACATCTGATAAAAGAACACATAAAGAGCTATTACAATGCAATAATAAAAGACTAACCCAACTGAAAAGGGGCAAAGGATTGTCAATGGATAAAACTGGGAAATGTTTATTTTAGTTTTAATTGTAAAATAAAACATGAGTTTTTTTTTTTTTTTAAAGGGCAAAGGATTTGAATAGACATTTCTCCAAAGAAGATATACAGATAATCATAAGCACATGAAATGTTCCTCAACATTGTTAGCCATCACAGAAATGCAAATGCAACTCACAATAAGATACCACTTCACATCCATTAGGATGGCTAGAATTTTTCAGCAAACTAATAATAACTAGTATTGGTGAGGATGTGGAAAAAGTACAACTCTCATACAGTACTGGTTTTACTATGTAAAATGGTGCATCCACTTTGAAAAACAGTCTGTTTGGCCTCATATGTCTAAACATAGAGTTACCATATGATCTAATGATTATTGTATGATCTAATAATTATTTAGATATAACCAGAATTTATGAAAACATACATCCACATAAAAGTTGGTACATGAATGTTCATAACAGCATTAATCATAATAGCCCTAAAGTGGAAGCAACAAATATGTCCACTGTCTCAGTTCTCTAGTGCTGCTGTAACAGAAATACCATATGTGGATGGTCTTAACAAACAGGAATTTAATCTTTTACAGTATAGGAGGCTAGAAGTCCGAGCTCAGGTGCTGGCTATAGGAGTGGGGTAGAGGCCCCTCAATCTTGGGCTTCACCTCTGCCTCTTGTTCCAGGCCCACTGGAGCTGGAGGCTTCTTTAACTCTCGCAACTGCTGGTTGTTAAGGCTGATGAACTCAAGGTCAGCAGGTATAATGGCACAGTCCCAATATCAACAGGCTAAATGACGGGCCACTAATTCAAATCCTGGAACAATCCCAAGATCTGAAGGCAACATGGCAGGCCATTGGTTCAAGTCCAGGAACTGGAGACGAAGACTTGGCCAAATGAAGAATCCAAAAGGTGCCAAAAGCTAGAGACATTTCTCAAAGCTTCTCCATATATCCTGGAAGCAGGCCAGACTCCTAAGTTTACTCCCCTTCAACTACTTAGCCACTCAGAGCAGATTCCACCTAGAGGTGATTACAATGTCATCATGGGGAATAACTACAGCTAGCTGCCAAGCCACTCAAAAACATGGTGCAGCCAAGTTAATACACAACCTTCACTACCACATCCACCAAATGATGAATGGGTATAGAAAATGTGATATATTCCTTAAAATGGAATATGATCCCGCTATAAAAAAATGAAACACTACCCTTAAAAAATCATCTCTAGGAGACCAAATAGTCCATAATTACTCTAAATCAAAGATGAAAGGGTTAGGAGACAGGACAACCAAATTGCTGGAAGTGAAATCAAATATTCAGAAGGGAATTAGTGAAAACGTTAAAATATTATGAAAAATGTGACCGATGTCTCTTAAAAATGTATGTGGTAATTGTTAAATGGGAATTTAATTTGCTGTTTAAGCTTTCACCAAAAAACACAATAAAATATTATTAAAAGAAAGATAGTTGCAAAGATTAAATAAACCAATATAGCATTAAAAATAGAAGGGCAATGAAGTAATGATACATGCTACAACATGGATAAACTCTGAAAACATTATGTTGAGTGAAAGAAATCAGCCCCCAAAGACCATGTTTTGTAATCCCCTTTGTATTAAATTTCCAGAATAGGAATTCGAAGTGAAAGAAAAAGCATGTGCTGAGATCCAACTGCAGGAAGAAACTTGGTGCTTTGTAGGAAGATTTGAATGAAGTGAAAGAAGGTCAATGTGACTTATAGATTATGAGTTTGGGGAAAGAGAGGGGTGAGATGAAGACATAGAAGTAGTCAGGGTCTTGATTACACAAGGAACTGCATGCTACAAGAAAAGTTTTGGATTTTGTCTTAGGAACAATGGTAAACCATTGGAGGGGTTTAAGCACAGCAATGCTGTGCTCAGATTTGTATGCCTAGGTGATTCAGATTAAAAAACGTTTTGGCAGAGGCGGCATAGATGATAAAGAGAGGAAAGATCACATATCAACAGAGATCAGTGCCTGAGTTTCAGTCTTACAAATGCCCAGCAAATCCTACTGCATTCAATGAAGACATCTGTCCAAAAACACATCATGCTCCCTGCTGAGCTGAGACTGGATTTGATCCGATGGAGCTGTGTTCAAAGGACAGTCTGTTTGCTTTGCAAAAACATTTTAGTGCAATCTTGCAGATTTCAGATAACCTAATGGCTAGAATTCTGTTATTTCTGTGGGAAACCATAGCAACATGCCACTTAGAAGGCACACTATGTAATCTATCTGTTCTTCAGTTAGTATTTTGCAGTCCAGAAATAGTCATCTTTGCCTAATGTGAGTATGCAAAAGGTCAGGCAAATATAAGCCCCAATGACAGTGCAGTTCTCTCTGTAACCTTAGGATGGGGTGGGGGGATGCACCTTCTGTTGGAGATTCATGATCATGTGCACTGAAGTCAGGAAGGAGGAAGAGCTTGGGACCAGGAGCTCCGTGTTGCAATACAAATTATAAACTAATTCTCAATCTCTAAGTACAAAGAATGGGGCTATAATCCACAAAATTGCTCCTTTTCCAGACCTCATACAGAGACCAGCTCCTTGAGAATTCTGTTGAAACTACAAGATGTATGGTTCAGAGCTTTTGTGTCTTAGCACCTATTGAGATGCCATAACAACCATGCCTCCAGCTCCACCTTTTCCCTGCCCCATTGCAGGTGCAAAATAATAATCAGAATGTTCTTCAATAATTACATAGAGGATATGTTGCTATTTGCTAATTTAGGACTGCAGAGAGCCAAATCTGCCAGCTTGCCACACATCAAAGCATAAAGGTTAAAAGGGTCTTTGCTAAAAACAGGCAGAAAATGTAAGACCTTTAGTGGAGGGGATTCAAGATTGTTGGTCACAGTATAAATTTAGTTAGTATTTGGTAGGTGAAAAGAGAATGCATGATAAAATAAGCTACAGAAAGGAAAAAGAAAAGGTGAAATAAAAAGGATTTCCCTACTTTTCTGCTACCTCCCTGGGTCTTCCAATCTGTGGTAACTCTTATGAATACGTTTTGTTTTGATGAATAATTCCATTTTAAGATGTTCTTTTCTTTTTCCTAACTGGAATATCTTTCCTTTGCTCTTTCTCCCCTGTGATCTAACTGGGTCTAGCATTACTTTCTGGATTTCTATGCTTTGCTGTGGGGCCATTTTGTAAAGTGATGCCCCATGCAGGCTAGCTCTAAGAGCTTCAGTAAGCTGTGTCCTATACCTAGCACACTCTCCCTAATCCAAGTATCACAAAGCCTAGTTGCTAAGAATACCAGTACCAGTTGCCATTGAATTGACTCCAACAGGACTGGGCAGGATTTTGTTCTGTTGTACACAAGGCTGCTACAAGTCGGAGCTGAGCGATGGCATCTAACTACAACAACAACAACAAAAACAAGGGCAATGTCATGTGTGTCAGAGTAGAATTGTGCTCCACAGAATTTTTAGTGACTATTTTTTTGAAAGTAGATTGCCAGGTCTTTCTTCTGCATCACCTCTGAGTGGACTTGAACCTCCAACATTTGGTTAGCAGCTGAGTGCATTAACATTTTGCACCACCCGGGGTCTGCAGTTGCTAAGAATAGTAACTAATAACCCCAGTTGACTTAGCTCCCTAGTTTGTCACGGCCATACACAGAAGATCTTTAGAAATGATTGTACAGTTTCCATGGGCAAGATTCACATCAGAGGAAGTAGAGTAAGAGTTTGTTGTTATTAGTGGACGTGGAGTGGATTCTGAGTCACAGCAACCCCATGAGTGCAGAGTAGAACTGCTCCATAAGGTTTTCAAGGCTGTGACCTTTCAGAAGCATATCACCAGGCCTGTCTTCCAAGATGCCTCTGGGTAGGTTCAAACCATTAACCTTTCAGCTAATAGTTGAGAGCTTAAAGTTGAGAGCCAGGGATGCCCAGTGTAAGGCTACCCCAATGGAAAATGAACCACTTGCTAGGGGGTCTGCACCTAAAGTTAGAGCTGTTAGAGATAATGCCCAGGGTATTTAATTTGCTTCTTTTATTCATCCATTCTTTCTTTCTTTCATTCATTTAACAAATATCGTTTGAGCTCCTATGATCCAGATGTTGTTCTGAGTATTGGGGATACAACAAACAACTGAATAGACATAGTCCCTACCCAATTAGATATACTCAAAGGACAAAAACATAGAGAGGAATTACAATCCAGGGCAATAAAGACTATGACAGGAATGGTTCAGTGTGCTATTGTTGTTGTTATGTGCCATCGAGTCAGACCCGACTCATAGCGACCCCTCCTTGGGTTTCTGAGGCAGTATTACTATGGAAGTAGATTGCCCCATCTTCCTTCCGAGGAGTGGCTGGTGGGTTT
>NW_006921866.1:2579015-2611516 GCF_000298275.1 Orycteropus afer afer | reverse complement strand
GACTCATAGCAACCCCTCCTTGGGTTTCTGAGGCAGTATTACTATGGAAGTAGATTGCCCCATCTTCCTTCCGAGGAGTGGCTGGTGGGTTTGAACCGCCAGCCTTCTGGTTAACAGTCAAGTGCCTTAGGTACTACACTACCAGAGCTCAGAACATCTAATTTGGCTTTGATCACGTGAATTTTTTTTTGAGCAAAGAATAACATTTTCTAGTATTAAGCCACTGAAATTTTGTGGTTGTTCGTTACTGTGGCATAGCCTATTTTATCCTGATAAACAGACTGTATCTGGATGAAGAGGAATTATACCAGCCAAAGTAATCTTTCAAACCTTTTTTCCCTGCTTCAGGAAGCAGGAGCTGCCAGATTCCAGAATTCATTCTACAATTTCACTTTGATTCAGCAACAATATTGTGGAACCTAGCATATCATTTTATCTCCCTTTCCCAGAAAAACAAAGTGTAGGTAAATATTTCAGCTGCTTACCTTATGTTTATTGGAATCCTCCTGTGATTTGGCTAACCTTGGCATTTAAACTGAGGACATTTCACAGTATCCCCTTTCAGGAACCAAGAAGCAAGTTCTGTTTCTTCCCAGTTTCAATGTTCCTGCCTGATGCAAACACAGTTGAATAATTTTTTCTCTGCTTACTGTCCTTCAGAGCACCAAAGCATTCTTCACTTTAATATATATGGATTAGTAATTTAATGTAAATATTTCCAGTGGGGAAATTACTTACAGATGCCTGTCAGCAGGGCTGGGATTACAAAAAGAGATTGCAGAAGAGAGAATTCTTATTTAAAATGAAATTGAGCTAGTTTTTAAACACAAAATGCAGTTTGTCTCTTTCGGCTCTCCTCCAGAAGGGGGCAGTAAAGGAACATGATTTGCTTATCTCTTCCCACACCAACTTCTTAAAGAATCTGCACTTCAGAGTGTTTATATTAGGAATCACACCAAGTGTTTTGTGAAATTATTTTTACATATATTTTCAGGGCTGAAAATTCTGGATCACCCTGGGAAAGGAGGGAAAAAAAAAAAAAAAAAAGCCAGCACATAAGTGATACTTTTTAATGGATTTGGTTTAAATTCCTGGAGACTAAAGTGGAATTTTTCTACCAGAACGGTGGGATAATAGAGAAATAGGCTGTCGGAGACCAGGAATATGAGCTTAAGCTCATAACGGCCTTTGGCCAGCTTCTTCTACTCTTGGTGGAGTTGGTTACCGCAGAGCTGTTGTTGTTGTTATTTGCCCTTGAGTCGGACCGACTCATAGCGACCCCTCCTTGGGTTTCTGAGGCAGTATCAATGCAGAAGTAGATTGCCCAACCTTCCTTCCGAGGAGTGGCTGGTGGGTTTGAACCGCCAGCCTTCTGGTTAGCAGTCAGATGCCTTAGGCACTACACTACCAGAGCTCCCAAAGAACTTCTATTTGCAGTGTCTTTCTTATATCCTTTCTCTGACTGGACGCAGCTAACAGTCAGCAATCCTTTATAAATTCACTGCCGGAGAGTGGGATCCGACTCACAGGGTTTCATAGGCAGTATCACTATGGAAGTAGATTGCTCAATCTTCCTTCTGAGGAGTGGCTGGTGGGTTTGAACTGCCAGGCCAGCCTTCTGGTTAACAGTCAAATGACTTAAGCACTATGCCACCAGAGCTCCTAAAGGATTCCTAAATCAGCACTAATTTAGCAAAATCAAGAGCACCAGTGACTGGATATTTTGGAGTAGGAATGCTGAATCTAACAGGGGTGGTAGAAAGAACAGTGGATTCTGACTCTGCTAACAACCCACTACTGTTGAGTGGATTCTGACTCAAAGCAACACCACAGGACAGAGTAGAACTGCCCCATAGGGTTTTCAAGGCCATAAGTTGTTATGGAAGCAGACTGCATCAACTTTTTCCCAGAGAATGGCTGGTGGGTTCAAATCACCAACCTTTGGGTTAGCAGCTCAGTGCTTTAATAAGACCCAGAAAATCATCTCCTCTCTCTCAACTTCACTTATCTTCTCTCTTGAATGAGGGGACTGGATAAGATCATCTCAGTAGTCTATTGTGTGTTTGAATATCTATGGTTTTATAGTCTGACATTATGATTCTACTACTATTACTACTGCAACCAACATTTATTATGCTGTTAATATGTCCAGGCATTGCATTATCTCTTAGCTTTACAACAGTACTATGAAGTCAATATTACCAATCTTATTTAACAGGCCAGAAAGCTGAGGATCAGAGAAATGAAATGAATTGCCCAAGATCACCAAACTACCAAATAGTGAAAACTATCTAAAACCACCCATTCTAACTCCTGGGTCTTCATTCTTAACTACTGCTAGGAATTAAATCGTGTTCCCTTAAAACTTATTTAGAAGTCATAACCTCTTCTACCTGTGAATATAAGTGTTTGTAAATAAGATCTTGCGAGATGTTATCAGTTAACATGAGATCGTACCAGAGTACGGTGAGTCTTGATAGAATCTTAGTAGAGAAGGGACACAAAGAGACAGAAGGAAGATGCAAGTGATGATGCCAAAAAAATGCCTGGGTCTGCCAGAAGCTGAGAAGACAAGAAAGCATCTTTTCCTACAGCCTTCGGGGAGAACAGAGCCCTGCAGGAAACTTGAATTGGGACTCCCAGACTCTAGAGCTGAGAGACAAAAATTTTCCCTTTTTATAAACCACCCAATTTGTGGTATTTTGTTACAGCAGCCTTAGGAAACTAATGCAACCACTGTCTCATGCTTTTCTTTTACCCAGCATTTTCCTCTTCTCCAGTTACATTAGCCTCTACCATTTATATGCCTGACAGCGTATCACACTGATTGCCCTTTCTGGGCTCTAGCCTTGGCTTCTGCTCCTTCCATTCTCCATGGCTCACCATGCCCTCTTCCTGGCTATCCTAATCTTATTCATCTTTTGAGTTCATTCCCGTTCTTTTGCCTGACTACTTTAGCTCATACTGATTTGACTTTCTCCGGGGATATTATTGCATTTATAACCTATTCGTAATGCTTATAATCAACTCCATATTGCCTCTTATTTCATGCTGTGTTTTAAATAAGTTAGTCTTGTCAACATTAACTATAGTGCAAAGCTCCTGAGGACAGAGAACACATCTTAGTCTTTTTAATCTCTTGCTGTAAAGAGAGCAGTGTTACATAACAAGTTGGGGATCAATAAATTCTTCTTGTTTGTTAGAGAGATAGACCTTAGGCAAAAATGATTGCTTTTGCTTCTAAGAATTTTATGAAATTCTATGAGAAAAAACAGTTTTCTAGTCTTTCTCAGAAAAGAACAATACCTAAGAAATTCCAATCCTCCTTGGTGAATATAGTTAATTATTGGACAAGTTTAACAATTGAAGATTATTATTGTTATTATTGTCATGATTCTTATGCAAATAACATAACATTTATAGGCCACTTACATGAATTATCTTTTTATACTCAACAACCCCTTGAGGAGAGTAAGTATTCTATTTCACAGAGAGTATATATAGCAAGTTAGAAAGGCTGAGTATTTTGTCTAAGGTCTCACAGAGCCTGTAAGTGGCAAAACTGGGATGGTACCTATCTAATCTTATTCTATAGTTTCTATCACCTATTCTATATACCTATGGCATCAGGTATAGTTTTCCTGGGTGTGGCCTTATGGCACCATGTTGAAAATTTGCCTATTTCTACAAACAAAAAAGTATGACTGTCTATCTGTACTCATTTCATATCTAGAAAGCTTTCTGTTGTTGTTAGTTGCCATGAAGTTGATTCTGACTCAGAGCAGAACCTCTCCACAGGGCTTTCAATGTTGTAACTTTTCAGAAGCAGATTGTTAAGCCTGTTTTCCAAAGTGCCTCTGGGTGGTTTCACATCACCCATCATTAACCTAGTAGACACATGGCTAACCATTGTTGCTACTAAGGGATCCAGAAAGTAGCCTGGATCTTAAAATTCTTCTTGATTTTATATAAATTCCTATTTTAAATGTTGCCATTCTATTCAAGTGCCTAGTGGGAATACAGACTTCCTAATTATTATAACCATGACTTGTCTGTCAGTTTGTTGTACTGTAGTAGCTTTCATGTTGCTATGATGCTAAAAGCTATGCCACAGGTATTTCAAATATCATTAGGGTCACTCATGGTGGACAGATTTCAGTGGAGCTTCCAGTCTAAGACTAACTAGGAAGAAGGACTTTGCAATCTACTCCTTAAAATAACAAAACAAAATAAAAAATTGGACAGTGAAAAGCTTATGAATAGCAGTGGAACATTGTTTGATACAGTGCTTGAAGATGAATTCTTCAGGTTGGAAAGCACTCAAAATGTAATGGGAGAAGAACTACCTCCTCAGAGTAGAGTTGATCTTAATGACATGGATGGAGTAAAGCTTTCAGGACTTTTATCTGCTGGTGTGGCATAACTCAAATTGTGAAGAAACAGCTGCAAATATCCATTGATAACAGGAACATGGGATGTATGAAGTACGAATCTAGGAAAATTGGGAGTCATCAAAAATGAAATGAATGCTTGAAGATTGATAACCTAGAAATTAATGAGCTGAAGTAGACTGACACTGGCCATTTGAATCAGACAATCATATGGTCTACTATGCTGGAATGACAAATTAAAAGGGAATGGCATCATATTAATTGTCAAAAAGAACATTTCAAGACCAATCCTGAAATACAACACTGTCAGTATTAGAATAATACCCATACGCCTACAAAGAAGACAAGTTAACAGCTCTATTATTCAAACTTATGCACCAACCAGTAATGCCAAAGATGAAAAAAATGAAGATTTTTTATCATATCCTGCAGTTTAAAATTGATCAGTGCAGCCAAGATGCATTGATAATTAATTACTGGTGATTGTAATACAAAAAATGAAAACAAAAAAGGACTGGTACTTGAAAAATATGGCTTTGGTGAAAGAAATGATACCAGAAATCACATGATAGAATTTTGCAAGACTGATAACTAACTTACTCATTGCAAATACCTTTTCTTCAGTAACATAAATCGCTACTATATATTTGGACCTCATTGGATGAAACACACAGCAATCAAATTGACTACATCTATGGAAAGAAGTTTCTGCCTCGGGAACCCAAGGAGGGGTCGCTATGAGTCGGGGCTGACTCGATGGGAAACAACAACAACAACAACATGGAAAGAGAGGATGTAGAAGCTCAATATTATCAGTCAGAAAAAGGGCAGAGGCTGACTACAGAACAAGTCATCTCCTGCTCATATACAAGTTCAAGCTGAAGCTGGAAAAAATTAAAACAAGTCTATAAGAGCTAAAGTACTACATTGAGAATATTTCATCTCAATTTAGAGGCCATCTCAAGAATAGATTTGACACATTTCACAATAATGAAAGAAGATCAAATGAGATGTGGGAGGACATCCAGGACATCATACATGAAAAAAGCAAAAGACCATTAAAAAAACAAGAAAGAAAGAAAGAAGAAACCAAAATGGGTGTAAGAAGAGACTCTGAAATTTGCTCTTGAATACAGAGGAGCTAAAATGAATGGAAGAAATGAAGTGAAAGACTGAACAGAAAATATCAAAGAGCAGCTTGGGAAGACAAAGTAAAATATTGTAATGAAATGTGCAAAGATATGGAGTTAGAAAACCAATATTTCTCAAGCTGAAAGAAGTAAAGAAAAAAATTCAAGCTTCGAGTTGAAATATTGAAGGATTCTATGGACAAAATATTGAACTACACAGGAAGTATCAAAAGTTAATGGAAGGAATACACAGAGTCACTGTATCAAAAAGAATTGGTTGCCATTTAACCATTTCAAGAGGTAGCATATATTAAGAACATATGGTACTGAAGGAAGAAGTCCAATCTGCACTGAAGGCATTATGAAAAATCAGCTCCAGGATTTCACGGAATACCAATTGAGATGTTTCAACAAATGGATGCAGTGCTGAAAGCTCTCACTCATCTATGCCAAAAAATTTGGAAAACAGCTACCTGGACAACGAATGGAAATAGACCATATTTGTGCCCATTCCAAACAAAGATTATTCAGCACATTGTAGAAATTATTGGAAAATATCATCAATATCACATGCAAGTCAAATTTTGGTGAAGATAATTAAAAAAGGTTTACAGCAGTACATCAACAGAGAACTGCTAAAATTCAAGCCTGACTCAGACGATGACACTGAATGAGGTATGTAATTTCTTACATCTGATGGAATGTGGCTGAAAGCAGAGAATACCGGAAAGATGGTTACTTGTGTTTTATTTACTGTGCCATAGTCAACGATGCAACTGTGAAGCTATCTTACATGGTGTAAGATTACTTGCAGTTAAAGATTTTGAGAGTGAGACATTGTCCTGGATATCCACTGTACTGTAAATGGAATTACAAGAGACCTGACAAAGGGGAGACAAGAAGGTCAAAGGCAGGAGGTTATGTGATGAGGGAAACAGATATTGGATGCTGCCTGGATGCTGCCAGGAGCCTGGGAATGCTGTAGCCTCTAGATATTGGAAGAAGCATGGATTCTGCTGTAGATCCACCAAAAGAAACGACCCTGTCAATACCTTTACCCCCTTAAGATTATTTTTGACTTCTGACTTCCAAACTGTCAGAGAATTTAGTGTTGTTTAAGCCATTAAGTCTGGGCAACAATAAAAAAAAAAAAAAAAACCAAACCAAACTCACTGCCATGGAGTCGATACCGATGCCTCCTTGGGTTTCTGTGGTAGATTACCAACCTTCCTTCTGAGGAGTGGCTGTTGGGTTTGAACCATTAGCCTTCTGGTTAGCAGTCAAATGCCTTAAGCACTATGCCATCAGAGCTCCCCTGGGCAGCAATGGGAAACTAAATAAAGTTGTTAGGCGTCATTGAATTGGTTCTAACTCATGGCAACCAAAGCATTGCCTTGTTCCGTGTAATCCTCAGAATCTTTGCTATATTTGAGGCCATCATTGCAGCCACTGTGTCAATCAGTCTTGTTGAGGGTCTTTGCCTTTTTTGCTGACCCTCTCCTTTACCAAGCACAATATTCTCTAGAGACTGGCCTCTTCTGATAATATGACCAAAGTATTTGAGAAGTGTGGCCATCTTCCCTTCTAAGGATCATTCTTCCTGTACTTCTAAGAGATTTGTTTGCTCTTCTGGCAGTCCATTGTACATTTAAAATTCTTCACCCACACTATGATTCAAATGCTTCAATTCTTCAATCTTCCTTATTTATTATCCACCTTTCACATGCACATGAGACTATTGAAAATACCATGGCTTGTGTCAGGTGCACCTTAGTCTTCACAGTAACATCTTCGCTCTTTAACATTTTAAAGACATCTTTTGCAGCAGATTTGCCCAGTGCAATATGTCGTTTGATTTCTTGACTACTGCTGCTGAGGGTGTTGATTGTGGATCCAAGAAAAATGAAATTCTTGACAACTTCAATCTTTTCTCCATTCATCATGAGGTTGCCTATTAGACCACTTGTGAGGATCTTTGTTTTCTTTATGTTGAAGTGTAATCCATATTGAAGGCTATACTCTTTAATCTTCATCAGTGCTTCAAGTCTTCTTCATTCTTAGCAAGTGTTTTGGTTACACAGCGCTGCTCTGACAGGAATCTACCACAAATGGGATGGCTGAACAAATAGGAGTTTATTCTCTTACAATTAGGGAGGCTAGAAGTCCAAGTTCAAAGTGCCAAGCTCTAGGGGCTGTGTGAAAGCCCCTTGACCTTGGGCTTCAGCTCTGCCTTGTACTCCCAGCCCACTGAAGCCAGAGGCATCTCTTCACTCGGGCAGCTACTGGCTGCTGAGGTTAACAAGCCCAAGGTCAACAAATAATGGCACAGTCCCGATGTTAGCAAACTACACGATAGGCCATTAATTCAAGTCCACTGAAAGTCCCAAGGTTGGCAGAGCATGGCAGGCTGCTGAACAACGACATGGCTACATGCAAGGTTCAAGTGTGCCATAAGTGAGAGGCCATTCCCAAAGCTGCTTCTTATATATGGGAAGCAAGCCATGCTCAGCTGCTCCAATAGATTCCACCATGGAGTTAATTACCAATCTCACCATGGGGAATAACTACATTCAGCTGCCCAGCCACTCAACCAGGCCCAGCCAAGTTGACACACAAACGTAACCACCACAGCAAATAAGGTTGAGTCATCTGCATATCACAGGTTGTTAATGAACCTTCCTTCAAACCTGATGCCACGTTCTTCATATAGTCCAGCTTCTCAGATTATTTGCTCCGCATACAGATTGAGCAAGTTTGGTGAAAGGATGCATCCCTGACACCTACCTTTCCTGATTTTAAACCATGAAGTATCCCCTTGTTCTGTTCGAACAACAGCCTCTTGATCTATATACAGGTGCCTCATGAGTATAATCAAGTGTTCTGGAATCTCATTCTTCTCAATGTTATCCATAATTTGTTATGATCCACACAATTGAATATTTTTGCATAGTTAATCAAATAGTTAAACATCTTTCTAATATTCTTTTATTTCAGCCAAGATCCATTGGACATCAGCAATAATATCCATTGTTCCACACCCTCTTCTGAAGCTGGCTTGAATTTCTGACAGTTTCCTATCGGTCTACTGCTTCAACCAGTTTTGAATTATTTTCAGCAAAAATTTACTTGGATGAGATATTAATGATATGGTTTGATATTTTTCCACATTCTTTTGGGTCACCTTTCTTTGAAATGGCTACAAAAATGGATCTCTTCCAGTAAGTTGTCCAGGTAGCTGTCTTCCAAATTTCTTGGCATAGATGAGTGAGTGCCTTCAGCACTGCATCTGTGTGTTGAAATATCTTACTGGGTAGTCCTTAACTTCCTGGAGCCTTGTGTTTTTCATCAGTGCCTTCAGTGCAGCTTGAATTTCTTCCTTCAGTACCATTGGTTCTTGATCATTTGCTACCTCCTTAAATGGTTGAAAGTTGACCAGTTCTTTTTGGTGTAGTGTCACTGTGTATTCCTTCTATCTTTTGATGTTTTCTGCATCGTTCACTGTTTTGCCCACAGGATTCTTCAGTTTCACAACTTGAGACTTAATTTTTTTTTTTTTCAGTTATTTTAGCTTGAGAAATACCAAGTATACCATTAAGTTTTCATTTTCCTACTCCAGATCTTTGCACATTTCATTATAATACTTTACTGTGTCTTCTTGAGCTGCTCTTTGAAATCTTTTATTCAGCTCTTTTATTTCATAATTTCTTCCATTTGCTTTAGGTACTCTCCTTTCAAAAGCAAGTTTCAGAATCTCTTCTGACATCCATTTTGGTCTTCTCTTCCTTTCCTGTCTCTTGATTTACTTTTTGCTTTCTTCATGTATGATGTACTTGATGTCATCCCACAACTCTTCTGGTCGTCAGTCATTGGTGTTCAGAGTATCAAATCTGTTCTTCAGATGGCCTCTAAATTCAGATGGGATATACTCAAGGTAAAATTTGGCTCTTATGGGCTTGTTTTAACTTTCTTCAGCTTCAACTTATTCTTGCATATGATCAGTTGATAGTCTAATACATAATCTGCTCCTGGACTTGTTCTGACTGATGATGTTGAGATTTCCCATCATCTCTTTCCACAGATATAAAGGAGTTCCTGTGTATTTCATTTGGTGAGGTCCATGTCTACAGTCACTATTTATGTTGTCAATGAATAAATCAGTCATGCAAAATTCTATCATGTGATCTCTGGAGTCATTTCTGTCAACAAGGCTATATTTTCTGTTTCATTTCCAACTTTCTCATTCCAATCACCAGTAATTATCAATACATCTTGATTGTGTGGTCAGTTTCATACTGCAGAAGTTGGTAAAAATCTTCAATTTCTTCATCTTTATTTTTAGTGATTGATGTGTAAATTTGAATATTAGACATATTAACTTATCTTCTTAGTGGCATATGGATATTATCCTATCATTGACAGTGCTGTATTTCAGGATAGATCTTCAAATGTTCTTTTTGATCATGAATGCAATGTTATTCCTCTTTAATTTGTCATTCCTGGCATAGTAGACCATATGATTGTCCAATTCAAAAAAGCCAATACTAGTCCATTCCAACTTGCTAATATCTAAGATATTGATCTTTACGCCTTCCATTTAATTTTTTACACCTTCCAATTTTCATAGTTTCATACTCCATAATTCCATGGCCCAATTATTAATGGATGTTTGCAGCTGTTTCTTTTCATTTTAAGTTGTGCCACATCAGCAAATGAAGGTCCAGAAAGCTTTACTTCATCAACATCATTAAGGTCAACTCCATTTTGAGGGGACAGCTCTTCCCAGTTGTATTTTGAGTGCCTTTCAACCTAAGGAGCTCATACTCTACCATTATATCAAACAATGCTATTCACAAGGTTTTTAGCAGCCATTCCTCGCCCCCCCCCCCTAAAAAAATGGACATGGCACATTCTTATTCCTAATCTGTCTTAGTCTGATCTTGCTAGTATTTGAAATACCAATGGCATAGCTTCTAGATCACAGAAATACTCAAGGCACTACAGCATGGCAAACTGACAGATGACTGGTGGGACTCTGCTTTGGGAACCAATATTATGTATTCCTTTAAGCCCACCCTCCCCCCAAACAAAATAAAGCAAACTGTTCAACAAACCCACCACCATCTAGTTGATTCCAACCCATGGCTATACTATAGGACAAAATAGAACTGACCCATAGGTTTTCTCTGTTCTTTCTTATTTATAGCCCCAATTACTGTCCCCAACCATAAAAACTCTCCTTTCCTCCCCCTGTCTGACCACCCCTGTTCCCTTCTCATCCATGCATTCCTAACTGTCCAGGTTTCCCTCTATGTGAATGCTACCCCTCTGGTGTCTCATGGCTGATTGAGTGATCCAAGGAGTATATCTCCCTAGAGTAGGTGGGTGCATCAACCGGGAGTAGGTGTTCTGTATATAGGTCTTCCTACTGTTGGGCTAACAGCCAATCCATGTAAATGAGTCCATTTCTAGGCCTGAAGGGTAACCTGGGGCCACAGTCTCAGGAGTTCTACCAGTTATTCTCTGACCAGCAATTCTGGTCATTTTTTGTGGTTTTGAATTTTGTTTCTCATTTTTTCTCCCACTCTATCCAGGATCTCCAGATTTCAGCTCTTTCTGAGTGGTGGTTGGCATTGGTAGCTAGCTACCATCTAGTTCTTCTGATCTTGGGTTGTGGAGGTTGAAGTCCTCATGGTCCTTTTTATCTTTGGACTAATTGTTTCCAGATAACTTTGAAATACTTCACTCTTCTTTGCTCCAGATGAGAGGGGACCAATTGTTGCATCTTAGATGGCTGCTTGAAAGCTTTTAGGACCCCAGTCACTACTCACCAAATTAAGTTGTAAAATAAAATTTTTAGGAAATATGTGTGCCAAATGAGCATGATATCCCCTGAGACTATGGTCCCAGCTGCCAGGCTTGGTGATTCTCTCTCACAAGATGTTAAGTTGTCTCTGTGAAGTTGCTCCCATCCTGTCTTCTGTTGCTTCTGTAATGTATGTGGCTAATTTTGTAGCACAAGTGTGTATGTAAGATTATCTTCAGCCAAATCTGTCCTTGGTCTAGGGTGTATTCCTGTTCTCCTAACCCTATCTGCTCTTCTCATCTGTCTATGCATTAACCCGTATTTGGTACTAGTGATACTTCAGTATTGTGTATGTAATAGTATTTGCCTCTGTTGTCTATATCTTTTGTGTACATTTCAGTATCTTTCCTTTCCCCAATGTCACCATTCTGGTCATAGATTCTTTCCGTACCATTCCTCCCCTCACCCAAATCAACATGTCACCCCTAAATATTCTGAGATTTTCCCTCCCCTTCCTTCCCTATGCCTGGTAACCAGCAAAGTGAGTTTCCTTCCCTGAATCAACTTTCCTGGACTTTTTGTAATAATGGGCTCATACAATAGTTGTCCTGCAATTGATTTATTTTACTGACTTCACTCAGCCTAGTGTCCTCTAAATTCATCTGTGTTTCAAGATGATTTGTATATTCTTCATTATTCTTTAATGCCACATAGTATTCTACTGTGTGAATGTACCATAGTTTGGTTATCCAATCATCTGTTGATGGGCATTTAAGTTGTTTCCATCTCTATGCTATAGAGAATTGTGCTGCGATGAACATGGGTGTGCATATGTCTGCACACCCAAATAAAATAAAATAAAAAACTGTTCAACAAACCCACTGTCATCTAGTTGATTCTGACTCATAGCTATACTATAGGACAAAATAGAATTGCCTCATAGGTTTTCCAAGGTTGTAAATATTTATGGAAGCAGACTGCTACATCTTTCTTCTGAAGAGCAGCTGGTAGTTTCCAACTGCTGAAATTTCAGTTAGTAGCCAGGCACTTAACCACTGCATTTCCAGGGCTTTTACATTCCTTTAAAGAAGGTGGTAAATATGAAACTTGGAGGCACTTTTGGATTTAGAAGAAAATGAATAATGCTGAACTATTTAAATTTGACAGTAACAAACTGTCAGGATCCACAGCTATTATGAACTTTATTAAGGAGATGGCAAGTTAAACCTCTGATGGGATCTTTCCTGGGGACACGTTAGTGTGGTCATCCATCAAGACTGCTCATTTCATTTTGCCCCATAGACTTTAGATGTCAACTTAGAACATGAGAATTGAGAAAAAAACTTGAAAAATTATCTGGGAACAATTTAACACAATGATTAAGAAAAAGATTGAGAGCTTAGGAGCTCTCAGTTACTCACTATGTAGCCTTGAGAAAACCATGTCACTTCTCTGAGCCACAGTTTCCCCATCTACAAAATAGGGATAATTATTGTTTTTCATCCTCTAAGGTGGTTGCACAAATTAAGATAATATACATGAAAGACTTAGCAATGTATCATGCATATGGGGACTAGTTGAGATCTTTTCAGCATAAGTTGCAGAAATACAATTCAAACTAGTTAAGCAAAAGGAATATGTGTGTTCATGTAACTAAAAATCAAAGGATTCTTCTTGTATTGGTACTGCTAGATTCAATAGTTCAAAGAATGACTTATTCCTGAGATAGGTTCTCTCTTTGTAGAGGATCAGGAGAACTTGCTTAGGAACTCTGGAGAAGAGAAGAAACATCTTTTGTCAGAGCACTAGCAGAGCAGTCTTTGGGAGACACTGCCCTGCTGTTCTGAGCATCCCTGAAGTGAAATCTGTGTTATCTTAGGGATGAATGTGCTCCTCTTGGCCGGGCCTGGGTCTCATGATTATTCAAAATTCTTTTTGCTGTATGTTACAGAAAATCTAACTCAAACTGATTTAAACAATAAAAGAAATTTATTGACTCTAATAGATCTGAATTCAAGTGAAGATTGATCTACAGTGCCTTCAGGGATCAGATTTCTTCCCAATCCTCTGCTGTCTACTATGTCATTGACTTCATTATCAGGCTTTATATGTGGCCATGGCACCTGAATGTTCAGTCCTCATAGGGTCAAAAAATTTCATGTCTCACATCATGCAATCCAGGGTAACAGAGATTATCTCCTTAAATACTTCCTCATGATTTCTGGCATTTTCCCCACTCTCATTGGCTGGCATTGTGTCATATGCCCCAAATCAATATCTGTGGCCTGGAAGATAAGACATATTTATTGTAGCAGCCCAAATGTCACTCACTTCTTCAACTAGAAGCATGATTGAGAAAGGGGAGATGTATGTTCCATAAAGAAAATCAGGACAGTATTGGTGGAAAGGGAAGCAAAAGTTGGTGGGAAGGGTTGTTGTTGTTGTTGTTATTTGCCATCGAGTCGGCCCCGACTCCTAGCGACCCCTCCTTGGGTTTCCAAGGCAGTTATCACTATGGAAGTAGGAATGCCCAGCCTTCCTTCTGAGGAGTGGCTGGTGGGTTATTAGGGTCATATTCATCAGTTGAAAGCACTTTTAATGGTTGTTTCACTTGTAATATGGGTTCTGTTTCTAGAAGGCAGGTGAAGGAATATAAGCTAGTTAAAACCAACAAGTATCCATGACATGTAAGTCAATAAATAATAGTTATTTTGTTAGGTTATTTTCAACACACTGATTTCACAGAAACTGGAGTCCTGAAAGATGAAGCTACTAAGTTTCTCAAGGTAGCAGAGGTAAAAAGTGGCAAAATTTATCCCAAAATAGAATTTTTCAGGATCTCAGATATGAAAATCTTTATTAACCTTGACTCTTCCTCTGAAAACAATGGTGAGAAAAGTTTTAGAAATGTATTCTTTATGAGAAGCAGGTATTGGAAGCATTTAAAAGGGCCTTGATGTTCTCTCTAGATGTCATATGAAGTAGAAGGGAAAATGCACAACATAGAATTAAGGAGAAGTGAAACAGAGTACTGAGAATGGGGAAAACAAGATTTCTAGAAAACACATTAATCTTTTAGAAGGGAGATCCTCTGATAATCATCCTTTTTGGAATTTTACTTGAGGGTGTATGGTGCAGAACTTGAGAGAACACTTACACCATTAACTGACCAGTTCTCCTGAGGCATATATTTTTTTTTTTTTGCTTTTAGCCATTTCCAGTTTCCCTTTTAGCTAGGTAGACAAGTTAGGTAAGTGTCTTCTCTTTAGAATCCATTTCCCTTTGTTTTCTCTTTACAACATGCTTGCTTCCTTTCATAAGTAGTATTCATATCAATTTGTGGGAAACCACTTAAGAATTCAATTCTTCTTGGAATAATTGCTGGTCAAGGATCATCAGCACAGCCAAGAAAAGGATCACATTCCCTAAATTCATCCAGAATATTTCACGCTGAAATAAAAAATGATGGAATATCCTGGAAAGAGGTACTGGAAACTTTAAGTGTGTAGGATAAAAAGTTCAATCAGTGGATGAATAGGCTAGACTGTATAGGAATAGCAACTGGACACAAGGCAGTAGCTAGAGAAAGTAGAAGAAGAAGAGACAGGGTACATGGTATTTACTGACCTTAGTCCTGATTGGCTTTTGAAAGGATGGATATACATTTGAAAGCATTATAACACAGGCATATAAAAGGTAAAATTTGGTAATTTTTTGCCTTGGTATTCTTTGCATGTAGTAAGGTGCTTGTCACATAGTGAAGTCTTAATGTTTCCTCAAAAAATGAGCAAAAACAACATTCAGAGATGCAGAATGTCTGCTGGCACCATAGGTATTTGGTAGAAGCTTGAGAGGATCACATACATAAATAGGATTTCTTGGGATAAAGAACCTTCAGACCTGAAACTAGGATGGTCTGGGTACACCAGGGTTGCTGGTCACCCTATCACACATGGCCAAAAATAAAGGGCTGAATCTTGGGAAATGTATTAAGCAGAAGTTAGCGTCTAATCCAGGGAAAACAAATATGTAGTAAAAGTGTCTTTCCTATTTGTTTTCTGAATTCATGGCAGAAATCACTACTCATTTGTCCCACTATTTCCTATATGACTTTAAAATGTTCTTCAACATAACAACTGAGACAGCCAACAAAAATCACCACCACTCGCCTGTTAGTTTGTCATGCTGTGGTGACTTGCATGTTGCTCTGATGCTGGAAGCAATTTCACAGGTTATTTAAAATACCAGCAGAGTCAACCATGATGGACAGTTTTGGGAGAGCTTCCAGACTAAGAAAGACTAGGAAGAAGGACCTGGTGATCTACTTGAAAAGAAAGAAAGAAAGGAAGGAAGGAAGCAAGGAAGGGAAGGAGGGAGGGAAGGAGGAAGGAAGGAAAGAAAGAAAGAAAGAAAGAAAGAGCCAGAGAAAATGAATGGCAGCAGAATGTTGTCTGATACAATGCTGAAGATGAACCCCCCAAGATGGAAGGCAGTCAAAATAAGACTGAAGAAGACTTGTGTCTTCAAGGTAAAGTTGACCTTAATGATGTAGATGAAATAAAGCTTTATGGACCTTAATTTGCTGATGTGGCAGGACTCAAAATGAGAAAAAATAACTGCAAACATCCATTGATAATCAGAGCATGGAATGAATCTAGGAACATTAGAAGTTGTCAAAAAAGAAATGAAATACTTGATGATTGATATTCTAGATATTAGTGAGCTAAAATGGACAGATAGTGGCCATTTTTAATTGGATGATCATATGGTCTGCTGGGAATGACAAATTGAAGAGGAACAGCATAATATTCATGGCAAAAAAATAACATTTCAAGATCTATTCTGAATTATAAAGCTGTGAATGATAGGGTAATATGTATATGCTTACAAGAAAGTCCAGTTAATGAGACTATTATTCAAATTTATGTACTAACCAGTAATACCAAGATGAAGAAATTGAAGAGTTTTACCATTTTACCAACCTTTGCAGTCTGAAGTTAATACAATATGCAATCAAAATGCATTAATAATTACTATTGACTGAAATGAAAAAGTTGGAAGCAAAGAAGAATCTTTAGTTGGTAAATATGGTTTAGTAATATAAATGATACTAGAAACCCATGGAAGAATTTTGTAAGACTGATGATTTATTCATCACAAATACCTTTTTCAACAACATAAATGGTGACTACACATGTGACCCTCACCAGATGGAATACACAGGAATGAAATCAACTATATCTAGGGGAAGAAACAATGGCAAAGCTCAGTATCATCAGTCAAAACAAGGCCAGAGGCTGACTGTGGAGCAGACCATCAATTGCTCATATGCAAATTCAAGTAGAAGCTGAAGAAAATTAAAACAACTCCATAAGAGCAAATGTATGACCTTGAGTATATCCCACATGAATTCAGAGAGCATCACAACTGGCTCATGGAACACAAATGACTATAAACCACATGAGTTGTGGGATGACATCAAGGATATTATACATGAAAAAAGAAAAAGGCCACTAAAAAGACAGAAAAGAAAGAAAAGACCAAGATGGATGAAGAGAAGACTCTGAAACTTGCTCTTGAATGTAGAGTAGCTAAAGAAAATGGAAGAAATAAAGTAAAAGATCTGAATTTCAAATGGTGGTTTGAGAAGACAAAATGAAGTATTATAATGAAATGTGCAAAGACTTGGAGTTAGAAGAATTATTGTAATAGTGTAGGATTCTATGGTAAAAATATTAAACAATGCAGGCAGCATCAAAAGAATATGGAAGGAATACATAGAATCATTGTATCAAAAATATTGGTTGATGTTCAACCATTTCAGGAGGTAGCATGTGATCAAGAACAGATGGTATTGAAAGAAGACATCCATCATGCACTGAAGGCATGAGTGAAAAACAAGGCTCCAGAAATGGACAGAATACCCATTGAGATGTTTCAGCTAATGGATGCAACCCTGGAAGCACTCACTTGTCTATGTCAAGAAATTTGGAAGACAGCCACCTGGCCAACTGACTGGAAGAGATCCATATTTTTGACCATTTCAAAGAACGGTGATCCAACAGAATGCAGCAATCATTGCACAATATCATTAAAATCATACACAAATAAAATGTTACAGAAGATAATTAGAAAATGGTTACTGTGGTAGGTCTATAAGAAACTCTCAGAAATTCAAGCTGAATTCAGTAGAAGACATGGAATGGTGGATATAATTGCTGATGTCAGATGGATCTTGGTTGAAAGCACAGTATACCAGAAGGATGTTTACCTGTGTTTTATTGACTATGGAACAACATTCAACTGTGTGGAACAAAACAAATCGTTGATAACATTGTGAAGAATGGGAATTCCAGAACACTTAATTGTGCTCATGTGGAACCTCTGTAGACCAAGAGGTAGTCATTACAACAGGACAAGGGGATTCAATGTGATATTCTGAGTATGCTGAGAAAATACTCTGAGAAGATGCACTGTATGAAGAAGTACATGGGATCAGGATTGCAGGAAGACTCATTAACAGTCTGTGTGATATGCAGATGACATAACCTTGCTTGCTGAAAGTGAAGAGTATTTGAAGCATTTACTGATGAAGATCAAAGATTACAATCTTCAGTATGAATTATATCTCAACATAAAGAAAAGAAAAATCCTCACAGCTGGACCAATAAGCAGCATCTTGATAAAAGCATAAAATATTGAAATTGTCATTTTACTTGGATCCACAATCAATGCCTATGGAAGTAGTAGTGAAGAAATTAAATGATGTATTGCACCGGACAAATCTGCAAAAGACCTCTTTATGATGTTAAAAAGCAAAGATATTACTTTGAAGACTAAAATATTCCTGATTGAAGTCAATGTATTTTCAGTTGCCTTATGTGCATGTGAAACATGGACAATGAATAAGGAGGACTGAAGAAGAATTGATGCATTTGAATTCTAGTGAACAACATTGACTATCATGCACTGACAGAACAACAAACCAATCTGTCTTGGAAGAAGTACAGCCAGAATACTTCTTAGAAGTGATGATGATAAGACTTCATCTCTTGTACTTTGGACTTTTTATCTGGAGGGTTCAGTCTCTGGAGAAAGACATCATGTTTGGAAAATTAGAGGGTCAGTGAAAAAAAAGAAGACCCTCAATGAGATTGATTAATACAGTGGTTGCAACAATGAGCTCAAGCATAGTAATGATTGTGAGGATGGCGCAAGACCAGGCACTGTTTTGTCTTGTTGTTCATGGGGTCATTATGAATAGGAACTGATGCAATGGCCCTTAACAACAACAACAACAATAACAAAACTCATCTGAAGTTGGTGCACGAGATAAAACTTTTTTGCCGTCCTTGGCTAAGTGAATAGTATAAAATCTTATCTCTGGAATGTATGACTTGTTTAGTTTTTAGAAAATAAAGATTCAGTTCCTAAGGTTGAGTTGGTCATTCATACAGCCACTGATGGACCCCACTTGGTAGGGCATTAAGAACCTAAGTAAGCAAGTAGGTAGAGCCATGATATGATCTTCTGTGGTTCAGGACTACTTACTGTGTTCTTGTCATCAAATGTCATGATTTTTAGTAGGGGGAAGTGAGTACTATTTGTGCTTCAGGTCAACCCCTCTGATAGGGATAAATTTTTTTTTTTTTTTTTTTTTTTTGGGAAGGGGGAGCTGAACGTAAGAATGAAAGATACTGTACTGGAAATAAATGGTAGCCATCTGTTCTGGCTACCTAGTGCTGCTCTAACAAGATTATACTACAAATTGGATGGCCTTAACAAACAGGAGTTTATTCTCTTACAGTTTGGGAGGCCAGAAATCTGAGTTCAAAGTGCCAAGCTCTAGGGGCTGTGTGAAAGCCCCTCAACCTTGGGCTTCAGCTCTGCATCTTGTTCCTGGCCCACTGAAGCTAGAGGCATCTCTTCATTCAGGCAGCTACGGGCTGCTGAGGCAGCAAACCCAAGGTTGACAAATAAAAAGGCACAGTCCTGATGTTACCAAACCACATGGTAGGCCATTAATTCAAGTCCATTGAAAGTCCCAAGGTCAGCAGAGCATGGCAGGCTGCTGAACAATGACAGAGCTATGTGCAGGATCCAAACATGCCATAAGCTGGAGACCATTCCCAAAACTATTTCTTATATATCGGAAGCAGACCACATACCCACAGGCAGCTACTCAGCTGCTCACAGTAGATTCTACCATAGAGTTGATTACCAGTCTCATCATGGGGAATACTACATCCAGCTGCCCAACCACTCAACCAGGTCCAGCTAAGTTGACACACCAAACTTAACCACCACACCATCATTATCTTAAGTGTATCAGTATGTAGCATTCTTTTCCAATATCCCAGACACCACTTTTGCTATAATCAAAGGATTATCAACAAATATGGGACGTTTTTACTTGATTCAGATCATGTCTAATTTGGGGCTCCTCTAGGATATGAGATGAGGTTTCTTTAAGCCTCAGGTTTCTTCAGAAAAACCTATCACCATCTAAGTATCATGACCAGAATGGCCATCAGAGACTGATTCAGCCTCATTAAAAGGAACACATCATTTGGCTTTTAATAATATTATCTTTGGATTCAGAGGGGCTTGGGCTTCTACTCTTGACTTTTATATGAGAGCCTGGATGAATTACTTAATTTCTTTGATGACTTTACCTGTGAAATGAGGATAACAGTGACTATGTCAAAGAGATGCTAGAAAGTCTGCATCATATCATACACCTAGAACACTTAGTACAGTGTCAGCCACATAGCAGAGGACCAATGCAGGGTAGATGACTATATTTTACAATAAAAATATTCCATTTGTGCTTAAAACCAAAACCAAACTCATTGCCACTGAGTCAATTGCAACTCATAGTGACCACCATTGGATTTCAAAGCATAGTGCCTAAGGCACTTGACTGCTAACCAGAAGGCTGGCGGTTTCAAACCCACCAGCCACTCCTCAGAAGGAAGGTTGGGCATTTCTACTTCCGTAGTGATACTGCCTCAGAAACCCAAGGAGGGGTCGCTATGAGTCGGGGCCGACTCGATGGCAAATAACAACAACAACAACAACAACAACAAATCTTTATGGAAGTGGACTGCCTCTTCTTTCTTTTGTGGAGCAACTGGTATGTTTGAACCACTGACATTTTTGATTAGCAGCCAAATGACTTAATTACTACACCACCGAAGCTCTCCTGGTTTTGTGGCTTTGATTATAACACCTTAATATTTTTGAAACATAACTCTGGATTTGCGTCTACAACAACTCAGAGCTGCACCTAGTAAGAAGTTAAATGAATTTGATTAAGAAGTATGATAATCTAGTACATGAAATATGAGAAAATAATTAACATTAACAGTGTTTCATGTATGTTGAATTCCAATAGGTTTATTCATTTTATGAATTATTAAAAAAAACACTCAAATCTAGAATGTTTATGATTATGAGAATTTTTACTGGAAAACAATGACTATAAAATAAAACTTTATCATTTGAACTAAATTTATCTAAATACTTTACTGATGTATCAGTATAGTTATAAACAAAAATTTGACATAAAGTTTCTTGAAGGCTGGGAAAAATAATTCTATTCCTCAAAGAATTTGTGTAAATTCAACGTAACTGTCTTTCTATTAATTGACATTAATTAATGTTAACTTTGATGGGAGTATAATTACTGTTATCTTTCTAAGTGAATATAATCATTTTTATAAAAACAAATCAACCAGTTGTTTATAAACCAGGAGTCTGCTTTAGCATTAATTGGTAGGTCTATTTGCTGGCTTTGGCTTTCATTTCTGCTCCTAATTATACACAGCTTTATACAGGGCACTTAGGCTCTTGGTACATTAATTTTCTCCTTATTATATTTATTTATTTGGAGGGGGAAGTAAAATGGCATAATATTATATAGGTCAGTGAATCACAATTGAGCACAATTTTGCCCGTCAGTGGATATTTAGCAACATCTTGAGATATTTTTGGTTGCCACAGCAAGGGAAGTGATTGCTACTGGCATCTGGTGGGTAGAGGCCAGGGAGACTGCTAAACATCCTACAATATGCATTATACCCCCACCCCAACAACAACAACAAAAATCATGATCATAGAATTAGTTGAAGATTTTCTCTCTTTTTTTCCCCCCTGAGATTTGTAAATTTGCTAGTATATAGTAAAGAACCAACTAATTATGGTCTTGGTCTTCACATGATTTAGCCTTGTGGATGAGTCAGTCAGTAACAAATAAATAAATAAGGAAATTAAGAATAACATTTAACATGTCATAAGGAAAACTACAGGGACCTGGGGAGGGTGATTTTCTTCAGAAGTGGTGCTAGGGAAACCTCTCTATGGAGGTGAGAGTTGAACTGAGACTTGAAAAGTAAGATCATATAGTCTATTTTTTTTTTTTTTTGAGACAAAATATATATAACATAAAATTTGCCACTTTAACTATTTTAGTGTAGAATTCCATGACATTAATTATATTCATAATGTTGTGAAACAATTACCACTATTTGTTCCAGAACTTTTCATCATCTCAAACAGAAACTGTACTCATTAAGCATTAGCTCCTTATTTCTCCCTCTCCCTAGCCTGTGGAACTAGTAATCTACTTTCTGTCTGAATGCATTTGCCTGTTTTTAGATCTCATACAAATGGAACCATACAATATTTATCCCTTTATTTCTGACTCATTTCGCTCTGCATACTGTTCTCAAGGTTCATTCATGTTGTAGCATGTATCAGGGCTTCATTTTTCTTTATTACAGAGTAATTACATGATATGGATATATCACATTTTGTTTAACCATTCATTTGTTGATTGATATTTGGGCTGTTTCCACTTTTTGGCTATTGTTAATAGTGGTGCAATGAACACTAGCGTACAAATATCTGTATGAGTTCTTGCTTTCAAGTCTTTTAGATATAAACCTAGCAGTGGAGTTGCTGTGTCTTATGGTAATTCAATGTTTAACTTTTTTCTTTAATAATAATATTTTAATGTGTTTTTTGGTAAAGGTTTACATAGGAGTATAGGTTCCCATTAAAAATTTCTACAGAAATTGTTCAGTGGCATTTGTTACATTCTTCATAATGTGTGAATATTCTCACTATTTTTATTCTGGTTGTTCCATTTCCATTAATCTAGTTTCTTTGCCCCTTTATATGCTCATCATTATTTTAAAGTTTTTTTTTAATCTTTTTATTGTGATTTGAGTACAATTTTACAAAGCAGATTCATTTTATCTTCAAACATTTCATACACATTTTGTTTCATGACACTGACTACAATTTCCACAGTGTAACAGCTCTCCTCCTTCCTCCTTTCTGTGGTTACCCCTTCCTTGTAACCTTCTTACCTATGCATTCCTGCCTGTCTACTTTCTCCCTGTGCAAATGCTGCCCTTCTGATTCCCTGTGGCTGACTGTTCTCAGGAGTGCAACTCCCTGGTGTAGTTGTTCTGCTCGTAGACCTGTCTATAGTTCAGCTGAGAATTGAGTCATAGGTTTCTGTTAGGTGCTGTCAAGTTAGCTCCAACTCCTACTAACCCTATGTACAACAGAACAAAACACTGTCTGGTCCTGTGCCATTTTCACAATCTTTGCTATGCTTGAGCCCATTGTTGCAGCCACTGTGCAATACATCTTGTTGAAGGTCTTCCCCTTTTCACTGACCTTTTTCACATTACCAAGCATGATATCCTTCTTCAGAGACTAGTCCTTTCTGACCAAAATAGATGAGATGAAGTTGGGCCATTCTCATTTCTAAGGAATATTGGGGCTACCCTTCTTCCAGGACAGATTTGTTCATTCTTCTGACAGTCCATGGGAGTGGGCCATGGGAATGAGTCCAATTCCAGGCCTGAAGGGTGACAAGGGGCCACAGTCTTGAGTATTACACAAGTGTCCATCAGCCTAGTAAGCCTAGCAATTTTTATGTTTTGTTCCACATTTTTCTCCCACTCTATACAGAATCTTCAATTTTTAATTCCTTTCCAAGTGGTTGGCTGTGGTCTATGTTTAATTTTTTGAGGAAGTTCCAAAATGTTTTCCACAGCACACACACACACACACACACACACACACTCACTACCGTTGAGTCAATTCGACTCATAGTGACCCCTCCTTGGGTTTCTGAGGCAGTATCTCTGTGGAAGTACATTGCTCAGTCTTCCTTCTGAGGAGTGGCTGGCAGGTTTGAACTACCAGGCTTCTGGTTAGTCGTCAAATGCCTTAGGTATTATGCAACCAGAGTTCCTACAGCAGCTACCCCATTTTACATTCTCACCAGCAATGCATGAGAGTTCAATTTTTTCCCTATCTTCACTGACACTTGCTATTTTCCAGTTTTTAATAGTAACAATTCTAATGGGGGTGGAGTGTCCTAGTCTTTTAAAGAATGAATGGATAGATATTACAAATAGTGGGACTAGTTTAGGGGTTTTGAGGTGGGAAAGAATTTGGTGTGGTAGAGGAAGTGAAAGAAGCTAGTGTAACTGGAGTGTAGTTGTGAGAGGGAGAGATCAGTGGAACAAAGTGATTAAGGAGATAGGCAGCCACCAGAGCCTGCTGAGTCTTGGAGACACATTAAGAAGCTTCAATGATTTTCTAAATGTAAAGGAAAGCTATTGAAAGGAGCTCAGCAGGGGACTTGAATTGTTCTTATTTATGTTTTTAAAAAGCTCACACTGACTGCAGAAAATCAGATTTAGTTTAGAATCATAAAATTCTCCTAGCAATTGTTATTTTTAGCAAAGGGATCCTGTAAGACCTTGAGACTTCACACAATGTTGTTGTTGTTGTTACGTGCCATCGAGTTGGACCTGACTCATAGTGACCCCTCCTTGGGTTGCTGAGGCAGTAGCACCATGGAAGTAGATTGCCCAACCTTCCTTCTGAGGAGTGGCTGGTGGATTTGAACTGCCAGCCTTCTGGTTAGCAGTCAAGTGCCTTAGGCACTATGTTACCAGAGCTCCCTCACACAATGTTAGGTCCTGTGAAAATAACCTTTAACCTCCAAAATATCTGTAAATCTCATTAATTTTGGTTATAATGTGTTACCCTGGAAATAGTATTTGAATTGACATCTTTCTTTTCTAAAAATGTAGATACTTGTGCGCTTTGTCTATGAAACTAGAAATAAGACCTTCTTCTGCCACACACACAAAAGTCACTGCTAGATTTCTCGTCTAAGAAAAACATTTGAGAAATTTAATTTGAAAGCATTTAAATTAACATGCAGACCAAACCAGAAAACCAAACACACTGCCGTGGAGCCAGACCCGACTCATAGTAACCCCTCCTTGGGTTTCTGAGGTGGTATCACTATGGAAGTAGATTGCCAACTTTCCTTCTGGGGTGTGGTTGGTGGGATTGAATTGCCAGCCTTCTAGTTAGCAGTCACATGCCTTAGGCACTACACCACATGCAGAAGGAGCTAGCAAAAAGGAAAGAGAAGGGGCCACTAGAAAGACTGAACAAAAACCAGGAGAGTGTGAAGTAACAGAACCTACAGGAAAGAGTGTTTTAAGAAGGAAGTCAATTGTGAGAAATTGTTTTGAAAGATAAGGATGAAAAGTGCCAAATGGATTTGCATAGCATGGGGGCCATTGAAGATGTTGGCAAGAACAGTATTTATGGAAAAGTGGAGATTGTAGGTGGTCTGGGCTAAGCTGTTTGGGAGATAGGAAAGGTGAAGAAGTGAAAAGTTTTCACTAGGGAGTTGCCCTACTGAAGAACTAATTGCTAATGATTGATTTAGATAGCACAATTGGAAGTTGGAAGTTAACCTCCAAGTATGGAAGGAACAATGTCTAGAAAAGCTAGGGTAGGGGGTTGCTTGTGGTACAGTAAATTACTTAATATGACCCTTCTAGAAGGGACCAGTCTCTGGAGAAGGGTATCATGTTTGGTAAAGTAGTGAGTCAGTGAAAAGCAGGAAAACCTAAAACCAGATGTATTGACACAGTGACTGCAACAAGGGGCTCAAGCATAGCAAAGATTGTGAGGGTGGTGTAGGACCGGGCAGTGTTTTGTTCTGTTATGGCTAGGGTCACTATGAGTCACAACTAACTCAATGGCACTTAATAGCAACAACAACAACAACAAGCCATGCATGGACTTACGACTGCTACAAAATGATTGGGTGGGACTATGCAAATAAGGTGCTTGTGGCCCATCCTGGGAATTGGACAGCATTGCTAACAATGCAAATAAGAAGCATTGAACACTTCAAAACTGTGCAAATAAGGTGTTTGGAATCCTATCAAGGGAAGTGGTCAGTTTTGCCTTCCTACTAGGCTTAAAATACCGGAAAGAAAAAAACAAAAAACAAAACAACACTCATTTCCACTGAGTTGATTCGACTCATAATGACCCCTCCTTGGATTTCTGAGGTGGTATCTCTTCGGAAGTAGATTGCTCAATCTTCCTTCCGAGGAGAGATTGGTGGGTTTGAACCACTAGCCTTCTGGTTAGCAATCCAATGCCTTAGGCACTATGCTACCAGAGCTCCCAGGCTTAAAATGAGTTATCCCTAAGGTGGGAAAGGAGGACCTCACTACTATCAAGAAAGAGGAGCCAGGAAAATAGTGTATCCTTTGGATGCTGGGTCCCTGAGCTGAGAACTTCTAGACCTAGGAGACAGAGAGAGAAAACTGTAACATCAGAGACAGTACAAGATGATGAGAAGCAGCAGCAAAAATATAGTGCCACAGAACCAGGACACCAGCATGAGATGGAGCAGTAGACTTTCTGGCCCATAGAGCAAGGCTGCTACAGTGGATGTGCTTACCCATGGAGTGAGAGAGTTAAATGCCTTTGGGAAGGAGGCTTCCTTGTGGACTGGGGTGCTCTGGGCACTTATTAGCAGAGCTAAAAAGCTTTGTAACATTTGCCAGAGCAGGGCAGAGGCCAGGCCTGAGCTAGGCCAAAAGTTGAGAGAGGAGACTTGTCCTGAGGGAGCCACGAGGAACATATCCAGAGGGGGCTGAGAGGAGTCTGTCCCCAGGGGACCAATAGGAACCTGTCTTCAGGGGGCTGAGAGGAGCCCTGCATGGCCAAGAGGAGCTAAGAGAGCTATCCTGCACTGAAGAAGGGAGACTTTGCCTACATGCTGCTTTAATCCTGATCCCAAGTTTTAGCTTTCTGATCTTGAGCCCAAGTTGTTGTAACCTTGCACTTTGTAATAAACCCCACAACTGTGAGTGTGGTCTGTGATTTCTGTCTGGCCATTGCAGCAAATTATCAAACCCAGCAGAGGAGAGAGTGCTGTGGGAGTGACAGCTGGTGTCAGAATTAGTAAAAAGATTGCAGAGTGGAGAGATGTTTGACCTCTACCTCATAGGAATCAGCCTTGGGCTGATGCTGATGGTGATTCTCATGCCTCATGAAGTTAGATGAAGTCAGACACTATGCTGCTGTTTTTACAGAAGGATACAAAGGACATGAGTGTAGGGCACAGATGAGGGACCTCAAATAGCTTCCAGGCAACATTAAACTACTGTTTATATTTGAAATGCATAATAATTTTACAAGACTTCATTTTCCTTTCCAAGACCTTTATATAATCAGTGGGATCAGTATTTTATCTCCACTTTTACAGATGCAAACAATACCAAACCCACTGCCACTGAGTCAATTTCAACTCATAGCTACCCCCATTGGGTTTCCAAGGCTGTAGATCTTTACAGAAGTAGATTGCCTCATCTTCCTCCCATGGAGCAGCTGCTGGGTTTGAACCACTGACCTGGTTAGAAGCCAAATGCTTTAACCATTACTCCACCAGAGTTCCTTAGTTTTTATTGATGAGGAGAGAGAAATCCAGTATTTTCTGAAAGTCTTAAAATAAGTATGAAGTAAGAGAAGCCAGGGATTTATATCAGTTCTGCAGAATCAAGGCCAGTGACCTTTCTTCATACAACACGTTGGAGAAGGGAGGCAATTTCAGAGAGGAGAGGAGAGACTCAAGAACAAAGTATCCATGATACATATAACCAAGTTTCCCACTCTAACTAGGTCTACATTTGCTTCCAACTTTTTTGTAAAGATGGAGGATGCCCAATTCTTCCTAAAGGAAATGTGTCCCTAGAAGATATCAGAAGACGGTTTATTTCTAAAAGAAAATTGGAAAAACCATCACTTAGAGCAGTAAGTATGCTTGGCTGCTAACTGAAAGGTTGTCAATTCAAACACATCAGCTGCTCCATGGGAGAAAGATGAGGCAGTGTGCTTCCATAAAGGGTATAGCCTTGAAAACCCTATGGGGTATTTCTACTCTATTGTACAGGAACACTATGAGTCAGAGTTGACTTGATGGCGATGGATTTTTTTTTTTTTTTTTTTGAAACAATGAAGGGTGAATCCGTGAAAGGTGTAAATGGTTAATTCATTTAGCTGCTAACAGAGAGGTTGTAAGTTTGATTTTACCCAGAGATGCCTCTGAAGAAAGGTCTGGCTATCTATAAAAACAAACAAACAAACAATAACAACCACTGAAAACCCTATAGATCATAATTCTATGCTAACACACATAAGGTAGCCATAAGTTGAGATTGATGCAAAGACTACTGGTTTCAGCAAAGCAGGACAATTAAAAACAAAACAACAGCAATTTAGGCATTCACTTTTGCTACTTCAACTCTAGTGATAAGAAGTCTTGGGTCCTGGAAATATCAGTGCCAAATATATCTTACATAGTCAGACAAAGTAAACCTTTGTGTCTCAGGAAGCTAACAGCAACCTAAGGAGAAATTTAGTGAACCGTACGTACATAGGAAATGCTTCTGTTGAACCCTTGAGAAACTTGAGTCTAACATAGGAATAGCATTTTTATGTCATATCCCTTGAAAACCACCAGATATCTAGATTTGTTCAATTAAGGTGTAAAATATTGAGACAAATTAAAATCATGCTACTGCTATTTCTTAGTCCTTGCATATACTCAGAAAGAAAAACAAGAAAACTCTGAGAAATAGCCAATTAAAAGGAAGAGGATTATTCATTGTGTTTGAAGCCTGAAAACCTTTCTGGAATAATGGCCCTTGTTTAGAAAGATCTAAAAAGTTACTTCTGACAGTGCTGCCAGTGTCTGCCACAGCAAGGACCTCACTTCCAGCCTCCTCTGCCTCTCATGGCTGCCCGTGAGTCAGCGCTCCTTGTGCTAAATACTAATGAAGTGTTTTCTTTCCTCTTTACTAAGTCTGCCCTCACAAACTTCATAGCCTGAATTCAACTTGTTCTACTTCAGAGCCCTTTAAACACCCAGTTATACTTTACTTACGCTTAGTGGAGGCATTTTTAAAAGCTTTTTTATTATGGAAAATTTCAGTTATTTATGAAAATAGAAAGTATAAGGAATCTGTATTTATCCATCACAACTTCAGCAATTACAGTTCATGACCAATCTTGTTTTCATTCTTTGTTGTTGTTACTAGTTGCCACTGAGTCGATTCTAATTCCTGGAGTAAAACTTCTGCATAGGGTTTTCAAGGATGTGATCTTTTGGAAGACCTTGCCAGGTCTTACTGCCAAGGTACTTCTGGGTGCGTTTGAAATGCCAACTCTTTGGCTCGTAGTCCAGTGCTTAACCATTTGTGTCACTCAGGTACCTCAACAATTATACTTCATGGCCCATTATGTTTCGTTTATACCCTACTCATTTTTCTCCCTCCTATATATTTTGACTCGGAAGGAAGGTTGGGCAGTCTACTCCCATAGTGATACCACCTCAGAAACCCAAGGGGTTGTTGCTATGAGTCAGATGCAACTCAGCAGCAGTGAGTTTGGTTTTGGTTTTACATATTTTGAAGAAATTCCTAAGTATCATATTAATGAAGCATTTTTGCTTAAATTTAATTAGCAGAATTGTCTATGTTCACTTTATGTACAATGAAGTATATACTATATATAATACCTTACATTATATTGTCTCCATTATGGAGATTATTATCAATTTAAAGTTTTTCTTTAATAGTTGTGTACATTTGAACAGGTAGTACAAGTAAATGGTACAAAATTTAAAACGTTCAAAAACGTATCCATAAAAAAGAGAATCTTTCTCTCTCTTCTATCTCCTTTCCCTTTCCTTGAAGGCAACCACTGTTGCTGAGTTCTCATGTATCTGTCTAGAGATATATGCACTTACAAACCTATGAGTATACGTGTGTTTGTATGTGTGTGTGTGTGTGTGTGTGTGTGAAAGAGACAGAGACAGAGACAGAGACAAAGAGAGGAGAGAAAAGAGGCTAATTTCAGATTTCCTGAAATTCTGGAGTTCAACTTTAGAAGCTGGCAGCTTCCTTTGTGGGTGGGAAGGGATCTGATAATGGTGTTGTTTTCCAAACACAAGTCTACAATAATCACATGGGGAACTGGTTAAACATTCAGATTCCTGGGGCTATGTTCTGAGATTCTGATTCAGAAGGTCCAATATAGGCCCCTGGTATCCAATGTCCAACAAGAATCTCAGGTAGTTCTGAAACAGGAGTTCCATGGACTACACACAGATAAACTCATAGGTAGCTATGAGGAGGCTAATTGCTTTCTTTCTATTGTCCCAGGACTCCATTTAGTTAAACATTGGGAAAAAAAAAAAAAAATGTTAGTGCTCTGGTTACCTAGTGCTGCTCTGACAGGAATATACCACAAATGGATGGTCTTAACAAATAGGAGTTTATTCTCTTACAGTTTGGAGGCTTTAAGTCCAAGTTCAAAGTGCCAGGCTCTAGGGGCTAGATGAAAGCCCCTAAGCCTTGGGCTTCAGCTCTGCCTCCAGCTCCCGGCCCACTGAAGCTAGAGGGTTTTCTTCACTCAGCTGCTGGCTGCTGATGCTGCCAAGCCCAAGGTTGACAAGCAAAAAGGCACAGTACCGATGTTAATAAACCACACGGCAGGCCATTAACTCAAGTCCATTGTAAGTCCCAAGGTCAGCAGAGTATGGCAGGCTGCTGCTGAACAATGACAAATCTATACACAGGGTCCAAGCGTGCCATAGGCTAGTCCCAAAGCTGCTTCTTATATACAGGAAGCAGACCACATGCCCAAAGCAGCTACTCAGCTGCTTGTGGTAGATTCCACCATGGAGGTGATTGCCAGTTTCATCATGGGGAATAACTACCACCAGCTGCCCAGCCACTCAACCAGGCCCAGCCAAGTTGACACAAAAACATAACCACCACAGTTAGGAAATTGCACATTAGAAGCTAATGAGGATTATAATAAAAGAAGAAAAATATTCACAGGTATTGAGGTAGAGGGAGTATTGCCATCTTCTTTGTCTATTGGCTAGGTCCACATCAGAGAGAGTTGGGGCAAGGATTCTTCACTTGGTTATACTTTTCTCGTGCCTACAAGTATCCTGTTTTCTGTACTCAGTAACTTTGAAGATAAAGGATTTGGGATTGAGTCACTTCTAACTCAGAGCAACACCTTGTATAACAGAACAAAATGTTGCTTGGTCCTGCACCATCTTCGGAATTGTAGGTATACTTGAGTCCATTGTGGCCATTGTGTATTTTGAGGGCCTTTCAAATTAGGGGGCACATCTTCAGCACTCTATTGGATAATATTCTGTTGTGATCCATAGGGTTTCTATTAGTTAATTTTTGGAAGTAGATCACTGGGCATTTTCCTCCTAGTCTGTCTTAGTCTGGAAGCTCTGCTGAAACCTGCCCACTATGGAGGAACCTGCTGGTGTTTGAAATAGTGGTGGCATAACCTCCAGCCTCACAGCAACACACAAGCTACCACAGTAAGAAAAGCTGACATACAGGTGGTGAAAATATGTATCAGGCACCCACTATGTGCCAGACAGCTCTGGTAGCATAGTGCCTAAGGCACTTGACTGCTAACCAGAAGGCTGGCGGTTTAAACCAACCAGCCACTCCTCGGAAGGAAGATGAAGCAATCTGCTTCCATAGTGATACTGGCTTAGAAACCCAAGGAGGGGTCACTATGAGTCAGGTCCGACTCGACGGCACATAACAACAACAAAAAAATGAACAAGATGGAAAGGTATTGGCCCTCATGGGCTTACAGTTTAGAACATAATTGAAACAGATGAGCTTGCATAGTACTTAAGAACACAGTTTCTGGAATATGACAGCCTGTGTGTAAACTTTGGCTTCACTTTCTCATTGTGTGACCACTTTATGCCAAAGTTTTCTCATTTATAAAAGGTGGAAGATAATGGTGCCTTCCTTGTACAGTAGTTGTGAGCATTAAATAAGGGAATACATGCAAGACGTTTACCTTAAACCTGATGTACGTTAAATGCTCAATTAATAGCATTGCTTTTCCAAGGCTAGAGGCATATTCCACTTTTGGAGGCTTTGTCCTATTGCTTTTGTTATAGTTCACAGCTTGGATTGCTTTTATTTGCCCAGTCCCTGAGAGGAACTGCAGGTCAGGAGAGCTTCCCTTTCTTTAGTATTTGCATTCAGTAAGGAACCCCTATAAATTTCAAACTTTGCCACACATTGCAATGGAAACTTGCAAATTATGTGATCTAGTTGGTACTCACCCCACTTTTAAATTGTTCTAGTCAGGGAGGGGAACCCAGGCACACACAAAGCAGCAGAGCAGGGGAGTGGGGAAAGGGGATTAAAAGGCCCAGGAACAAGGACACAGGAGGAGTCCACCACAGGGACCCAGGTAAGGGTGGTAGGAGAAGTTTCCAACAGACAGACAAACTTGTCTGTTGGTTTGTCCTACCGTGGTGACATGTTGATGTGAGTTTTGAGGCTGAGCCACTGGTATGTCAAACCCAGTGAGATGCACATGGTGCACAGGTATCAACCCAGCTTACAGACTGAGACAGACTAGGAAGAAGGAAGAGGCCGTCCACTTCTCAAATAATTGGCCATGGAAAACCTTATGAATAGCAAAGAAACACTGTCTGGTACGTTACCACACAACTTTATGAATAGTCTGGTTAGGTTAGAAGGCTCTCAAAATAGCTGCATAATCAGAGTAAACCCAGCCTTACTCACATGGATAAGGTAAAGCTTTCGAGACCTCCATTTGCTGATGTGGCACCACTTAAATTGAGGAGAAATAGCTGCAGACATCCATTAAACATTGGAACATGGAATGTATGAAGTATGAATCTAGGAAAGTTGGAAGTTGTCAAAAATGAAATGGAATGCATAAAGATTGATATCC
>NW_006921866.1:2558637-2576625 GCF_000298275.1 Orycteropus afer afer | reverse complement strand
GTTGATGCTTTTGAGTTGTGGTGCTGATGAAGAATGCTGAAAGTACCATGGACTGCTAAAAGAACTAACAGATCTGTCCTGGAGGAAGTGCACCCAAAATGTTCCTTGGAAGTGAGAATGGCCAGACTTCGTCTCACCTACTTTGGTCATGTTGTCAGAAGGGACCATTCCCTGGAGAAGGATGTCATGCTTGGTAGAGTGGAGGGTCGGCAAAAGAGGGGAAGGCCTTCAAGGAGATGGATTAACATGGTGGCTGTGATGATGGGCTCAAGTATAGCAGGGATCATGGATTTGGCGCGGGATTGAGCAGTGTTTCGTTCTGCTGTGCATGGGGTCGCTATAAGTTGGAAACGACTTGATGGCACCTAACAACAACTACAACAAAGTCAGGGAGGGAAAATGTTAGGGAAAGGAAGAAGAGGAGATATTCATTATATGTGATTTTTGAAAAAGTTTCCTGCATGAATATTCAATGGAAGCTGCACTACAGACACCAAAAGATATATTGCATTGGACAAATCTGGTGCAAAAGACCTCTTTCAAGCACTGAGGAGCAAAGCTATCTCCTTGAAGACTAATATGTGCCAGTACCATCCGTGGTATTTTCAATCACCTCATATGCATGTGAGAGCTGGACAATGAATAAGGAAGATCTAAGAGTTGATGCTTTTGAGTTGCGGTGTTCATGAAGAATGCTGAAAGTACCATGGACTGCCAAAAGAACTAACAAATTTTTCCTGGAAAAAGTGCAGCTGGAATGATCCTTGTAAGTAAGAATGGTTAGACTTCGTCTCAACTACTTTAGTCAGGTTGTCAGAAGGGACCATTTTCTGGAGAAGGGTGTCATGTTTGGTAAACTGGAGGGTCAACAAAAGACAGGAAGGCCCTCAACAAGATGGAGTGACATTGTAGCTGCAGCGATGAGCTCAGGTATAAGAGGGATTGTGAGGCTGGTGCAGGACTGGGCTTTGTTTATATAATAGTCAGGACTTGGCCAACATCAGTCACAGCAGAGAAAGTTTGGCCTAATACTTGCTTACTGGTGTATAGTCAGACAATTTCATGTAAAATATCTAAATTTTGAAAAAGGAAATTTGAGTTAATTTGAGATGTTAAGAAAGGGATATATGGAACTATTGTATGCTTTGATAATTTTTGTGTCTGAGTAATAAGGATACTTTGAACACCTCCAGGTTGTACCTAGCTGTTTCTTAGGAAATTGTAGTGTAATTCATTCCTCATATGCACCATTTAAAGAACTAACCTCCTATGGTCATCTTTTGCAAAGCAGAGCTATATAGATTAACTGAGGGAAAATCTAGAAAAAAAAATGTAAATTTTTCTTACAGGGGATGGAGGAGTCCCTGTTGTTGTTGTTGTTATGTGCCATGGAGTCAGACTCAACTCATAGTGACTGCTCCTTGGGTTTCTGAGGCGGTATCACTATGGAAGGGGCTTTGGTAGCATAGTGCCTAAGGCACTTGACTGCTAACCAGAAGGCTGGTGTTTCAAACCCACCAGCCACTCCTCAGAAGGAAGATGGGGCAATCTACTTCCATAGTGATACTGCCTCAGAAACCCAAGGAGGGGTCACTATGAGTTGGGTCTGATTCGACGGCACATAACAACAACAACACGACATCACTATGGAAGTAGATTGCCCAACCTTCCTTCCGAGGAGTGGCTGATGGGTTTGAACCACCAGCCTTCTGGTTAGCAGTCAAGTGCCTTAGGCACTAAGCTACCAGAGCTCCCGGAGGAGTCCCTAGGTGGCATAAAATGATTAAGTGCTTGACTTCTAACAGAAAGATTGACAATTCAAACCCACCCAGAGGTGCATCAGAAAAAAGCCTGTAGTGCAGTTCCACTCTGAAACATCTGGGGCTACCATGCTTCAGACTTGATTGACTCAGCAGCAACTGGTTTGCTGTGGTTTGAAATGGATGTGGAGGCTACAACCAAGTTGGCTTTTATATGGAACTTTGCTTACTGGATGGCATGGTTGAGACAAGTTGCTGTATTTTTTTTTGCAAATAAATTACACATTATACATTTTTTGCTAACTACACAACTCTCTCACTCACGTTATTTTTGTAAGCATGCTATGCCAATTTTTTACATGTTGCTGATTTCACCTGACACTAAGAAGATGTATTAAACTATGAAATAATCAGACCTAACATAACTTAATGGTTTTGCTTAAGATGATCTGATAAGTTTTTCACATTCAAATGTTGAGCTAATGTGCTATAATTCTCAACTTAAATGAATAGAAACAAATGCAGTTTCAATTGTTTATTTTCAGATTACCAGAGGACTACCTAATTTGATCCATGACTTCTTGACCAGGGTCTATGCCTTTATCATATGGTTATATTCAAAAGCAACATTTTGGACTATTTTCATCACATAAACAGGAGATTAAAGAAAATGAGCAGAATGAAAGAAAATGAACAGAATCTTATAATTTACCTGTAATATGGGAGGATGAGTGAATGAACTTCACTTCTGGAAATGTCATTTGGTACATGTGTGGGCATGCTGTGCCAGAAGTGTTTTGCTTAATTTCATTATTTCTGCGCATTATATGTGTGGGCACGTTATTTGTGAAAAAATACAATAGTTAATTATTTGCCACAATATGAAAAAAACTCCAAACTTGATACCCTTGCTCTGAGTATGGCTAAAAAACTTTCCCTTCAAAACTCTGACTAGATTCCTTTATCACAAAGGGAGGAAAAAGGCTGATCTGCATTCAGCTCCTGACTGCCCCAAGCTTCTGCAGTGTGCAGATTGGAAATTGACTTTCTCCCTCGAGGATGTTTCTTGGAAGCAGGAGGGGAAGAAAAGTCAGCTAAGCCAAAGCATCTTTAAAGATCTTCTCTCTGGTGCAAGATACAAACTGTACTCTTTAGACAATACATTTCCAATGTTCTAAGCCATGACCTTCCCTACTTCAAATGAATACCAATGAAGATAAGTTCCTCCCAGAGTGAAAAACAGAATTTACTGGGGTTAGATAGGTGAGAAGGGAATTTAGTATATGAAGAGGATAGTTGTCTTTCTAGGGGTTCTTGGATCTGTGAAGCCAATTTTGTCTATGGGGAAAACAGCTGAACTCCAACACTTCAAAGTGAGTGGCTAATGGAACATTTACCTCAATCTCACAATTCAAGAAAGTTTAAGATTTTATTACAAATGAAACATTCAGTGAACTCTGAACATAAAAGTAGTCTTTCCTCAACAGGAACTCCTGGCTCCAGTCTGCTTGTATTTGTCCTCACTTTGACAATAATGTATGTTGGGAAAAACCCAAGTATTAGATTGGGCAGGACTGAATTCAAATCCTGACTTTGCCACCAGTAGTTAAGTGTTCTCACCTCTACACCTCTAAGCCTCACAGAACAACTTTACAGAGTTGTTTTCACGATTAAGTATGCTTACTACATAACTAAGAGAATAACAATGCATTGAATTGTGTCCCTCCAAAATATGTGCTGGAATTCCAAACTCCATATTTGTGGGTGGTGGTGGAGTGGATAAACACTTGGCTGTTATCCAAAAGGTGGGTGGTTCAAATCCACAGGCTGTTCTATGGGAAAAAGATGTGGTAATTTGCTTCCATATACATTACAGCCTGGAAAACCATATGAGGCAGTTCTTCTGTCTTATCGAGTCACTATGGGTCGAAATCAACTCTCCAGCAGTGGGTACACCTGTGGATATAATCCTCTTTGGAAATAGGGTTTTCTTTGTTATATTAAGGGAGCTTTGGTGGCATAGTGCCTGAGACATTTGACCACTAACCAGAAGGCTGGCGGTTCAAATGCACGAGCCACTCCTCGGAAGGAAGATTGGGCAATCTACTTCCGTAGTGATACCGCCTAGGAACCATATCAGTGTAAATCTAATCACTTCTGAGTTAGAAGGATCAGTACAGACACAGACAAGCATATGAGGGAAGACAGACTATCTGATGATAATGGAGGCAAATGCACCTACAAGCCCAGGAACTCCAAAGATTTCCAGCTACTAGAAGCTAAAATATAAAGAAAGGATCTCCCTTACAGCCTCACACTGAATTCAAACTTCTAGTCCCTAAACTATGAGAAAATTAATATATATATATATATATATATATATATATATATATATATATATATATATTTTTAAAAGCCACTCACTTGTGGTACTTACATTACAGCAGCACTAGATATCTAACACAGTAATTAATGCAGTCCTGCCATGCTCACTGGGGATTCAAGATACAGTTTTTCTTCTCCCTTCCATCCTCCCTCTCCCACAATATTGATCTGTCATTCTTTGTTTTCTCTTATTTTCTCATTATTTAAGACTCAACTCCCACATTCCACTCCCCCCCCCCGATATCTTTCTCCTTTTCACTTTTTCTAGTGCTCATAGCTTTGCCTATGATGTGCAGGACTTTGTTATCAGATTAGTGTGGAAAGAGAACAATTTTTAAATATGCCAAGGTACCCAAAACATTGCAAAACACATAGTAGGTCTATAAACATGTTTGGTGGTTGATCGTATTATTTCTTCCAGATAACAAGCCCCTCAATTTCTTCTTTCTAAGCTGATGTGGGAATAAAGTTAATAATATTAATCAAGTAAATGCATGGTTACACATATTAATTTAAAGCTTCATTAACACCCTAGGAGGCAGGCATTATTGGTCACATTTAACCAGTGAGCAAACAAAGAATCAGAGATATTCAGTAACTTGCCCAAATTATATGTTCAGAAGTAGAGAGTTAGGATTTGAACTCAGGTCTTTCTAATTCTAAATCTTGGACACTTTTACATTATGTCATTTTCCATTAAGTTTCTGGTGAAAATGTATTTAAGACTATAACTCTTGGCTCTAGAACAGAAACATTTTTCTTTGTGACTGTTCATTACTGCTTGGAATAGCCATGACCTAGGTGATGCAAATGGGTAGTGTTCTCAGCTGCTAACAAAACAGTTACAGGTTCAAGTCCACTTGAAGGTGCCTTGGAAGAAAGCCCTGGTGAGCTCCTTCTGAAATACTAGATGTTGAAAACCCCGTAGCCACAGTTATACTCTGACACACACGGAGTTGTCGTGAGTTGGAGCTGACTTAATGGCAACTAGTATGAGCAGTAGAAAGATGTACTTGGATTCCTCTCTTGTACAGAGGTTGCAAGTTACATCAATCTTCTGTGCATGCCCCAATACTTCTTGTCATAAGCATCATCACACCAGCAAACACCTTTCTTAGAGTGACAAGAGAAAGAATGAGAGTTTTTTTTTTTTTTTTTAATTAGTAGAAGAAATCTCCTCAAGAGCTATGTATATGACTTTGGCATCTACAAACTAAAGCTAACAAAACATCTATATGCAAATAATTTAATTCTTAAATAAAGTTTTTCCCTGCTATAAAACTTTGGCCAATAGCTTTGGATGGGGATATGAACCCATCTGTCTAGCTAATCCAAATTGCTTTTTTCCTCTTAAAATCAGTGAAAGGAACAGTGTTATTGCAAATAAATTCTGTTCTCTATCACAAATGAGACATATTTTCTATACTACAATGCTTTCCAATTATATTGGGTAGCTTCATGTTAAATAGCAAGAGAAACTCCTAAATGGAGTACTTGTGGCCAGTATCCAAAGTTCAATAGTTTTGGTAATAGATCTTTTCCTGCTTAAATGGATATGTAAACAATGTATTAGAGGCTTTAGAGGATAAATATAACACATTTTCTCTTAGTCCCTATAATTTCTGGTTTTGAAAATGATCAGTGATTTTTCTATTATATTTATAACTTTCCCATTATTTATATATGTTTTAAAAAAGCTTAGTACTAGAATTGTGGTTTTATTTAATTTTGGAGACTAATAAACTCATTAGCTTAGGGAAATTATTTAAGTACTTAATGTCGTTCTCTTTTCAGTAGATTGCTATACCTTTCTATAAAATTTTGGGGAAGACAATTTATAATCTCCACCTTGTTTTTGTCTTTCCTCTGTATCTGAGGGGAGCTCTGGTAGAGTAGTGCCTAAAGTTTTTGACTGCTAACCAGAAGCCTGCCAGTTCAAACCCACCAGCCACTCCTCGGAACAAAGACTGAGCAATCTATTTCCATAGAGATATCACCCTGGAAACCCAAGGATGGGTCACTATGAGTCTATGACTTTTAACTAACTTGATGGCAATGATTTTTTTTTTTTTTTAATATAGCTGAGAGAACTAGATAAATACTTTTTTTTTTTCTTTTTCCTTTTATGGAGGGAAAAAGACAAATAAAAGAAAAACATTTGAGGGTCAAACTTTATCCTTTAATACAATTGATGACACATAACCAAACTGAATTCCTGAGCATTTGGTGCAATTTTGTGTGGAAATCAATTTTATTTCATGTCTTTCTCAATTTAGTTCCTAATTTTGACTTATCTTTAATTTGGTTCGAGCATATTCTCAAGTAGAATTTTTCATTTGTTTTTCTTGGAGACTGTGCAACTGAACATAACTTTATTTTGTCCTTCTACATATAAGATAAGCTATCTGGGTACGAAATTATTGCATCACTGCATTTTCCTCTCAAAACACAATTTAATGTTAAATTTTAGGTCAACCTAGTTTTTGTTTTCCTCCTCTTGCCTGGATACTTTTAGAATTTCTTTTTTTTTTCATCCTTGTGGATTAAAATATTTATCATGATGTCTCTGGATATGGCTCTCTTTCAACTGATTTTTCTTGGAATATGATATATACGTCCAAAACTATGCTCTTATGCCTTATTGTTCTTTTCCAACAATGAAAAATTTTCTTTGATTATATCTTTAGTTACCAACATTTTAGTACCAGAAATATTTCCTTGTGATCTTCTGTAGGTACAGATTTTATTCTTGTTGTTATGTGCCATTGAGTCAGACCTGACTCATAGCAACCCCTCCTTGGGTTTCTGAGGTTGTATCACTATGGAAGTAGATTGCCCAACCTTCCTTCTGAAGATTTCATTAGCTAGTAATGAACTAATTCCTAGGGACCAAAGGAAATTTTATTATCCATCGCATAAGACAATGTGATCATGAGGTTGGCACAAGACTGAGCAGCATTTCATTCTGCTGTGCATAGGGTCACTATGAGTCGGAGATGACGGCACCTAGCAACTACAATAACAACAACAAGACAATGTGATACTTGAAAGCAGTACTCTGAAACCAAGTATCTATGGATTACATAAACACCTTCTCCCAAGTAAATAGTAGTAGGAGATAATTTTTAAATATGAAGGGTGGGGCATAATTTTCAGTTATACTATTATTATTATTATTATTATTTACATATATGGCATATAGTACCTCAGAGTAATTTTCCTGTAATTTCTGAATTCATGCTAGGTCTTTTGCTTCAGAACATTCTAAATGGTATAAATTCAATGCTAGAAGGAAATCTAGGTCCCTAGGGTAAAAAAGACTCTGGCATTGGGGCTAGTTAACAATTACTAAAAGAAAAAATAATATGAAATGTGGAAGTCTGGGTATTTATGCTATTTAGCTCTCATGATATCTAAATCTTTAGCTGCAAATAAGCTGGGGAAGAATTGTAAAGTTATTACTTGTCTGCATAGCTTTCTTTTTACAATAAGCTTATATAAGTAATAATGTACATTAAAATTACTTTAATCCAAGTTGTTCTGTTTTGGTGCTTGAAGAAATGTATAATTCCTAGCTTGACTCACCATTTTCTTTTCACCATATCTATAATTTTCTCTCCTCAAACTTATCTTTTTGTCTTTTACTTAATCAGAAACAGTGAATAGCCATGCAAGACATTAGCAGTTAACTTTAAAATTGAATGGAGCAAAAAAAGGAAAGATAAAAATGAAGTTAAAATATTAGGAGAGAGTGCCCAATACCACTGTCAAACACTTGGAAAGAGATCAGTGTAGAAGATCATGGGTAGAGTGAGAGAAAAATGGAGAACAGAATTTAAAATCATAAAAAGACCAGACTTACTGGTCTGATAGAGACTGATGAAATCTCCTAGAATATGGCCCTAGTCACTCTTTGAGCTTGGAATTGAACTCACTCCTATGGCTTCCAGCCAAACAATAGAGAGATGTATAGGTGAACATTTATACCAGATAGGTTCATTCCTTAGAACAATCAACCATGGGAGAGCAGAAGGGCTGTACTTGCACAGGAAGATAGTGCAGAGGGCAGGAATGCATAGGAAAGAAGGGCACAGGGGAAAGGTAATCACAGGGAGGAAGTGGGAAGACAGCTGTTACTTTATGGGGATTTCAGTCACTGTCATTAAATAAAATGTATGTGAACTGTTGTGTGGAAAATGAATTTGCTCTGTAAACTTTCACCCAAGTCTCTCTCTCTCTCTGTCATACACACAATCACAAATATTAGATGAGATTTTGAAAAAGGTATCCCATGATCTGAACTTTTCAGGATGTGTAAACTGAATGTGCCTGGGGAGGTTATTTACTGGATATACATCTCTTTCTACTGATTTTTCTTTATATATATATGAGCTGATCTTAATGATGCGAATGGAGTAAAGATTTCAAGACCTCAGTTTGCTGATGTGGCATGACTCAAAATGAGAGGAAACAGCTGCAAGCATCCAATAATAATTGGACATGAAATTCACGAAGTATGAATCTAGGAAAATTGGAAGTTGTCAGAAATGAAATGGAATGCATAAAGATCGATATCCTAGGCATTAGTGAGCTGAAACGGACTAGTTTGGGCCCCTTTGAATCAGACAACCATATGATCTACTATGTCAGGAATGATACACTGAAGAGGAATGGCATGGCATTCATCTTCACAAAGAATGTCTCAAGATCTATCCTGAAGTACAACACTGTCAGTGATAGGATAATATCCATATGCCTACAAGGAAGACCAGTTAATACTATTATTCATATTTACGTACCAACCACCAAAGCCAAAGATGAGGAAATTGAAGATTTTTACCAACTTCTTAAGTCTGAAATTGACCAAACATGCAATCAAGATGTGTTGATTATCACTGGTGATTGCCATGCAAAAATTGGAAACAAAGAAGAATCACCTGTAGTTGCAAAATATGGCCTCAGTGATAGAAATAACACTGGACATAGCATAATAGAATTTGGCAAGACCAATGATTTATTCATTGCAAATACCTTTTTTCAACAACACTAATGATGGCTAGACACATGGACTTCGATGGAGTACACAGGAATCCACATCTGTGGAAAGAGGTGATGGAGAAGCTCATTATCTGCAGCAAAAACAAGGCCAGGAGCTGACTGTGGAAAAGACCATCAACTGCTCATATGCAAGTTGAAGATAATTTAAAACACGTCCATGGGAGCCAAAATATGACCTTGATTAGATCCCTCCTGAATTTAGAGACCATCTAAAGAATAGATTTGATGCAGTGAACACCAATGACCAAAAACCATGAGAATTGTAGGATGACATCAAGAACATCATCCGTGAAGAAAGCAGAAGGTCATTAAAAAGATGAGAAAGGAAGAAAAGACCAAAATGGATGTCAGAAGAGACTCTGAAACTTGCCCTTGAATAGAGAGTAGCTAAAGAAAATGGAAGAAATGACAAGTTAGAAGAGCTGAACAGAAGATTTCAAAGAGCAGCTCAAGAAGACAAAGTCAATTATTATAAAGAAATGTGCAAAGACCTGGAGTTAGAAAACGGAAAGGGAAGAACATGCTCAGCATTTCTCAAATATAAAGAACTGAAGAAAAAATTCAAGTCCTGAATTGCAATATTGAAAGATTCTATGGGCAAAATATTGAATGATGCAGGAAACATCAAAAGAAGATGGATGGAATACACAGAGTCACTGTACCAAAAAGGACTGGTGGATGTTCATGCATTTCAGGAGGTGACGTGCGATCCTGAACCAATAGTATTGAAGGAAGAAGTTGAAGATGCACTGAAGGAATTGCCAAAGAACAAGGCTCCAGGGATTGATGGAATACCTGTCTCGTCTATGCCAAGAGATTTGGAAAACAGCTACCCGGTCAACTGACTGGGAAGGGTCCATATTTGTACCTATTCCATAGAATGTGGAAATTATTGAACAATATCTTTAATATTGTATGCAAGTAAAATATGGCTGAAGATAATTAAAAAATGGTTGCAAAAGTATATTGACAGAGAACTTCCAGAACTACAAACTGGACTCAGAAGAGGACATGGAACAAAGTATATCATTGCTAATGTCAGATGGATCTTGACTCAAAGAAAAGAATACCAAAAGATGTTTACTTGTGTTTTATTGACTATGCAAAAGCATTTGATTGTGTGGATCATAACAAATTATGGACATCATTGAGAAAAATGGGGATTCCAGAACAGTTGACTGTGCGCATCAGGAACTGTACGTAGATGAGGAGACTGTTGTTTGAACAGAACAAAGGGATACTTCATGGTGTAAAATCAAGAAGGGAGTGCATCAGGGTTGTATCCTTTCACTATACTTATTCCATCTGTATGCTGAGCAAATAATCTGAGAAGATGAAGTATATGAAGAAGAACGTGGCATCAGGATTGGAGGAAGACTCATTAACAACCTGTGATATGCAGATAACACAAATGATAAGCATTTTCACAATCCTTGCTGAAAATGAGGATCATTTGAAGCAGTTACTGATGAAGATTAAAGACTTCAGTTTGCAGTGTGGATTATATCTCAACATAAAGAAAATGAAAATCCTCAAAACTGGACCAATAAACAGCATCACAATAAATGGAGAAAAGATTGAAGTTGTTAAAAATTTCATATTACTTGGTTCCATAATCAACACCAATGGAAGCAGCAGTCAGGACATTAGATGATGTATCGCATTGGGCAAATCTGCTGCAAAAGATCTCTTTAAAATGCTGATCAGCAAAGCTGTCTCCTTGAAGACTAAGGTGTGCCTAACCCAAGCCATGGTATTTTCAATTGTCTCATATGCCCATGACAGCTGCACAATGAACAAGGAAGACCAAAGAAGAGTCGATGCTTTTGAGTTATGGTGTTGGCAAAGAATACTGAAAGGACCATGGACTTCCTAAAGAACAAACAAGTTTGTTCTGGAGGAAGTGCTGTCAGAATGCTCCTTGGAAGTGAGAATGGCCAGACTTCATCTCAGCTACTTTGGTCTTGTTCTCAGAAGGGACCATTCCCTGGGGAAAAATATGGTTGGTAAAATGGAGGGTTGGCAAAGAAAGGGAAGACCCTTAACAAGATGGATTGACACAGTGGCTGCAACAATGGGCTCAGATATAGCAAGGATTGTGAGGCTGGCACAGTACCAGGCAATGTTTCATTCTGTTGTACATAGGGTCACTATGAGTCATTACCAACTCCACATCAACTAACAATAACAACAACATTTTTGAATAGCTTTGTTTTGTAGGCTGAGCACAATAAGTTTTATCCTATAACTTCATAGGTTTTGGGAAGATGTGGTGCTATCACAGATATGTCTGGCAGCAAGTTAACATTGTCTGGGTATGAATCAGAAAAAGGAGAGACGAAGAAGGCCAATACTACAGACCTGATAGTGTTGGTAGTGGGAGTAGGTTGTCTCAGTGGCAGCATGAGGTCTTGAAGTCAAGCAGAAATGGGGAAACCTGGGATATTAGTGATAAGGATTAAGAGCCAATAGCCAACAGCTTAGAAAAAGTGGAAAGAAGATAGCAAGACTTGATTATACGTGTCATCAAAAGTTTGCCATAGTGATGGAATCCATGAAGTCTTATAGATGCAAGAACGGTGCACCAGAACCGACATTCTGGAAGACCTTCCAATCTTTTCTTCACTTTGGGCCAAAGTTACTGATTCACTGGGGAAAGTCTCAGCTGGATTATTTTCATCCTAAGTGAAATGCCTATTGCAGGACACTAAGAGAAAGAAACTTGTCAAAGACTTTAATTTTCCATTTACTTCCTGCCAGATATTGTGCCAATGACCCACTAGATTTTACTCACATGATATTTGAAATTTGCTGAAGGCGGTATTCTTCAACTTTCTGAAAAGTCCTTGCAGCTCCAAGTCAAGGACATAGACAGTAGATTGAGGTGTATTTCAAGCAATGCTACCAATCTTTTATAATTTAGAAAATGGGACCATTCTGGTGTGTGTTTCTGTTGGGGGAGTGGATTGTCTTCTTTAACATTTTCCTGAGGGCAGAAATTATGGCCCCTTGATGATTCCTGTGCTTACATTCTGTTTCTCATTTGGATCACTATTGTTTTATAATATCTGAAAAAGCAAAGACACATGATTTCTTAACCAAATGTGCTTTAAGGAGAGATCGAAGGATATTGTAAGTTTTCTTTTCTCTATGCAGACAAAGCAAAGATGTCTCCTTGAGGACTAAGATGTTCCTGACACAACCCATGATATTTCCAATTGCCTCGTATGCATGTGAGAGCTGGACCATGAATAAGGAAGATTGAAGAAGAGTTGATGCTTTTGAGTTGTGGTGTGGGCGAAGAATGCTGAAAGTACCATGGACTGCTAAAAGAACTAACAAACCTGTCCTGGAAGAATGCAGCCAGAATGGTCCTTGGAAGCAAGAATGGCCAGACTTTGTCTCACTTACTTTGGTCATGTTATTATAAGAGACCATTCCCTGGAGAAGGATATCATTCTTGGTAAGGTGGAGGGTCAATGAAAGAGGGGAAGGCCCTCAAAAGATGGATTGACACAATGGCTACAGCAATGGGCTCAAGTATAGCAAAGATCATGGAGCTGGCACGGGACTGGGCGGTGTTTTGTTTGCTGTGCATAGGATCACAATGAGTAAGAGCTGACTCGACGGCATGTAACAACAACAACAACATGCCGACATATGGGTTCTCCAGAAGGGAACACAAATATTGGCTTAAGAACACTGTATAAGGACTTCCAGTTAACCATGAAAGATTGAACACGTGTATTTATTTTTGCATCCTCTTAAACTTCCAAAATGCATGAAATGAATACAAAGGGTATACCCACTTTAAAAAATGAAACAGAAGAAAAAATGACAACACAGGAAAGATGTCAACAACATTTTGGAAATTGAAAGCAGATTGTTTTGTTGTTGTTATGTGCCGTCGAGTCAGACCTGACTCATAGCAACCCCTCCTTGGGTTTCTGAGGCAGTATCACTACGGAAGTAGATTGCCCTATCTTCCTTCCAAGGAGTGGCTGGTGGGTTTGAACCACCAGCCTCCTGGTTAGCAGTCAAGTGCCTTAGGCACTATGCTACCAGAGCTCTCTTGAAAGCAGATGGAATAGTCAAAAAGCTAAATTAGCAGACCTGGGAAAGTGGAAACTAAAGATTGCAGTGGATGAAGCTGTCATGGATTGAATTTTGTTCCCCCAAAATGTGTGTCATGTTGGCTGGGCCAGAACTCTCTGTGGTTTGTCAGTTACATAATGATGTAATCATCCCCTTGATAAGATCCTATGTGATCAGCCAATCAATTATAAGGGGATTATGGTGAAAACAATAATCTTACTCAAGTCAATGGTGTATCCGAATCATCTTTTATCTTATTGTTGTTGTTAGGTACCTTTGGTCAGTTCTGACTCATAGAGATCCTATGTATACCAGAAAGAAACACTGCCTAGTCCTGTGCCATACTCATGATTGTTGTCATGCTTGAGCCCATCATGGCAAGCATCATGTCAATCCATCTCATTGAAGGCCTTCCCCTCTTTTGTTGACCCTCCACCTTACCAAGCATAACATCCTTCTCCAGGGAATGGTCCCTCTGACAACATGACCAAAATATGAGAGACAAAGTCTGGCAATTCTTGCTTCTAAGGAGCTTACCAGTTGTATTTCTTCCAGGACAGATTTGTTCATTCTTCTAGTGGTCCATGATATATTCAATATTCTTTACTAACACCACAATTCAAATGCATCAGTTCTTCTATGGTCTTCCTTATTCATTGTCCAGCTCTCACATGCATATGAGGCAATTGAAAATACAATGACTTGGATCAGGGTACCTAAGCCTTCAAAGTAACATCTTTGCTCTTTTACCACTTCAAAGAGATCTTTTGCAGCAGCTTTTCCCAATGCAATATGTCATTTGATTTCTTGACTGCTACTAAGATGGGCTTTGATTGTAGATCCAAGTAAAATGAAATCCTTGACAACCTCAATTCCTTCTTCATTTATCATGATGTCAATTATTGGTATGGTTGTGAGGATTTTAGTTTTCTTTATGTTGAGATATAATCTATGCCAAATGCTGTGCTTTTGATCTTCATCACTCAGTGCTTCAAGTCTTCTTCACTTTCAGCAATAGAATGTGTCATCTATATATCACAGGTTGTGAATGAGTCTTTTTCCAATACTGATGCCACATTCTTCTTCATATAGTCCAGCTTCTCAGATTATTTGCTTAGTGTGCAGATTGAGTAAGTATGGTGAAGGAATACAACCCTAATGCACAGACTTCCTAATTTTAAGCCATGCATTATCCCTTTGTTCTGTTCACACAATAACCTCTTTGTACAGGTTCCTCATGAGCATAATTAGATGTTCTGGAATTCCTATTCTTCACAATGGTATCCATAAATTGTTATGATCCACACAATCAAATGCTTTTGCATAGTCCATAAAACACAAGTAAACATCTTTGTAGTATTCTTTGAGCCAGTCTTTGAGCCAAGATCCATCTGATATCCCTTGTTTCGTGTCTTCTTCTGAATTTTCTGACATACATTTTGGTTTTTTATTCCTTTCTTGTCTTTGTGTTCTTCATTTATGATGTCTCTGATTCCATCCCACAACTTGTCTGGTCTTCAGTCATTAATGTTCAGTGTATCAAGTGTATTTTTTTTTTTAAATTTTTATTGTGATTTGGGTGAAAGTTTACAGAGCAATTTCATTTTCCATATAATAGTTAATACATATTTTGTCTCATGACATTGACTACAATTTCCCACAATATAACAGCTCTCTTCCCACTTTCTCCCCATAGCTACCTCTTCCCTGTGTCCTTCCCTCCCATGCACTCCCACTCTCCAAACTGTCTCCCTGTACAAATACTGCCCTTCTGTTCTCCCATGATTGATCACTCCAAGGAGTGTATCTAACTGATGTAAATGTTCACCCCACATACATGTCTATTGCTTGGCTGGAAGCTGCAAGAGTGAGTTCAGTTCCAGACCTGAAGGGAAACTAGAGGCCATAGTCTCAAGGGTCTCACCAGGCTCTATCAGAACAGCAAACCTGTTTTTTTTTATTTGTTTATTTATTATTATTATTATTTTTTTTATTTTGAGGTTTGTTCCACATTGTTCTATCCAGGATTTCCTGCACCGACCCTCCTCTAAGTGGTTCACAGTAGCTGGGTGCTATTTAGTTCTTCTGGTCTCATGGTCATATAGGCTAAGGATCACATGGTGTACCAGTCCCTTGGAGTAATTGTTTCCATGTGTCTTTGGTTTTCTTCATTCTTCTTTGCTCTGGACAAGGAGAGACCCATCATTGTATCTAGATAGCTACTTGCAAGCATTTAAGATCCCAATCACTACTCACCAAAGTAGCGTATAGAACAATGTTTTTGTGTAGTGTGTTATGCTAATTGAGCTTGATGCCCTCTGTGACCATGGTCCCAAGCCCACAGGTCCAACTATTCACTCCCTCTGTGTAACTGGCTGTGGCCAAGAAGCCAGCACAAACTTGATGCTTGTCAGCTCTACTATACACCTAGATATTGTTACAGCACATGCAAATACACATGTAGAAACATTGTCTGCTATAGGGTTACTATACATGGTCATGGGCATGCTCCCCACTGCCTAGACATACTTGATCATTCAGCCTGTCCACCCATCTATCCACTGGTAGTCAAATATATTCTTGAGATGGTCTCTCAATTCAGGTAGGATATACTCAAGAGTGCATTTTAGCTCTCATGGACTTGTTTTAATTTTCTTGATCTTCAACTTAAACTTGCATATGAGCAATTTATCATTTATTCTACAGTTGGCCCTGCCTTGTTCTGACTGATGATATTGAGCTTCCCCATCTTCTCTTTCCACAGATGTAATCCATTTGATTCATATGAAATCCATCCAGTGAGTCCTACATGTATAGTCACCCTTTACGTTCTTGAGAAAAGGTATTTGCAATGAATAAGTCATCCATCTTGCAAAATTCTATCATACAATCTCTGGCATCATTTCTATCACCAAGGCCATACTTTCCAACTAATCGATGCTGCTTCTTTGTTTCCAATTTTCTCATTTTAACACCCAATCAATTATCAAAAAGAGTTTCTTATTTGTAGTGACCCCAATGGGTTTCCAAGGCTGTAAATCTTTATGGAAATAGATCACCCAGTCTTTCTTCTGTGGAACTACTGGTGGGTTTGAACCACTGATCTTCTGGTTAGCAGTCAAATGCCTTATCCACTATGTCATCAGAGCTCCTCAATAAGAGTTGTTGGTAAAAATCTTCAATTTCCTCATCTTTGGCTTTGGTGGTTGGTATGTAAATTTGAATAATGGTAGTATTAACTGGTCTTCCTTGTAGGCATATGGGTATTATCCTATCAGTGACAGCAATGTACTTCAGGATAGATCTTGAAACATTCTTTGTGACAATGAATGTCACGCCATTCCTCTTCAATTTGTCATTCTCAGCATAGTAGATCATATGGTTGTCTGATTCAAAATGGCTCAAACTGTCCATTTCAGGGAGCTCTGGTAGCATAGTGCCTAAGGCACTTGACTGCTAACCAGAAGGCTAGTGGTTCAAACCCACCAGCCACTCCTCAGAAGGAAGGTTGGGCAATCTACTTCCGTAGTGATACTGCTTCAGAAACCCAAGGAGGAGTCACTATGAGTTGAGTCCGACGTGACGGCACATAACAACAACAACAACAGTCCATTTCAGCTCACTAATGCCTAGGATATCAATCTTTATGTGTTCCATTTCATTTTTGACAACTTCCAATTTTCCTGGATTCATACATCATGCATTCCATGTCCAATTATTAACAGATGCTTGCAGCTGTTTCCTCTTATTTTGAGTCATGTCACATCAGCAAACTGAGGTCTGAAAAGCTTTGCTCCATTCACATCATTAAGATCAGCTCTACTCTGAGGAGGCATCTCTTCCCCTGTCATATTTTGAGTGCCTTCTGACCTGAGGCGCTCATCTTCTGCCACTATATTGATGTTTCAGAGCTATTCAGGAAGTTTTCCAGTAATATATCAGACAGTATTTCACTGCTATTCATAAGGTTTTCACTGGCCAATTCTTTGAGAATTGGATGGGCCCTTCCTTCTTCAGAGTCTGCCTTAATCTCAAAGCTCCACTGAAACCTGTCCACCATGGGTGACTCTGCTGGTATTTGAAATATTGGTGGCATAGCCTCCAGACTGACAGCAACACACAAGCCACCAAAGTACGACAAACTGACAGACAAGTGGTCACTTTAAAAATGGAATATGATAAAAGGTGACAAACAGAAGGATGGGTTAACGGAACAAGTGTATTGACCATCAAATCACTTTGCCTAGCCTATAAACTACCCCTTGCCCATCCTGGTAGGAAATGAAAGTCTCACATTGGAAAGATTTATACAGTTGTGAATTGTGGTGAAATGCCAAATGTCTGGTACTTGAATTGTGAGATTTCCATATTCCTTCTCCTGAAATAATTTCAGAATGCTAACAGTAAGGCTTATAACTGCAGATGGGAAGGACCTATAAATATTGACAGTTGAATGCTCTTCAATCGAATGACCCACCCACTATCTCATCAGCTAGCTAGTTGTGACTTTAAAATCACATTACTAAAATCACTAAAATTTCAAGTAAAAACAAAAAGCAAAACAAATACAACAAATTAATAGCCTCAGTCATCTGCTTTTTTTTTTTTTTTTATTAGGATTTGGGTGAAGATTTACAGAGTAAATTCACTTTTCATACAGCAGTTCACATATACTTTGTCTCATGTCATT
>NW_006921866.1:2538676-2547545 GCF_000298275.1 Orycteropus afer afer | reverse complement strand
GGGTCCAAGATTATCTTCTGTGTCTGTGTTAATTGGTTTCCCTTTTCTTTGTTGAAGAGGGTCTGTGCAATCCTTCTGCCTAGTCCGCCATCTTGCCCCAGTCATCTGCTTTTAATAAGAAGAAATAAAATGATTGTTATGTGGCAAGGGTGGAGGCTATAATGTCTAGATAGGGAGTTTTCCCAAGGATATTCCCTATCAGATAGAAATCTCTGGGCCCACATGTATAAAGGAAATCACAACAGAGATGGACAACTCTTTCTCCAAGTATGGCTTGATTAGAGTTAGACTTGAGGAAATGGAATTAGCTGCATAGATATCTCCCATGAGATTTTACAAAATGCTTGTTTTAGGAAAAAAAATCTGTGCTTACTAGAATCATTCTTACTGCTTCTTCCTAACTTTTCCCATTGTTTCCTCTAGTGGAAATGCTACCTTCAAGAGCCACATATATCTTGTTAATATTTGTTCATTGACTCATTCATTTAAAAAATATTTTCTAAACTCTTATATTTCATTGGTGATTAGGCAGTGAGGATACAAAACAAACTTTTGATTTCATGTAGTTTACAGTCAAGAGAGAGATGTTGTTGTTGTTGTTGTTAGGTGCCATCGAGTCATCTCTGACTCATAATGACTGTATGCACAGCAGAACAAATCACTGCCTGGTCATGAGCCAGCTCCATGATTTTTCCTATACTTGAGCCCATCACTGCCACCACCATGTCAATCCATCTCACTGAGGGCCTTCCCCTCTTTTGTCAACCCTCCACCTTACCAAGCATGAAATCCTTCTCCAGGGAATAGTCTCTTCTGATAATATGACCAAAGTATGTGAGACGAAGTCTGGCCATTCTCACCTCCAAGGAGAATTCTGGGTGCACTTCTTTCAGGAAAGACCTGTTAGTTCTTTTAGCAGTCCATGGTACTTTCAGCATACTCCACAGCTCAAAAGCATTAATTCTTCTCCATTATTCTTTATTCATTGTCCAGCTCTCACACGCAAAAGAGGTTATTGAAAATACTATGGCTTGTGTCAGGCACACCTTAGTCTTCATGGAGACATCTTTGGTCTTCGGCCCTTGAAAGAGGTCTTTTGCAGCTGATTTTGCCCAGTGCTATACATCATCTGATGTCCTGACTGCTGCTTTCATTGGCGTCAATTGTAGAACCAAGTACTGTGAAGTCTTTGATAATTTCAATCTTTTCTCCATGTATTGTAATGTTGCTTATAGGACCAGTTGTGAGGATTTTTGTTCTCTTTATAAAGAGATGTAATCCATAATGCAGACTGTATTTTTCAATGTTCTTCAGTAAGTGCTTCAAGTCATCCTCACTTTCAGCAAGCAAAGTTGTGTTGTCAGCATATCGTAGGTTGTTAATGATTCTTCCTCCAATCCTAATGCCATGTTCTTCTTCATATAGTCCAGCTTCTTGGATTATTTGCTCAGCATGCAGATTGAATAAGTATGGTGAAAGGATTCAACCCTGACACACTCTCTTCTTGATTTTAAACCATGTAGTGTTCCCTTTTTCTGTTTGAATGACAGCCTCCTGATCTATGTCCAGGTTCTTCATGAGTACAATGAAATGTTCTGGAATTCCCATTATTCTCAATGTTATCCATAATTTGTTATGATCCATACAATTGAATGCTTTTGCATAGTCAATAAAACACAAGTAAACATCTTTCTGGTATTCTTTGCTTTGAGCCAAGATCCATCTGAAATCAGCAATGATATCCCTCATTCCATGTCCTCTTCTGAATCCAGTTTGCATTTCTGGAAGTTCTCTGTCAATATATTGCTGCAACCATTTTTGAATTATCTTCAGTAAGATTTTACTTGCATGTGATATTAATGATATAGTTCTATAATTTCCACATTGTGTGCGATCACCTTTCTTTGAAATGGGTACAAATATGGATCTCTTCCAGTCAGTTGGCCAGGTAGCTGTCTTCTGAATCTCTTGGCATAACTGGGTGAGGGCCTCCAGTGGGGCATCAGTTTGCTGAAACATCTCAATGGGTCTTCCTTCAATTCCTGGAGCCTTGTTCTTCAGCAACTCTTTCAGGCTTCTTCGACTTCTACCTTCAATACCATTGGTCCTTGAACATATATCGTCTCCTGAAATGGATGAAGATTGACTAGTTCTTTTTGGTCCAGTGACTTTGTGTATTCTTTCTATCTTCTTTTGATACTTCCTGCATCATTCAATATTTTGCCCATAGAATCTTTCAATATTGCAACTTGAGGCTTAAATTTTTTCCTCACTTCTTTCAGCTTGAGAAATGCCAAGTGTACTCTTCCCTTTTGGTTTTCTAACTCAAGGTCTTTGCACATTTGATTATAGTATTGGTTTTGTCCATTTGAGCTGCTCTTTGAAATCATCTGTTCAGCTCTTTTATCTTGTCATTTCTTCCATTTGTTTTATCTACTCTTTGCTCAACAGTAAATTTCAGAGTCTCTTTTGACATCCATTTTGGTCTTTTCTTTCTTGTATTTTTAATGACCTCTTGCTTTCTTCATGGATGATGCTTTTCATGTCATCCCAAAATTCTTCTGGATTCAGTCATTGGTGTTCAATGCATCAAATCTATTCTTTAGATCGTCTCTAAATTCAGGAGGAATATATTTAAGGTCATATTTTGGCTCTTGTTGACTTGTTTTAATTGTCTTCAACTTCAAGTTGAACGTGCATATAAGCAGTTGATGGTCTGTTCCACAATCAGCTCCTGGCCTTGTTTTGACTGAAGATATTGAGCTTTTCCATTGCCTCTTGTCACAGATGTAGTCAATCTGTTTCCTGTGTATTCCATCTCGCAAAGTCCACATGTATAGCTTCCTTTTGTGTTGTTGAAAAAAGGTATTTGCAATGAATAAGTCGTTGGTCTTGCAAAATTCTATCATGTGATCTCCAGCGTTATTTCTATCACAAATTTTCCAACTACCGGTGATTCTTCTTTGTTTCCAACTTTTGCATTCCAATCACCAGTGATAAGCAACAGATCTTGATTGCATATTCAGTGAATTTCAGACTGCAGAAGTTGATAAAAATCTCCAATTTCCTCATCTTTGGCTTTGGTGGTTGGTGCGCAAATTAGAATAATAGTAGTATTAACAGGTCTTCCTTGTAGGCATATGGATATTATCCTATTACTGACAGTATTGTACTTCAGGACAGATCTTGAAACTTCCTTTGCGATGATGAATGCCATGCCATTCCAGTTCAATTTATCATTCCTGACATAGTAGATCATATGGCTGTCTGGTTCAAAATGCCCAAAACCCATGCATTTCAGCTCACTAATGCCTAGGGTATCAATCATTATGCGTTCCATTTCATTTTTGACAACTTCCAATTTTCCTACATTCATACTTCATACATTCCATGTTCTGATTATTCATGGATATTTGCAGCTATTTCTCCTCAATTTGAGTTGTGCCACATCAACACATGGAGGTCCTGAGAGACTTATTTTATCCATATCATTAAGATTGGTTCTACTCTGATGAGGCAGCTTTTTCCCAGTCCTATTTTGAGTGCCTTCCAACCCAAGGGGCTCATCTTCCTGCAGTGTGTCAGACAATGTTTATAGGTTATTCATAATGTTGCCCAATAATGTATCAGATGGTGTGTCTTGCTATTCATAACGGTTTCCCTGGCCATTTTTTTTTTTTTTTTCCCAAGAATAACTATTTTTTTTTTTTTAATTTTAAGAGTTTGTTTTACCTTCAAAGTCATGTGTACATTTAGTTTATTCCCCATTCGCCATGTCCAACCCTAACCCAGTCTCCTCCCCTCCCTACATTGCAATACTCCCCCTGTGCCCCTCATAATTATGCACTCCCATTTGTCCTGCATTTCCTCAGTTTGAATGTTGGTCCTTTGGTGTCCCATGTCTATTGCTTTAAGGGATGTATTACCATTGAGTGTGTGGGTGCAGCATCCTGGGTTGAGTGGTCTGCATGTACATCTTGTTAACTATTGGGCTGAGAGCCTGCCCGTGGGGGTGAGTTTTATTCTAGGTGCTGAATGTATTTCAGCGCCATAGTATTGGGATTCTCACCAGACTTCATCTGATCAGTTCCCTGGCCAATTTTTGAGAAGTGGATGGCCTCTTCCTTCTTCTTAGTCTGTCTTAGTCTGTAAGCTGTGTTGAAACCTGTGTACCTTTTGTAGCTCTGCTGGCGTTTGAAACACCAGTGATACAAGGGCAAACCTCATAGCAATGTACAAGCCCCACAGGATGAAAACCTGACAGATAAGTTTGTCTCCCATAGCTGTGGGAAACCTTTGCTCCCTCCCCTTACCTAATTCCTACCTGGAACTTGCCACTTTGTGGTCCCTGGGTGCTCCTTTCCTTTCCTGGCTCCAGGGGCCTTGGGGCCTAGCCTTGTCTCTCGCTCCTTTTTACCTGGATATCCTGCCACTCCAGAGGGAGATATTGACATTAATAAATAAACAACACAAGCTTCTTTCTTCCCTTCTTTTTGTAGGAATTAACTTTCTTCTTCTTCTAGACAAAAAAGCAGGGAATTGAAAGATTTACATTTTAGTTAATTTTAGATTGAGATATTCAAAGTGAAACTTTTCTAAGGAATAATAAGCCCTTGAAGTGATAATGGAAAGTTAAATGTTAGAAGAAACTGGACAATTGGAAGATCAAGAAAAGCAAGTGGGCTAATGAGGTGTATGTATACTACACTAAGCCACAAGCAAACCACTAAAGAAAAAAGAACAGAAATAATTTAGGTGCAACTGTTGTTTCAAGTCTTTTTGTTCAATTTCTGAGCGATTTCCTCACCTTCTTCATTTAATTCTTCTATTTTGAGAAGCACAACACACAAAAACACATACATACACACACATATAGACATACACATCTATGTACATATATGGATCCATATGTAGTAATGTGTTTTAAAACTCTCTCCCCAAAATCTCTTCTTATTCTTTGAGTATTCTTCTTTCTTCTCTTCCTTCTCCCTCCTCTCTTTTTTCTTCTTCTTTTAAAAGTACCCTGTTCTTACTTCATGTACATTATCTGTTGTTTCATCTTTTTATTATACTAGGAATAATTTATTTAAAGCTTTATTTTCTCTACCTTACATTTATTTCCTTCAAGGAGCTTTTATTTCTTTTAGACCCTATCTTTCTTTGGTTGTCTATTCACATTCAAGAGTGAGACAATAAACAACAGACAGTAAGCTCCCCAGTGCATGAGTGGGACTTTTTGACTGTGGTTTCCATCAAGATTTGATCTAAGTGGGCCTTTTCATTGAGAAAATTCCTGTTGGAGAATCCCTTTTTTTCCCATACATTATCTCTACCTTCAAATATACTTTTTGTTCTCCTCTCTAGAGTAAACTTTTCTTATTTCCTCTAGAGAATAAGCCTACTTTATTTCTGTTGCAGCAGAGGAGGTGCATAGATTGCTCAGGGGAACAGGGGAGAGGATTTGGGGCCACAATTGTTTCTCAAAATTCTTTATTTCTTTAATAGTCTTTCCAAAAGTCTTTTATTTGTTTTTAATTTCACTTTCATGTCTATTCCCAGAAGACCTGATGTTGCTAATTTCAGAGTCTTTGTATATTCTACAAAATACATTGGGTTTTTTTTTTTTTTGGCTCCTTCTGCTGTTGATTTAAGATTTATCTTTCTTTAGACTGTTTGATCAGTTACCACTCATTCAGCTTTCAAAATTTTACTGCTCTTTATCTCCTCTTTTTCTTTTGTCCTTGTAGTTTTGTGCCCTTTACAAATTCTTTTCTCATGTTTTAGTGTAGTTTTGGGAGGGAGTGAAAATATATTTACCACTTGTCTGTCAGTTTGTTGCATGGTCTTGGTTTGTCTGTAGCTTTGATACTGGAAGCTATGCCACTAGTATTTCAAATACCTGCAGGGTCACCCATGGTGGACATGTTTTAGCAGAGATTCCAGACTAACACAGACTAGGAAGGACTGGGTGGTCTACTTCTAAAAAAATTGGCAAGTGAAAGCCTTTCAAATAGAGGCATATGGCTTTGGTGATGGAAATGATGCTGGTGATCACATGATAGAATTTTTCTAAATTATTTATTTATTTTTAATTGTGATTTGGATGAAAGTTTACAGAGCAAATTCACTTTCCATACAGCAGTTCACACACATGTCTCATGACATTGACTACAATTTACCCCAATGCAACAGCTCCCCTCCCACTTCCTCCTGATAGTTATCTCTTCCCTGTGTCCATCCCTCCATGCACTCCTGCCTCCTGAGCTGTTTCCCTGTGTATAAACAGCCCTTCTTTCTCCCATGATTGCTCTGTCCAAGTGTTTCTACCTCAGGTACATGTTCAACTCATATGCCTGTCTTTTGTCTGGCTGGAAGCCACAGGTGTGGGTTCAATTCCAGATCTGAAGGGAAGCTAGGGACCATAGTCTCAGTGGTTCCACTAGGCTCTACCAGACCAGCAAATCTGGTCCCCCCCCCCTTTTTTCCCAAATGATTTTGAGTTTTGTTCTACATTGTTCTTCCTGTCTATCAAGGATCTCCTACATAGACCCCTTTCCAAGTGGTTGACAGTGGTAGCTGTACACCATCTAGTTTTTCTGGTATTATAGTTGTATAGGCTGAGGATCACATGGTGTACCAGTTGCCAGGACTACTTGTTTCCATGAATCCTTGGTTTTCTTCATTCTTCTTTGTTCTGGATGAGGAGAGACTCATTGTTGCATCTAGATGGCTAATTGCAAGCTTTTAAGATCCCAGTTGCTACTCACCAAAGTAGGAGGTGGAACAATATGTTGTGTAGTATGTTCTGCCAAATTAGCTCGATGTCCCTTGTGACTATCGTCCCAAGCCCACAGGTTCAACTACTCACTCCCTCTGGGTAGCTGGCTGTGACCAAGAAGTGACTACAACCTTGTCCCTTGTCAGCTCTACTATACACCTGGGAATTCTTACAAAACATACAAATACAATGTAGAACCATTTTCTGCCAACCCTATACATGGTCTTGGGTACACTCCCTGCTGCATAGAAATACCTAATAGTTCAGCCTGTCCACCCATCTATCCATCCATATACCCGTGTTTGCCTTCACTGACAATGCAGTACTCTATGTGCAAATTGTTCATCTTTGTTGTCTGCACCTCCCATGTGCCTCTCTATGTCTTCCTCTTCTTCAATGCCACCATATTGATCACTCACATTTGGTACATTGCCATTGTCTTCACCCAAATCAATACTTATCTCTACCTATCTAACACTGTTCCCTCCCCTCTCCTTCTACCCCTGGTAACCAACAAGGAAAATTTCCTTTCATATATAAACCATCCCTTGGCTTTTACAATAATGGACTAATACAGTTTTTGTCCTTCTGTGATTGACTTATTTCACTTAGCATAATGTCCTCCAAGTTCATCCATGTTATGTGTTGTTTTGCAGATTTTACATTATTCTTTAGGGTTGCATAGTATTCCATTGTGTGTATGTACCTTAGTTTGGTTATCTATTCCTCAGTTGTTGGACACCTAGGTTGTTTCCAACTTTTTGCTATTGTAAATATTGCTACAATGAACATGGGTGTGCATATGTCTATTCTTGTCATGGCTCTCACTTCTTTAGGATATATACTTAGTAATGGAATGGCTGGATCAAATGGTATGTCTATTTCCAACTTTGTCAGGAATTTCCATACTGCTTTCCACAGTGATTGTACCATTTTACAGTCCCACCAGCAGTGTATGAGAGTCCCAATCTCTCTGTATCACACGATAGAATTTTGCAAGATCAATGACTTATTTGTTGCTTATAACTTTTTCAACAGCATAAACAGCCACAATATATGTAGAGCACATGGAACTCATTAGACATAATACATAGGAATCAAATTGACTACATCTGTGGAAAGAGACACTGGTGAAGCTCAGTATCATTAGTCAGAACAAGACCAGCAGGTAGCTGTGGAATAGAACATCAAATCCTCATATTCAATTTCAAGTTGACACTGAAGAAAATTAAAACAAGTCCATGAGAGCCAAAGTATGGTCTTGAGTACATACCACCTTGAGTTTAAAGAACATCTCAAGCATACATTTGATGCATTGAATATTAATGACTGAAGACCAGTCAAGTTATGGGATAGCATCAAGGATATCATACTTGAAGAAAACAAAAGGTCATTAAAAAGACAAACAAGGAAGAAAAGACCAAAATGGATGTCAGAAGAGACTCTGAAAGTTGTTCTTGAACATAGAGTAGCTAAAGTGAATGGAAGAAATAATGAATTAAAAGAGCTGAATATTTACAAAGGGCAGGTTGAGAAGACAAAGTAAAGCATTGTAATGAAATGTGCAAAGACTTGGAGTTAGAAAATCAAAAAGGGAAGAAGATGCTCAGCATTTCCGAAGCTGAAGAACCTGAAGGAAAAATTTAAGCCTGGGGTTACAATATTGAAGGATTCTATGGGAAAGTAGCTCTGGTGGTGTAGTGATTAAAGCATTCAGCTGCTAACAAAAAGATTGCGGGAGAAAGATGAGGTAGTTTGCTTCCATAAAGATTTACAGTTTTGGAAACCTTATGGGAGCAGTTCTTCTCTACGCTATGAGTCAGAATAGATTCTATGACAGTGGATTTACTTTTGTTGTTGTTGTTGTTGTTTGTTTGGTTTATGGTCAAGATATTGAGTAACACAAGAAGCAGCAAAAGAAGATAAAAAAAATACACAGACTCACTGTCCCAAAAATAATTGGTCGGTGTTCTAAAATTTCAGGAAGTAGCATATGATCAAGAACTGATGATGGTGGGAGGCTGGTTGAAGATGGCGGACTAGGCAGAAGGATTGCACAGACCCTCTTCAACAAAGAAAAGGGAAACCAAT
>NW_006921866.1:2522503-2529545 GCF_000298275.1 Orycteropus afer afer | reverse complement strand
AAAGTATATGTGAACTGCTGTATGAAAAGTGAATTTACTCTGTAAATCTTCACCCAAATCCTAAAAAAAAAACAAAAAAAAAAAACTGATGATGGCAGGTAAGGAAGAAATCTAATGTGCACTGAAGACATTAGTGAAAAACAAGGACCCAGGATTTGATGGAATACCAATTGAGATGTTTCAACAAATAGATGTAGTGCTGGAATTGCTGACTCATCTATGCCAAGAAATTTGGAAGAGAGTTACCTTTGCAACATTCCAGAAGGGATCCATATTTGTGACCATTCCAAAGAAAAGTGATCCAAGAGAATGTGGCAATTATCAGACAATATCATTAATATCACACAGAAGTAAAATTTTACTGAAGATAATTCAAAAATGGCTGTAGCAGTACATTGACAGGGAACTGCCAATTCAAGCTAGATTAAGAAGAGATGTGGATTGAGCGATCTCATTGCTAATGTCAGATGGATCTTGGCTGAAAGCAAAGAATATGAGAAAGATGTTTAATGTGTTTTATTGTCTATGCAAAGACAATTGACTGTGTGGATCATAACAAATTATTGATAACATTGTGAAGAATGGGAATTCCAGAATGCCTAATTGTGCTCATGCAGAATCTGTATATAGATCAAGATGCAGTCAGTCAAATAGAATAAGGGGATAATGTGTGAGTTAAAATCAGGAAAGATCTGTGTCATGGTTATATCATTTCAACACAATTATTAAACCTGTAAGTTGCGCAAAGAATCCTAGAAGGAGGATTATATGAATGTTAAGGATGGAATTATATCTCCAAAAAATACATATTAGGCTGGCTAGGCTATGATTCTCAATGTTATGTAATTATCCTCCATTTTATGATCTGATGTAATTATCCAATGTATTATAAACTCTATGATGTTAATGAGGCAAGATTAGACACAGTTAAATTAGTGAGGCCATTTAAAGGATTAGGTTGTAATCCTCATATCTCTTTTGAGATATGAGCTTAAACAGTTGAGCAGAGATCTGAGGCACCCAGGATTCCTGCACTAAGAATCCCCTTGACTCAGAGAAGATTGATGCCAAGACACATGGAGATCTTCAAGGGATGCCAGACCCAAACATGTTTAAAGGAGATAAGAGCATTCCTCCAGAGCTGACAGAGAGAGAAAGCCTTCCTCTAGAGTAGAATTCAGACTTATAGACTCCTAAGCTGTGAAAGGTGATCCTACAGAATGTGGAAATTATCAAATAATATCATTAATATCACATGCAAGTAAGATCTTACTGAAGATAATTCAAAAGTGGTTGACAGAGAACTTCCAGAGGTGCAAGCTGGATTCAGAAAAGGATGTGGGATAAGGGATATCATAGCTGCTGTCAGATGTATGTTGGCTCAAGGCAAAGAATACCAGAAAGACATTTATTTGTGTTTTATTGATGATGCAAAGGCATTTGATTGTATGGATCATGACAAATTATGGATAACATTGAGAAGAATGGGAATTCCTGAACATGTGATTGTACTCATGAGGAATCTGTACCTTGACCAGGAGGCTGTTGTTCGAACGGAATAAGGGGACACTGCGTGGTTTAAAATCAGGAAGGGAGTGCATCAGTGTTGTATCCTTTCCCCATACTTATTCAATCTATATGCTGAGTAAATAATCTGAGAAGCTGGACTATATGAAGAAAAACGTGGCATCAGGATTGGAGGAAGAATCATTAACAACCTGAGATATGCTGATGATACAACTTTGCTTGCTGAAAGTGAGATGACTTGAGGCACTTACTGATGAAGACTGAGGAACATAGTCTGCAGTATAGATTATATCTCAATGTAAAGAAGATAAAAAATCCTCACAACTGGACCAATAAGCAGCATCATGATAAATGGAGAAAAAATTGAGGTTGTCAAAGAATTCACGTTGCTTCATTCTACAATTGATGCCAATGGAAGTAGCAGTCAGGACATTAGATAACGTGTAGCACTGGGCAGGTTGGCTGTGAAGGAACTCTTTCAAGTGTTGAGGAGCAAGGATGTCTCCTTGAGGACTAAGGTGCTCCAGACGCAAGCCATGATATTTCCAATTGCCTCGTTTGCATGTGAGAGCTGGACAATGAATAAGGAAGACCGAAGAAGAGTTGATGCTTTTGAGTTGTGGTGCTGGTGAAGAATGCTGAAGGTACCATGGAGTGCTAAAAGAACTAACAGATCTGTCCTGGAAGAAGTGCAGCCAGAATGCTCCTTGGAAGCAAGAATGGCCAGACTTTGTCTCACCTATTTTGGTCATATTGTCAGAGGGGACCATTCCCTGGAGAAGGAAGTCATGCTTTGTAAGGTAGAGGATCGATGAAAGAGGGGAAGGCCTTTGACGAGATGGATTGACGTAGTGGCTGCGACAATGGGCTCAAGTATAGCAAGGATCATGCAGCTGGCACAGGATTGGGCTGTGTTTCATTCTGCTGTGTGTAGGGTCACTATGAGTTGGAAACAACTCGACAGCACCTAACAACACCAAAGCTGTGAAAGAATAAATTTCTTTTGTTTATTAAAGCCATCCACTTGTGGTATTTCTTTTATAGAAGCAGTACATAGCTAAGATAATAAAGAGGAATTCAGCATCAAGATTGGAGGAAGACTCATTAACAATCTGTGATATGTAGATGTCACAATCTTGCTTATTGAATGTGAAGTAGACTTGAAGCCTTCACTGATGAAGATTGATGGCTATAGCCTTCAGTGTGGATCACACCTCAACACAAATAAAACAAAATTTCTCACAACTGGACTAATAAACAACATCGTGGTAAATGAAAAAAAGATTGAAATTGTCAAGAATTTCATTTTACTTGGACCCACAATCAATGCCCATGGAAGTAGCAGTCGAGAAATCAAATGACATCGTGCATTGGGAAAATTTTCTGAAAAAGATCTCTTTAAAGGTTAAAAAGTGAAGATGTCACTTTGAAGACTATGATGCTCCTGACATAAGGTTCATATATGCATAAAAGCTGAACAATGAACAAGAAAGGCTGAAGAAGAATTGAAGCCTTTGAATTATGTTGTTGGCAAAGAATACAAAATATACCATGGATTGCCAGAAGAATGAACAAATCTGTCTTAGAAAAAGTACAGCCAGAATACTTCCACTTCTTTGATACAAGGATGGCGATACTTTGTCTCATGTACTTTGGGCATGTCATTGGGAGGGACCAGTCCACAGAAATGTACATCATGCTTGGTAAGTATTGGTTCAGTGAAAAAGAAGATATTCAGTGAGATGGATTTATATAGTGGCTGCAAAAAGGGGTTCAAACATAGCAATGATTGTGAGGAAGACTTAGGACCTAATAGTGTTTCATTCTTTTGTATGTATGTTGCTGTGAGTCAGCATTCATTCGATGATACCTAACAACAAACATGAATAGAAGTTTACTTGAAGATCTTTCTCATTTTCTTAGTATTTAAAAAATTATGTCAACAACATAAAAATAGGTGAATTAAAGATTCAAGCATAACATCACTATATCAAATAAAATTTGTACATATACTCTTCACTCCTTCTTATTCACCTCTTCTGATGTGAAAAATATGAACTATTTGCTGATTATTTTTCCAGTCATGTTTCTGTGTATTTGCATACATTTATTTATTTGGTTGCACACATTTACTGCATATGTATATGCACACACACATATACATTTATACACACACACACACACACACATATATATATATTTATAAAAGAGCTCTGGTGGCATGGTGCCTAAGGCATTTGACTGCTAACCAGAAGGTTGGCAATTCGAACCCACCAGCTGCTGAGTGGAAGGAAAAATGGGACAATCTACTGCTGTAAAGATTTGCTGCCTTGGAAACCCAAAGGGGGTCACTATGAGTCAGAATTGACTAAATGGCAATGAGTTTTGGGAGATTATATATACATGTATGCTTGTATTCAAAATATAATTGGAATCATCAAATATATGGCTTTACAAGTTATTTTGTTTTGCTTTTTTTTTTTTAATTTGATGGTTTTTCATGGAAAGTACATAGGGATTTTTCCAATTCCTTGAACAGTTGCATAGTAATCTAAATATTATACCAATATTTTGTTTAACCGCTTCTCTATTTAAGAATTTTTGGTTTGTTGATAGTTTTTCTCTGTTGCAACAATGCTTTGGTGAAAATATTTATTCTGCTTTTCATAAAAAATGATGTTTTAAGTCTCTTACTGTTATTGTGCCACCACTCACATGTCAGTTTGTCATAGTGTCATGACTTGTATGTTGCTGTGAGGCTGGAGGCTCTTTCACCACTTTTTGAGAGCCAGCATGGTCACCCATGGTAGACAGGTTTTAGTGAAGTTTCCAGACTAAGACAGGCTGGGAAGAAGGATGGGGTCCTCCCCTTCTGAAACAATTGGCCATTGAAAGAAAACCTTGTGAATAGCAATGAAACACTGTCTGATCTATTACAGGAAAACTTTTTCAAGAGCTATAAAATTTGTCAGCTATAGTGCCAGAAAATGATCCCCTCAGGTTGGAAAGCACTCAAAATTTGACTTGGAAAGAGCTGCCTCCTCAAAGTAGAGTCTACCTTACTGAAGTGGATGGAGTAAAGCTTTTGAGACCTTCATTTGCTGATGGGGCAGGACTCAAAATGGGAAGAAACTGCTGCAAACATCCATTAAAAATCGAACGTAGAATATGTGAAATATGAATGTAATAAAGTTGGAAGTTGTCAAAAATGAAATGGACTGCATAAAGATCAATATCCTAGGCATTAGTGGGCTGAAATGGATTGGTATTGCCCATTTTGAATCAGACAGTCATATGGTCTCCTATGCCGGGAAAGACAAATGAAGAGAAATGGTTTTGCATTCATCATCACAAACAACATTTCAAAATCTATCTTGAAGTACAATGTTGCCAGTGATAGGACTATATCCATATGCCTACAAGGAAGACCAGTTAATATGACTATTCAAATTTATGCACCAACGAAAAAAACAAAAGATGAAGAAATTGAAGATTTCTACTAATTTCTGCACCCACACCCAGACATGGGAAGTGGGCAAGAGTCGGGGATGAGACAGAGCCACGGGAACCAGGTAAGTGGAGGCAGACAGACCCCACACCCAGGTGCCGGAAGCAGAGTCATGGGAACCCAGGTAAGGGGAGGGCAGAGTGGTTTTGAACAGCTAAGGGAGCTCTGGTAGCATAGTGGCTAAGGCACTTGACTGCTAACCAGAAGGCTGGCGGTTCAAATCCACCAGCCACTCCTTGGAAGGAAGATGGGGCAATCTTCTTCCGTAGTGATACTGCCTCCGAAACCCAAGGAGGGGTTGCTATGAGTCAGGTCTGACTCAATGGCACATAACAACAACAACAACAGGGGAGACAAACTTGCCTGTCAGTTTGTCATACTGTGGTGGCTTGTGTGTTGCTGTGAGGCTTGAGAGTGTGCCACCGGTATCTCAAATGCCATCAGCGTTGCACATGGTACACAGATTTCAACAAAGACTGAGACAGACTAGGAAGAAGGAAGAAGCTATGCACTTCTCAAAGAATTGGCCAGCAAAAACCTTGTGAATAGCAGAGAAATACTATCTGATACATTACTGGGCAACTTTATGAATAGCACTGTAACATTGTCTGATACAGTGCAGGAAGACCAGCCCCTTAGGTGAGAAGGCACTCAAAATATGAGTGGGAAAGGGCTGCATCATCAGAGGAGAACCAACCTTAATAATATGGATAAAGTAGAGCTTTCAGGACCTCCATTTGCTGACGTGGCATGACTCAATTTGAGGAGAAACAGCTGCAAACATCCATTAATAATTGTAACATGGAATGTGTGTAGTATGAATCTAGGAAAATTGAAAGTTCTCAAAAGTGAAATGGAACACAAAAGATTGACATGCTAGGCATGATGACCTGAAATGGACCAGTTTTGGCCATTTTGAATCAGACAACCATATGATCAACTATGCCGGGAATGACAGTTTGAAGAAGAATGGCTGGCATTCATCATCAGAAAGGGTGTTTCAAGATCTGTCCTGAAGTACAATGGTGTCAGTGATAGGATAATTTCCATATGCCTACAAAGGAGACCAGTTACAATTATACAAATTTACACACCAAGCACCAAAGCCAAAGATGAGGAAATTGAAGATTTTTTATCAACTTCTGCAGTTTGAAATTGACCAAATGTGCAATGAAGTTGTGTTAATTATCACTGGTGATTGGAATTCAAAAGCTGGAAACAAAGAAGAATCACCTGCAGTTGCAAAATATGGTCTTAGTGATAGAAATTATACTGGAGATCGCATAATAGAATTTTGCAAGACCAATGACCAAGTCATTGCAAATACCTTTTTTCAACAACACTAATGAAGGCTAGACACATAGACTTCACCAGATGGAGTACACAGGAATCAGATTGACTACATCTGTGGAAAGAGGTGATGGAGAAGCTCAATATCTTCAGCTAAAACAAGGCCAGGAGCTGACTGTGGAACAGACCATCAACTACTCATATGCAAGTTCAATTTGAAGTTGAAGACAATTAAAACAAGTCCATGAGAACCAAAATATGACCTTGATTAGATCCCTCCTGAATTTAGAGACCATCTAAAGAATAGATTTGATGCAGTGAACATGAATGACCAAAAACCAGGAGAACTGGAGGATGACATCAAGAGCATCATCCATGAAGAAAGCAGAAAGTCATTAAAAAGATGAGAAAGGAAGAAAAGACCAAAATGAATGTCAGAAGAGACTCTGAAATGCCCTTGAACCAAGAATAGCTAAAGAAAATGGAAGAAATGACAAGATAAAAGAGCTGAACAGAAGATTTCAAAGAGCAGCTCAATGTGCAAAGACCTGGAGTTAGAAAATGGAAAGGGAAGAATATACTCAGCATTTCTCAAAATTTTTTCTACAGAAAAAAATTCAAGTCCCAAATTGCAATATTGAAAGATTCTATGGGCAAAATATTGAATGATGCAGGAAGCATCAAAAGAAGATAGAAGGAATACATAGAGTCACTGTA
>NW_006921866.1:2516422-2519271 GCF_000298275.1 Orycteropus afer afer | reverse complement strand
GATCATATTTTGGCTCTCGTGGACTTGTTTTAATTGTCTTTAACTTCAAGTGGAATTTGCATATGAGCAGTTGATGGTCTGTTCCACAATCAGCTCCCGGCCTGGTTTTGGCTGAAGATATTGAGCTTTTCCACCGCCTCTTGCCACAGATGACATAGCACTGGGTAAATCAGCTGCAAAGGACCTCTTTCAAGTGCTAAAGAGCAAAGATGTCTCCTTGAGGACTTAAAGTGCAGCTGACACAGGCCATGGTATTTTCAATCGCCTCATATGCATGTGAGAGCTGGGCAATGAATAAGGAAGACCAAAGAAGAATTGATGCTTTTGAGTTGTGGTGCTGGTGAAGAATGCTGAAAGTGCCATGGGCTGCTAAAAGAAGGAACAAATCTGTGCAGCTGGAATGCTCCTTGGAAGCAAGAATGGCCACTTTGTCTCACCTACTTTGGTCATGTTGTAAGAAGGGACCATTCCCTGGAGAAGGATGTTATGCTTGGTAAGGTGGAGGGTCAACAAAACAAGGGAAGGCCCTCAATAAGATGGATTGACACTGTGTCTGTGGTGATGGGATCAAGTATAGCAATGATCGTGTAGTTGGTGTGGGACTGGCAGTGTTTTGTTCTGCTGTGCATAGGGTTCCTATGAATTGGAAATGACTCAACAGCACCTAACAACATAACAACAACAACACCAAGTTCTGCAGTGTAAAATTGACTAAACACACAATCAAGGTGTACTGATCATTGCTATTGATTGGTATGTGAAAGTATCAATTCTTTGGTCTTCCTTATACCAATCAATAGTAATGATTGGTACAAAGATGCATCTTCAGTAGTTGGAAAATATGGCCTTGGTAACAGAAATGACACTGACAATCACACAATAGAGTTTTTCAAGGCCAACAATTATTCATTGCAAATACCCCTTTTCAACAGCACAATGACTGTGCAAAAATACCTCACCAGATGGAATACACAGAAATCAAACTGACTACCTCTAGTGGAAGAGGCAATGGAGAAGCTCAATATCATTAGTCAAAACAAGACCAGGATCTGACTGTGGGACAGTTCACCATTTGCTTATATATCAGTTCTTCAATTTGAAGTGGAAGAAAATTTAAACAAGTCTACAAGAGTCAAAATATGACATTATATCCAATCTGAATTGAGAGACCATTGGAAGAATAGATTTAACACATTGAACACCAGTGGCCAAAGACTAGAAGAGTTGTGGGATGACATCAAGAACATCATACATGAAGAAAGCCAAAGGTCATTAAAAAGACTGGAAAGGAAGAAAAGACCAAAATGGATGTCAGAAGAGACTCTAAAACTTGCTCTTGAATGGAGAGTAGCTAAACCAAAAGGAAGAAATGTTGAAATAAAAGAGCTGAACAGAAAATTTCAAAGGGTGGCTCGACAAGATAAAGAATTATAATGAATAGCAAAAGGGGAGAACACACTAGGCATTTCTTGAGTTGAAACAATGAAGAAAAAATTCAAGCCTCAGTTTGCAGTACTGAAGGATTCTACAGGCAAAATACTGAATGATGCAGAAGCATCAAAAGAAGATGGGAGAACACAGAGTCACTGTACCCAAAAGAATGGGTCAATATTCAGCCATTCCAGGAGTAGTATGTGATCAAGAACCATTGGTATTAAAGGAAGAAGTCTGCACTGAAGGAATTGGTGAAAAACAAGGCACTGAGAATTGTTTCAACAAACAGATGCCATGCTAGAGCACTCATTCATTTATGCCAAGAAATTTGGAAGACAGCTACTTGGTCAACCACCTGGAAGAGATCGGTATTTATGCCCATTACAAAGAAAGATGATCCAAACAAATGCAGAAATAATTGAACAGTATCGTTAATATCATGCAAGTAAAATTTTGCTGAAGATAATTCAAAAACAGTTGCAGCAGTATATTGACAGGGAACTTCCAGAAGTGCAAGCTGGATTCAGAAGAGAATGTGGAATGAGGAATATCATTGCTGATCTCAGATGGATGTTAGTTGAAAGCAAACAGTGCCAGAAATATATCTATCTGTGTTTTATTGACTATGTAAGGGGATTTGACTCTTTGGATCATAACAAGTTATGAATAATATTACAAAGAATGGAAATTCCATAACACTTAATTGTGCTCATGAGGAACCTGTACATAGACCAAGAGTTTGTCATCCAGACAGAACAAGGGGATATTGCATGATTTAAAATCAGGAAGGACGTGCATCAGGGTTGTATTCTTCCTCCACACTTATTCAATCTATATGCTGAGCAAATAATCCGAGAAGCTGGACTATATGAAGAGCAGCATGGCATCAGGTTTGGAGGAAGACTCATTAACAATATGCAATATGCAAACAACACAACTTTCTTTGCTGAAAGTGAAGATGACTTGAAGCACTTACTATGCAATATGCAAACAACACAACCTTCTTTGCTGAAAGTGAAGATGACTTGAAGCACTTACTGATGAAGATCAAACACTAGTCTTCAATATGGATTACACCTCAGCATAAAGAAAACAAAAATTCTCACAACTCTAAGCCACATCATGATAAATGGAGAAACAATTGAAGTTGTCAAAGATTTCAATTTAGTTGAATACACAATCAGCACTCATGGGAGCAGCAGTCAAGAAATTAAACATGATATTGCATTGGGAAAATCTGCTGCAAATGACCTCTTTAAATTGTTGAAGAGCAAAGATGACACTTTGAAGACTAGGGTGCGCTAAACCCAAGTATTTTCAATTGCCTCAGTTTAAGCATAGGCACTGAAACAAGGCGGGCTTGTGCTTACTCACTGATCTGCACTGAACACGTTCCCTTGTTACCCTACCGAGAG
>NW_006921866.1:2505120-2512360 GCF_000298275.1 Orycteropus afer afer | reverse complement strand
GTGTTTCGTTCTGCTGTGCATGGGGTCGCTATGAGTCGGAAACGACTTGACGGCACTTAACAACAACAACATATGCATGTGAAGGGTGAACTATGAATAAAGAAGACCGAAGAAGAAGTGATGCCTATTAATTGTGGTGTTGGGGAAGAATACTGCCAGACATGTCTATCCTGGAAGAAGTGCAGCTGAAATTCTCCTTAGACATGAAAATGGCTAGACTTTGTCTCGCCTACTTTGATCATGTTGTCAGAAGGGACTGTCCCTGGAGGAGGATAACATGCTTGGTAAAATGGAGAGTCAGAAGAAAAGGGGAAGACCTGCAGCAAGATGAATTGACACAGTGGCTGCAATGATAGGCTAAAGCATATCGAGGATTGTGAGGATGGCACAGGAAAGGACATTGTTTCATTCTGTTGTACTTGGGGTTGCAATGAGTCAGAATCAACTTGATAGCACCAAACAACAACAACAACAACTTTTATTATGGAGTTGTCTATTTCTGTTTTCAATTATGTTGAAGTTTGTTCAACGTATTTTGTGGCTCTTTTGTTGAGTGCACATATATTTACTATGATTACATCTTCTTTGTCTGAGCCCCTAGTCATTATATAATGTCACTCCTTGTCTCTTACCTTGCTTTTTGCCTTAAAGTCTATTTTATCAGAAATTAATATTGCCACTCATGGTCTTCTTTGGTTATCATTTGCTTGATATGTTTTTTCATCCTTTGATTTTTAGATTATTTTTGTCTTTGTGTCTAAGGTGTATTTCTTCGAGACTGCATATAGATGAGTTCTATTTACTTATCTGTTCTGCTTCTATCTGTCTCTGGACTAGTCAATTTAATCCATTTACATTTGTTGTGATTTTTGATAGGTATGAATTTACTGCTGTCATTTTCTGTGTGTGTGTGTGTGAGAGAGAGAGATGCTGATAAATTCTTTGTTCCATATTTTTTTTGTGTGTGTGCTAAGTTTATTTTATTTATGGATTTTCTAATCATTTCCTTTTTTTTTGCTGTTGTTTTGGTGTTTATTGAGTCTTCATGACTTTCTTTTCTATTTTGATGGGAAGGTTTACTAATATTCTTTGAAGTCATCCTATAATTTGTTATTATCTTCTCAAGTTTTAAACAATCCATTCTATCTTGATTTCTTCTTGAATTCCTCTCCATTTGGATTTCCTTATTTTTCCTTTGCAATTGTCTTCATTTATAAATTGACTACTCTGGGTCCTTATTTTTAGTCTTGTAGGTTTATTTTATTTTTGATACTTCTACATCTGGGTTGAGAACTCTGGTGGTGTAGTGCCAAAGGCATTTGACTGTTAACCAGAGGGCTGGCAGTTCAAACCCACCAGCTACTCCTCAGAAGGAGGGTTGGGCAATCTACTTCCATAGTGATGCCACCTCGGAAACCTAAGGAGGGGTGGCTATGAGCCGGGTCTGGTTTAACGGCAGTGAGCTTGGTTTTTGGTTTATATCTGGGTTAAGGAGTTCTGATGGTGCAGCTCTTAACAAAAAGATTGGCAGTTCAAATCTACCAGCTGTTTTGCAGTAGAAAGATGAAACAGTATGCTTCTGTAAACATTTGTAGCCTTAGAAATCCTATGGGGCAGTTCTACTCTGTCCTATAGGGTCACTATGAGTCAGAATTAACTGTGTGGCAGAGGGTTTATTTTGGTTTTATATCTGGATTGGGTTAAGGGTGATGTTATCATGTCTGCTGGATACGTTCTCTGTCCAAAGGACTGCTTTTAGCATTTCTTGAAAAATTGGTCTGGTTTTCATAAATTCCCTTATTTTCTGTTTATCTGAAAATGCTGTAATTTCACCACCATATTTGAGGGACAATTTTGCTGGATATATAATTCATGGTTGACAATTTTTTTCTTTCAGGGTTTATATATGTCATCTTCGGAAGGAAGATTGGGCAATCTTCTTCTGCCGTGATACTGCCTTGAAATCCAAAGATGGGTCGCTCTGAGTCGGGACTGACTCAACAGCAATGAGTGTATGTCATCCCATTGCTTTTTTGCCTGTATGGTTTCTGCCTAGAAATTAGAGCTCAGTCTTATTCATTCTTCTTTGTAGGTAACTTTTTGTTTTTCCCAAGCTGCTTTCAGGATTGTTTCTTTGTGTTTCATTTTGGAAAATTTGTTTATGATATGTCTTGGTGGTTTTCTTTTGGGGTCTATCCTTTTGTGATTTTCTGAGTCACTAGAATACATATCTTCTCATCTTCCATGATATTATGGAAATTTTCTTCTGACAAATCTTTAACAGTTTTCTTTGTGCTTTTTTGGGTCTCTTCCTGTACTGAAATTCTGAGAACATGTAAGTTATTTCTCCTGGTCATGTCTCCCACAATTCTTAAGATGTTCTTAACTTTTTTTGTTCTTTTTTTTTTTTTAAATATCTCCCCTAATAAATTAGTGTCAAGGAATTTGTCTTCAATTTTGCTAATTTTTCTTTCTGTCATTTTAATTCTACTCTTTTTCTTTCTAATGCATTATTTCTGAAATTTTAGTATTAAGCTTTTGAATTTCTATTTGTTGTTTTTTATGTTTCTTATTATCTATTTATTTTGTCAATTTTTTCTTACATTATAAAATGTTCTTCTAGAGGTTTGTCTGTGTTTTCATAGATTTTATCTATGTATTCTTTCTTCTTCTTTTTTTAACTTTTACTGTGATTTGGGTGAAATTCTACAGAGCAGATTCATTTTACATTCAACAGTTCATACACATTTTGCTTTGTGACATTCATTAGTTACATTCCCTGCAGTGTAACATTGCACTTCCCACTTCCTCCCTGGGGTTATCCTTTCCCTGTGTCATTCTTTTCTATGCATTCTTGCCTTCTGACTTATCTCTCTATACGGCCTTTATGATCTCCTATGGTTGATTATAAGGGGAGGGAGACAGGCCCACCCAAGAAGCAGGAAGGAGGGAAAGCTGGGGATGACAAAGTGGCAGGATCCAGGTAAGGGGAGGACAGAGAGGTTTCAAATAACTAAGGGAGATGACCTTGCATGTCAGTTTGTCTCACTGTGCTGGCTTGCATATTGCTGTGAGGCTTGAGGCTATGCCACTCATGTTTCAAATGCCAGCAGTGTTGCACATGGTACACAAGTTTCAACATAGCTTACAGACTGAGACAGACTAGGACGAAGGAAGAGGCCATCCACTTCTCAAAGAAGTGGCTGGCAAAAACCTTATGAATAGCAGAGAAACACTGTCTGACACATTGACTGCACAACTTTATGAATAGCCCAGAAACACTGTCTGATACAGCACAGGAAGATGAGCCCCTCAAGTTGGAAGACCCTCAAAATATGAGTGAGAAAGAGCTGCCTCCTCAGAGTAGGACTCACCTTAATGATATGGATAAAGTAAAGTTTTTGGGACTGCCATTTGCTGATGTGGCACAACTCACATTGAGGAGAAACATCTGCAAACATCCATTAATAATCAGAATATGGAATGTACGAAGTATGAATTTAGGAAAATTAGAAGTTGTCAAAAATGAAATGGAATGTGTAAATATTGATGTTCTAGGCATTTTTGGGGAGCTCTGGTGGTGTAGTGCCCAAGGCATTTGACTGCTAACCAGAGGTCTGGCAGTTCAGATCCACCAGCCAATCCTAGAAAGGATCTACTTCCTAGTGATACTGCTTTGGAGACCCAAGGAGGGGTCACTATGAGTTGGATCTGATTTGATGGCAGTGAGTTTGGTATTTTTGGTTTGGTTAGGCATTAGTGAATGGAAATGGACTGGTTTTGGCCATTTTGAATTAGACAACCATATGTTCTGCTATGTTGAGAATGACAAGTTGAAGAGAAATGGTGTGGCATGTATCATCACTAAGAGTGTTTCAAGATCTATCCTGAAGTACAATGCTGTTGATGATAGGATAATATCCACATGCCTACAAGGAAGACCAGTTAATACTACTATTATTCAAATTTATGGACTAACCACCAAAGCCAAAGATGAGGAAACTGAAGATTTCTACAATCTTCTGCAGTTTGAAATTGACCAAACCTTCAATCAAGATGTGTTCATTATCACTGGTGACTGGAATGCAAAAGTTACAAACAAGGAAGAATCACTGGTAGTAGGAAAATTTGGCCTTGGTGACAGAAAAATTGCTAGAGATTGCAGGATAGAATTTTGCAAAACTAATGGCTTATTCATTGCAAATATCTTTTTCCAACAACACAAACTGTGGCTATGCATGTGGACTTTACCAGATGGAGTACACAGGAATCAAAATGACTACATTTGTGCCAAGAGACGATGTGCCAAGGCCGGGAACTAACTGTGGAATACACCATCAACAGCTTATATGCAACTTCAATTTGAAGTTGAAGACAATTAAAACAAGTCCATTGTTGTTGTTGTTGTTGTTATGTGCTGTCGAGTTGGCCCTGACTCATAGTGACCCCTCCTTGGGTTTTCGAGGCAGTATCACTACGGAAGTAGGATTGCCCAACCTTCCTTCTGAAACAAGTCCATGGGAGCCAAAATATGATCTTGAATGTATCCCTCCTGGATTTAGAGACCATCTAAAGAATAGATTTGATGCACTGAACACCAATGACTGAAAACCAGAGGAACTGTGGGCTGACATCAAGAACATCATACATGAAGAAAGCAAGAGATCTTTAAAAAGATGAGAAAGGATGAAAAGACCAAAATGGATATCAGAAGAGACTCTGAAACTTGCAGAGAGCAGAGAGTAGCTAAAGCAAATGGGAGAAATGACAAGATAAAAGATCTGAACAGAAGATTTCAAAGAACAGCTTGAGCAGACAAAGCCAATTACTATAATGAAATATGCAAAGACCTGGAGTTAGAAAACCAAAAGGGAAGAACATGTTCAGCATTTCTCAAGCTTAAAGAACTTAGAAAAAAATTTAAACCTCAAGTTACAATATTGAAAGATTCTATGGGCAAAATATTGAATGATGCAGGAAACATCAAAAGAAGATGGAAGGAATACACAGAGTTACTGTACCAAAAAGACCTGGTCAATATTCATCCATTTTAGGGGGTAGCATATGATCAAGAACCAAAGTACTGAAGGAAGAAGTTGAAGCTGCACTGAAGTATTTGGCAAAGAATAAGTCTCCAGGAATTGACGGAATACCCACTGAGATGTTTCAACAAACAGATGCCCCACTGAAGACACTCAGTCGGCTATGCCAGGAGATTTGGAAGACAGGTACCTGGCCAAATGACTGGAAGAGATCCATATTTGTATCTATTCCAAAGAAAGGTGATCTCACAGAGTGTGGAAATTATTTAACAATATCATTAATATCTCATGCAAGTAAAATCTTACTGAAGATAATTAAAAAATGATTGTAGCAGTATATGGACAGAGAACTTCCAGAAATGCAAGCTGGATTCAGAAGAGGACATGGAATGGGGGGTATCCTTGCTGATGTCAGATGGATCTTGGCTGAAAACAAAGAATACCAGAAAGATATTTACATGTGTTTTATTGACTATGCAAAAACATTTGATTGTATGGATCATAATGAATTGAGGGTAACATTGAGAAGAACGGGGATTCCAGAACACTTAATTGTACTCATGAGAAACCTGCCCATAGACCAGGAGGCTGTCATTTGAACACAACGAGGGGACACTGCATGGTTTAAAGTCAAGAAGGGAGTGTGTCAGGGTTGCATCCTTTCACCATATTTATTTAATCTGTATACTGAGCAAATAATCCGAGAAGCTGTACTATATGAAGAAGAACATGGCATCAGGACTGGAGGAAGAAGCATTAACAACTTGTGATACGGTGAAGACACAACTTTACTTGCTGAAAGTGAGGATTACTTGAAGCACTTACTGATGAAGATTGAAGAATACAGTCTCCAATATGGATTACATCTCAATATAAGGAAAACAAAACTCCTCACAACTGGACCTATAAGCAACATCATGATAAATGGAGAAAAGATTGAAATTGTCAAAGACTTCACATTGCTTGGTTCTACAATTGATGTCAATGGAAGCAGCAGTCAGGACATCAAACATTGTATAGCACTGGGCAAATCAGCTGCAAAGGATGTGTTTTAACGGCTGAAGAGCAAAGATGTCTCCTTGAGGAGTAAGGTGATATTTTCAATCACCTCATATGTGTGTAAGAGCTGGAGAATGAATAAGGAGGACCAAAGGACAGTTGATGCTTTTGAAGTGTGGTGCTAGTGAAGAATGTGGAAAGTGCCATGGACTGCTTAAAGCACTAACAGATTTGTCCTGGAGGAAGTGCACCTGGAATGATCCTTGGAAGCGAGAATGGCCAGACTTTGTCCACATACTTTGGTCAAGTTATCAGAAAGAACCATTCCTTGGAGAAGGATATCATACTAGGTAAGGTGGAGGGTTGACACAAGAGGGGAAGACCCTCAACGAGATAGATTGACACAGTGGCTGTGGTGCTGGGCTCAAGTATAGATAGCAAGGATTGTGGGCCTGGCTCGGGACTGGGCAGTGTTTTCTTCTGGAGTGCATAGGGTCTCTATGAATAGGAGACAACTCAAGGACACCTAACAACAATAACAACAACAACAATGGTTGATTACTATAAGAAGTTTACCTATCTGGTAAACTTAAATGCCTGTCTATCATTTGGCTGGAAGCCACAGGAGTAAGTTCAATTCCAGGCCCAGAGGATGATTAGGTGCTATAGTCTTACATGTTTCACCAGTTTCTATCAGACCAGTCAGCCTGCTCTTTTTATGATTTTGAGTTTTGTTCTGTATTTTTCTCCCACTCTATACAAGATCTCCTATTTTGATCCCTTTTCAAGTGGTTTGCATTGATAGCCAGGCATCTTCTAGTTCTTCTGGTGTCGGGGTCATATAGGTTGAGGCTCTCATGGTTCATTAGCCCTTTGGACTAGCTGTTTCCATGTGTCTTTGATTTTTTTCACTCTTCCTTGGTCTGGACAAACAGAAACTGAAAGTTGCGACTTAGATGGCTGCTCTCAAGCTTTTAAAACCTTAGTTGCTACTCACTGAAGTAAGATGTAGAACATTTTTGTATACCATGTTGTGCCAATTGAGCTTTATGCCCCCTATGACCATGATCTCAAGCCCAAAGGCCCAGCAACTCATTCTCTTATGGTGCTTATTTGTGGCTAACTTTGTTACCACAAAGTTACCCTAACTTTGCCTCCTGTTATGTTTAAATTGTTTATAGACATTTTTTTTTTTTTTT
>NW_006921866.1:2490571-2498123 GCF_000298275.1 Orycteropus afer afer | reverse complement strand
TTGGTTTCCCTTTTCTTTGTTGAAGAGGGTCTGTGCAATCCTTCTGCCTAGTCCGACATCTTGCCGGAACACCCTGGGGGCTCCAGCTCCGGATCCTGTACCCCGCTCCGGATCTTCCTTCCCGCCCTACCCCAGTGACTTTAGCGCCCCCGAATCCCGCTTGCTTGTATAGACATTTTTATAAAACAAAACAAAACAAAAAAATAATTCACTGCCATCGAGTGGAATCTGACTCATAGTGACTTGTCCTTGTGTTTCCGAGACAGTATCCCTACAGAAGTGGATTGCGCCGTCTTCTTTCCAAGGAGTAGCTGGTTGATTTGAACTGCCGGCCTTCTGGTTAGCAGTCAAACGCCTTAGGTATTATGCCAACAGAGCGCCTAACATTTTTATAGCACATACAAATTTTTATAGCACATACAAATACATATGTAGAAATATCATCTACCAAACTTACGTATGGTCATGAGTATATTCCCATTTGCCTATCTGTACCTGTCTGCCTATGTATCTACCTATAGATTAGTGTTTGCTGTTACTGGTAATGCAGCATTGTGTATGCAATAGTGTTTGCCTTTATTGTCTATACCTCTTGTGCACCTCCTTGTGTCTTCCTTTTCCTCAGTGATATTGTGCTAGTCACACATTTCTGTTACATTGCTTTGCCCTTCAACCGTATCAAATATGTCTCTTACTTATACATCTGTTTTCCCGCCTTTCTCCCCTTTCCATACTTAGGAACCAACAGTGAAAATTTCCTTCCCTGTGTAAACCTTTTCTTGACATTCTTCAATAATGGAGACATATAATATTTGTCCTTCTGTGATTGACTTATGTCCCTTATCATAATGTCCTCCAAGTTCATCCATGTTATGAGGTGATTCATTTATTCCTCATTATTCTTTAATATTGCATAGTATTCCACTGTATATAAGTACTATAGTTTGGTTATCCACTCATCTTTTGATGGACACTTAGATTGTTTCCATCTCTTTGCTACTGCAAATAGCACTGCTATGAACATCAGTATGCATACATCTATTTGTGTCCTGGATCTCACCTCTTTAGGATATATTCCTAGTAGAGGGATTACTGGATCAAATGGTATTTCTATTTCCAACTTTTTAAGGAAGCATTATCCTGTTTTCCACAGTGGGTGTACTAGTTTATAGTCCCACCAGCAGTGTAAGAGAGTTTCAGTGTCTCCATATTCTTTCCACTATTTGTTTTTATCTGTCTTGTTGAACTTTGCTATTATTATTGGAGTGAGATGATAGCTCATTGTTTTGATTTGCATCTTTCCAATGGCTGATGATCATTTCCTCATGTGTTTGTTGGTCACTTGAATACCTTATTTTGTGAAGTGTCTGTTCATGTCCTTTGACAGTTTTTGAATTGGATTGTTTGTCTTCTTTATGTTGAAGTGTTGAAATTTTCCATCAATTTTAGAGATGAGTCCCTTGTCAGATATGTTGTTGCCAAATATTTTTTCCCAATCTGTAGATTCTCTCTTTACTCTTTTGGAGAAGTCTTTTGATGTACACAATAATTTAATTTTTATGTGAGTGATCAACATGGTGGCATTGAGGAAGAAGAAGATAGAGAGAGAGGCATAGGAGGTACAGACAACAAAGATGAACCCTTTTTGCACCTACAGAACTGCATTGTGAGTGAAGGCAAACATTGATGTATGGGTGGATAGATGGGTAGGCAGGCTGAACTATTAGGTATGTCTGTGCAGGGGGGAGTGTGCCCATGACTATGTATAGGGTTGTCAGACAATGTTTCTACAAGGGTATTTGTATGTTCTGTAGGAATTCTCAGGTATATAGTAGAGTTGACAAAGGACAAGGTTTTATTCATTTCTTGGCCATAGCCGGCTACCCAGAGGGAGTGAATAGTGGGACCTGTGGGCTCAGGACCATAGTTGCAGGGGGACATCAAGCTCAATTGGCATGACATACTATGCAAAAACATTGTTCCACATCCTACTTTGGGGAGTAGTGACTGGGATCTTAAAAGCTTGCAAGTGGCTATCTGTATACAATGATGGATCTCTCCTCATCCAGAGCAAAGAAGAATGAAGAAAACCAAAGGCACATGGAAACAGTTAGTCCAAGTAACTGGTACACCATGTGATACTCAGCCTATATGACTATGAGACCAGATGAACTAGATGGTGCGCAGCTACTACTGTCAACCCCTTAGAGGGTGATCTATGCAGGAGACCCTGGACAGAGTGGGAGAACAAAGTGGAACAAAACTCAAAACCATTAAAAACAAAACAAAACAAAAAAACCCAAAAAAACAAAAAACAAAAAATAACCAAACAAACAAAAACCAGAGACTAAGCTTGCCAGTCTGATAGAGCCTGATGGAACCACTGAGACTATGGCCCCTAGCTGCTTTAGGTCTGGAATTGAACCCACTCCCATGGCTTCCAGTCAAACAAATGACAGACATATGAGCTGAACATTTACAATAGGTAGAAACACTTCTTGGAGAGGTCAGTCATGGGAGAATAGAAAGGCTGTGTGTGCACAGGCAGACAGCTTGGGGGGCAGGAGCGCATGGGAGGGAAGGACACAGGGAAGAGGTAACTATGGGGAGGAAGTGGGAGGGAAGCTTTTGCATTGTGGGAAATTATAGTCAATGTAATGAGACAAAGTGTATGTGAACTGCTGTATGGGAAATGAATTGCTCTGTAAACTTTCACCCAAATCACAATAAAAATAAAAAAAAAAAAAAAGAATTTAATTATCAGAAGGTTCCAGTCATCTAGTTTTACTTCTGCTGTTTGTGCGTTTTGGGTTATGGTTGATAGTCTATTTATACCATAAAATAGGGCCCCTAAGTCTACTCCTATATTTTCTTTGATGAAATTTATAGTTTGAGGTTTTACATTTAGGTCTTTGAGTCCTCTTGAGTTATTTTTGTGTATGGTATGAGGTATGGATACTGTTTCATTTTTCTGTAAATGGATACCCAGTTTTGCCAGCATCACTTGCTAAAGAGACTATACCTTCCTTTTGAATGGGTTTTGATCCTTTGTCAAAGATCAGCTCTCCATAGGTGGATGGATATATTTTTGGATTGTGAATTCGATTTCTCTGGTCTATGTTGTGGTAGTTCAGTTTGTGTGTCAAATTGGTTGGGCCTGGTTGAGGAGCTGGGCCAGCTGGATGTAGTAGTCCCCATGATGAGATTCCATGGTGGAATCTACTGTGAGCAGCTGAGGAGCTGCCTTAGGGAATGTGGTCTGCTTCCTGTATATAATCAGAAACCTTGGAGACTGGTTTCCAGCCTATGGCATGCTTGGACCCTGCATGTAGCCATGTCATTGTTCAGCAGTCTGCCATGCTCTGCCAACCTTGGGACTTAAAATGGACTGCCGTGTGGTTTGGTAACATTGGGACTGTGCCTTTTTATTTGTCAACCTTGGACTTATTAGTCTCAGTAGCCAGCAGCTGCGTGAGTGAAGAGATGCCTCTAGCTTCAGTGGGCAGTAAGAGGCAAAGCTGAAGCCCAAGGTCAAGGGGCTTTCACCCAGCCCCTAGAGCCTTGCACTTTGAACTTGGACTTAAAGCCTCCAAATTGTAAGAGAATAAACTCCTGTTTGTTCAGGCCATCTCATTTTGGGCGTATTACTGTCAGAACAGCACTAGGTAACCAGAACATATGTGTCTATCACTGTACCAATACCAGGCTGTTTTGACTACTATGGCTGTATAGTAGGTTTTGAGATGTTTGTGAGACTTCCTTTTTAATTTTTCTTTTTCAGTTCTGCTTTACTTATCTGTGCTTTCTTTCCTTTCCATATAAAATTAGTGATTGGTTTTTCCATGCCCTTGAAGAATGTTGATGGAATTTGGATTGGGATGGTGTAGACTCTATAGATTACTTTGGGTAGTATTGACATTTTCACAATGTTGAGACTTTCTATCCATGATCATGGGGTATTCTTCCATTTATGTAGGTCTTTTATATTTTCTTATAGTAGCATTTTGTAGTTTTCTTTGTATAGGTCTTTTGTGTCTCTGGTAAAATTTATTCCCAAGGATGTTATCTTCTTAATAGCTATTGTAACTGGTATTGTTTTCCTTATTCCTTTTCAGAGATCTCTTTGTTGATGTAGAAGAATTCAACTGATTTTTGTATGTTGATCTTGTATTCTGCCACTTTGCTGAAACCTTCAATTAGTTGTAGTAGTTTTCTTAATGAGTCTCTTAGGTGTATAGGATCTTGTCATCTGCAAAGAGAGATAGTTTTACTACTTCTTTTCCAACTTGGATGCCTTTTATTTCTCTTTCTTGCCTTATTGTCCTGGCTAGGACTTCCAGACAATGTTGAATAAAAGCAGTGATAAAGGGAATCCTTGCCTGGTTCCCATTTGCAAGGTTATTGCTTTGAGTCTTCTCCATTGAGGATAATCTTGTCCATTGGTTTTGTGAATATGTACTTTATTATGTTGAAGATTTTCCCTTGTATTCTTATTTTACTGACAGTGCTTAATAGAAGATGGTGCTAAATTTTATCAAATGCCTTTCTGCATCAATTGGTATGATCATGAGGTTCTTTTCCTTTGTTTTATTTATGTGGTCACTTTGATTGTTTTTCTAATGTTGAACAATCCTTGCATACCTGGTATGAATCCAACTTGGTCATGGTATACTTTTTTTTTTGATATAGTGTTGGATTCTATTGGCCAGGATTTTATTGAAAAGTTTTGCATCTATATTCATGAGGGATTTTGGTCTGTAGTTTTCTTTTTAAGTCATGTCTTTGCCTGGTTTTGGTATCAGGGTTATACTTGCTTCATAAAATGAATCTGGGAATATATTATTCTTTTCAATGTTCTGGAACAGCTTGAGTAGGATAGTGTCACCACTTTGAACATTTGATAGAGTTCTCCAATGAAGTCATTTGGGCCAAGATTTTTTGTTGTTGTTTTTGTGGTGTAAGTTTGGGTGTAAGTTTACAAAGCAGATTGATTTTACTTTCAACACTTCATGTACATTTGATTTCACGGCTCCAGTTACAATCCCATCAATAAAAAGCTCTCTTCCCTGTGACTACCCCTTCCCTGTGCTCTTCTTATCTATTTATTCTGATCTATCCAGCTTTCCCTCTATGCAACTGCTGCTCTTCTGATTGATGTAAGTGATGAATCTCCCTAGGGTATGTGGGTGCATCTCCCTGAGGTAGGTGTTCTGCTTGTAAGCCTTTCTGCTGTTTGGCTGAGAGTTAATCCACAGAAGTGAGTCCACTTCCAGGCCTGAAGGATAACCCAGGACCATAGTCTCGAGAGTTCCACCAGTCTCTATCCAACTATCAATTCTTGTCATTTTTATGTTTTTGAATTTTCTTCCACATTTTTCCTCCCACAGTATCCAGGATCTCTAATTTTGATCCCTTTCCAAGTGGTTGACATTAGTAGCTGGGCACCATCTACTGGTCATCTACCATCTTCTGGTTTCTGGTTCATGAAGGCTGAGGTCCCTATGGTCCATCATATCCTTGGAGTAATTGTTTCCATACTTTGATTTTCTTCACTGTTCTTTGTTCCAGATGAGAGGAGGTAATTAGTTGCATCTTAGATAGATGCTCAAAAGCTTTTAAGACCCCCAGTTACTACTCACCAAAGTAGAATGCAGAACAAGATTTTTATGTACTATGTTGTGCCAATTGAGCTTGATGTGCCCTGAGCCCATGTTCCAGAGCCCACAGGCCCGGTGACTCTCTTCCTCAAGGTGTTCGGTTGTCACTATGAAACTACTCCAATTGTGTCTCCTGGTACTTCGTTAATGTATACGGATATTTCTGAAGCACAAATACATAAGTAAGAATATATTCAGACAAATTTATCCTTGGTCATGGGTATATTTCTGTTTGCCTACCCACCCCTGATCTTCTCACTTGTCTTCTGTGCATTTGACCATAGACTAGTGTTTGCTGTCACTAATAATGCAGTATTGTGCATGTAGTGGTATTTGTCTCAGTTTTCGATATCTTTTGTGCATGATTCTGTGTCCTTCTTTTCCCTATTGTCATTGTGCTGATCACACACTTTTGCTATATTGCCTTTCTCTTCACCCAAATCAACACATGACTCTTAACTCATCAGAAGCTTTCCCTCCTCTTCCCTCCCATCCCTGGTAAACAAAATAAATTTCCTTCCTTGTGTAAACTTTTCCTTGACTTATTATAATAATAAGTCAATGTAATATTTTCCTTCTGTGGTTGACTTATTTCACTCAGCATAATGTCTGTCCTCCAAATTCATCCACATTATGAGGTGCTTCATGGATTCTTCATTACTCTTTATGTTGCATAGTACTCCATTGTGTGAATGTACCATACTTTGGTTATCCATTCATCTGTTGATAGGCACTTAGATTTATTTCTATCTCTTTGCTATAGTGCATTGTGCTGTGATGAACATGGGTATGCATGTGTGCAAAAAGGGCAAGGAGGCCACATGTTCTGACCTCCTCTAACCCTACAAGAGGAAGACAGGATTACCAGCAGTAACCCAAGGCCTATTCCTACAAGGCCGGACATGCTGCCTCCCTCCAGCCCTTTCACCAACCGTTCCTCCCAAAGCACCCACCACCTCTCTTCTGGGTTCGATAATTCGCTGCAGTGGCCACACAGAGCTCACAGATTATGGGGTTTATTAGGGAAGCACCACAGGCTACAATTCAGGTTCAGGAAAAATGCTCAGTCTCTCTCCCAGCCCACTGTCCCTCAGCCAGCAGTCTTTCACAGTCTCTTCTCAGCAGTGCTGGTCCCTTGGTGTCTCACTCAGCAATGCGTGTCTCTTGCATCTCTTTCCCAGCAATGTGTGTCTCAGGAGCCCGTGTCTCTTTCAGCAGCATGTCTTCCTCCACCAGTAGTCAGAGAGAGTTCTGCCTCTAGGAGGCCTCCTTTTGAGCCTGGCAGGGTGGTCAAACTAGCCAAATCATAGCATCAGAACTCTAAGCACTTGAGAGAGAGTGGGCACCTCCCAGAACATTGTTTTGTGCCACGTCCAACAGAAATACTCCAGGTGGACAACTTCAGCTCCTCAGTTGCTTATAGAAAATCCCACCTTGGAGTTTACAAAGACTTTTGGGTAGAAGAGCCACACTAAGTAATTTACTACACTGCAATGTGTCTATGTGTCTATTCGTGTTCTGGATCTCACCTCTTTAGGATAGATTCCTCTTAATGTGATTCCTGGATAAATGGTATTTCTATTTTAATTTTTCAAAGAAATGCCATACCATTTTCCACAGTGATTGTATCATTTTACAGTCTCACTAGCAGTATATGAGAGTTCCAATCTATCCACATCTTCACCAGCATTTGTTATTTTCTGCATCACTGAATTTTGCTATTATATCTGGTGAGATGATATTTTGTTGTTTTGATTTGCATCTCTTTAATGGCTAATGAGGAGCTCTGGTAGTAGAGTACCTAAGGCACTTGACTGCTAACCAGAAGGCTGGTGGTTCAAACCCATCAGCCACTCCTTGGAAGGAAGGTTGGGCAATCTACTTCCGTAGTGATA
>NW_006921866.1:2479292-2486026 GCF_000298275.1 Orycteropus afer afer | reverse complement strand
CCACTTCTATATCCTTCCCTTCAAGGCTCAGGGGTCCAGGATTATCTTCTGTGTCTGTGTTAATTGGTTTCCCTTTTCTTTGTTGAAGAGGGTCTGTGTAGTCTTTCTGCCTAGTCTGCCATCTTACCAGAATCAGAAGCTGTTCAAATTTTCTACCTCAGTTTGTGCTATTTTAGTTTTGTTATGTTTCTAGAACTTTGTTTGTTTTTTTTCCTAGGTTTTCAAACTTGTTGAATTACAATTCTTTGTAGCATTCTGTTATTATCCTTTTTATTTTGGTTGGCTCTATTGTGATGTTGCTCATTTCATTTATTATTTATGTTAGTTGCTTCTTTTCTTTCTTTTCCATAGCTACATTTACCAGTAGCTTGTCAATTTTGTTAATCTTTTCGAAGAACTAACTTCTATTTTGTTGATTTCTTCTATTGTTTTCTGTTTTATTTATTCTTTCTTTGATCTTTATTATTTCTTTTCTCCTTGAGACTGATGGGTTCTTTTGTTGCTCTTTTTCTACTTTCTGTAGTTGTTGGGTTTATGTGTTGATTTTGGTTCTTTCTTATTTTTTGATGTGTGCATCAATTGCTATAAATTGACCTCTGTCACTTTCACTTTGTCCCACAGGTTTTGGTATATAATGTTTTCATTCTTCTTTGTTTCTAGTAATTTTTTTTAATTTCACATTTTATTTCTACTGTTATCCAGTGGTTCTTGAGCAGTGTGTTATTAACATTACATGTATTTGATTTTTTTCCCCCGGTTTTCTTATTGTTGATTTTTAATTTTATAGCATTGTGATCCAAGAAGATGCTTTGTAGAATGTCAACAATTTTAAGTTGCTGAGGGTTGATTCATGGTCTATTCTGGAGAATGATCCATGTGCACTGGAAAAGAATGTGTATTATTTTTTTTTGTTGGGTGGAGTGTTCTGTATATGTCTATGAGGTCCAGTTGATTGTGTTATTGAGATCTGTATTTTTGTTGAGTTTTTTCTAGTTGTTCTGTCCTTAATTGAAAGTAGTATGTTAAAGTCTCTCACTACTGTTGTAGAATTGTCTATTTGTTCTTTCAATTCAATTAATGTTTGCCTTACATATTTTGGATTTTTTTATTGGGTGCATAGACATTTATCATGGTTATGTCCTCTTGGTCTATTGACAGTTTTATCATATAGTCCCCTTCCTTGTCTTTTATGCTGGATTTTGCCCTGAGGTCTATTTTATTAGAAACTAATATTGCCACTCCTGCTCTTTTTTGGTTGCCATTAGATTAATACATATTTTTTTTCCATCCCTTGATTTTTAATTAGTCTTACCTTTGTGTCCAAGGTGAGTATCTTGTAGGCAGAATATTGCTGATGGGTCTTGATTTCTTATCCAATTCGCCACTCTCTTTCTCTTCAGAGGTACATTTAATCCATTCACATTTAGTGTAATTAATGATATATATGAATTTACTGTTGTCATTCTTGTGTGTTTTTTGGTGTGGTCCTGATGGTTTCTCTGTTCCAAATATTTTTTTTGTGCTGAGTATATTTGGTTTTCAAGTTTTCTTTCCCTTTTCTTCTTTATTGTTGCTTTCATGTTTACTAAGTCCCTGTGATTTTCTCCTTTCTTATTTTTGTTACTTGACTTCATGGTTACTTGACTTCCTTCTTAATCTATTGAAGAGTCCTACATAAAATTCTTTTGGATCCCTTATTATGTAGTTAGAGCACCATTTCTTCCTCAAGAAGGTTTTCTGGCTCTGTATTTTGGTCACTTGTTTGAGTTGCCTTGTCTTGTTTCTTTATTTGTACTGAGATTGCTTGTTGTCTCCAAGACATTGTGGTATATAGTTTTTTTTTTCTTGTTTTTTAAACTTTTTATTCATAGAACTTGCATTAAGATAAAAAAATAGTTACCATCTAGTGGACTGAAACTCATAGTGACTCCATGTTTCAGAGTAGAACTGTGCTCCATGGAGTTTTATTATTATTATTATTTTATTATTGTGATTTGGGTGGTGGTACATAGTTTTTATTTCATGATTGTATGTTGGTGTGTTTCACCCATGTGTTTTGGTTTATTTTGCTTTGATGTATCCAAGAGTACAGGATGTGTGTGCTACTCTGGTTAGTTTGACAGCACTTGGCTGCTCACCACTTGACTCCTGGGGGTGTGTTAGTAGAGAGGAATGTGTGCATAGGTCTCTGTTCACTGTTTGTGTAGAGCAGTTGAGGGCAGGTTTGGCTTGCATTGGCTACTATTTGTCATTGATCTTATGGTGCAGGAGTGGGTGATGACCCTTGTTCAGTGGATGGGGTGGTTGCCTTTTGGGGAGATTGTGACTAGGTAGTGTGGATGCAGTTACTACCCCTGACTTAGGGTGGAGGAACAAGGGGAACATAGCTGGATTGCTGGACACATGGCACCTCTTTTGCAGGAGAATGCCCCATGGACTGGATGCTATGGGGATGATATGCACAGCTCACAAGACCTCAGAGGACTCACTTGTTCTGCAATAGTGTGGCTCAGGTCACCAGGGGAATAGATCAGAGGATGGCCATTGGGGAATGGAGGGAGATGTTGGACCAGGCCAACCACTCAGTGGGGCAGAGGAAGCAGGATGACATCACTAGCTACTGAGTTGGGGGAGGATGGTGGGTGACCACACTTCTGGTCACTGGGAGGATGGGAAGGGGTAAAAATAAAAGGAAGACCATACCTCTCTAGTTGCTAGATACTGGCACAGGTACCAGTGTAATCCTATGTGAGCAGAGCCAGTTATCTGGTTCCTGCCCCTATCAGACCTATCAGAACGTTGCTTGCAAAAATTCAAAATGACCATGCTGTGCCAGGCTGGCTGGCAGTGAACCACTCCATATGTCTCCTAGTTTGGTATTTTCATTCAGTTTCTTCTTCTAATAGGTATTTGAGCTTCTTCTTTATCCTTTCCTTTGAGGCTCAGTATTCTAAGATTATCATCTGTACCTGTTTAATTTTTTTGGGGGGTCTTTGCTATAGAGAGTATGCCTAGTTCATCATCTTACCTCTCTTCTTCCCATTTCTTGATTTTTGCCATATATGCACATATAGTATTATGGAAATATCCCATAAATTGGGTAATTTTAGTTTTAAGTTTATTTAAAATAGAATCTTTATAATATTTATTTATATAAATAAAAAATGAGTGTCACTTGTCATAAATAGATGGTAAGTATTTAAGTAAGTACATATCTAAAATCAAACTCACTCTCTCACTGCTGTTGAGTTGATCCCGACTCATAGCGAGCCCTTCTTGGGTTTCCGAGGTGGTATCTCTATTGAAGTAGATTGCCCAATCTTCCTCCCGAGGATCAGCTGCTGGGTTTAAACCACCAGACTTCTGGTTAGCAGTCAAATGCCTTAGGCACTATGCCACCAGAGCTCCAATACTACTAAATTCTAAGTCGATGTGATTGCCTTCTCTCTTTATTAAAATATTGTTAACAAATACTAGGTATTAAACTCATAATAGTAGCAAACCAAAAACTTCCTTCTTCAAATCTTCTAAAAATAATTTATAACTGGAATATATTTTTAAATTTATTATTTAATTTTTAAAATTATTTTAGAATGTAAATAACACTACATTTGACAATTCAACATCTTTACCTGCCAATTCAGTGACAATAATTATATTAATCATGTTCTGCAACCTCTATCTAAAATCAATTGATGCACAATCAGTGGGTAAATTCCCTTTGTAGTCTAATATATATACCACTGACAATGTTTTCTTCCTTCAGTACTGTTTTCACCATTCCAGACCTCTGCTGAAAGAGTCTTCAGATCTAGAAAATAAAGTAAATATTTGAAGACTTAAGTCCAATCACCTCATCTCAACCAGCCTCAGCACAGGCTGTTCCTCTTATTCATATTACTTTTTGAGTTTCTCTAGTATTATTGTGGATGCTTATTTGCTTCCTTGTGACAGTCTTGCTTTTATATCTTCTTCTGCATTCTGGTTATTACATCTAATTCTTGTGGGAAAATTCTGTGTTTTTCATCTTACACTTCTCTGTGTCCTTCACAATGCTTAGCACAGTGCCCTGTACATGATACATGTTCCATCAATATGAGATAATTATTTACTTATAGACTTTACATGCTTTTGTTTTTCCCGTTTATTTTCTTTTATTTTTTATTGCAATTTGGGTGAAAGTTTACAAATCAAATTCATTTTTTCATACAGCAGTTCATACATATTTTGTTTCATGACATTGATTGCAGTCCCCATAATGTAACAGCTTTCTTCCCACTTCCTCCCTGTAGTTATCTTTTCCCTGTGTCCTTCTTTCCTATGTATTCTTGCCCTCTGAGTGTTGTGCAAACACTGCCCTTCTGATCTCCCTAGACTTTATAATCTTTCATGACACAAAAGGAGAGATTATACAATTATCAAATTATCAAAAGTTTCCTGAAAATACAATTACATGGTTCTTCTTTAAAACACTGGGATATTAGAAAACACAGTAGAAGGAGGACGTTCTAGTGTAGCAGATACTTCTCTACTGAGTTTGATTTCATGTTCATCATATTTTTTTCCTTAATTTGAAAAGCTAAGCACCTATAACTTTTTATGAACTAGCAGATTTCCATGTTTCTGAGTTGCTTTTAGAACACATTTTATCTTAATAAGAATAACTTATCAAGCAAGGAAGCCAGCAGGCTTCTCATTATCATACTCTGTATATGAGTTTATCTTTTGGCTGCCAAACCTGAATTCCACAGTGTCTGATTTTAGAAAATGGGTTGTTTTTAATGGGTGAGTTTGAGTGACAAAGGCAGAGAGCAAGCCAGCGGCCTGTCTCCTCAGTTGATAGGATTAGATCTGAATGAATAAAGACATGTGATGTGCTGTGGACTTTGGGGGAAAGTCTGCAACACACATCAGCACTTCTGAACAGCATTAACATTCTTTGCCTGCTGTACTGACTCTTTAAAATGCCATTTGCGTTGACGATGGTATAATTGATATTACTCCCTGAGGAGCTCAGATCATTGTGAAGAGCTGGAATCAAAGAAAATTCATCTTTCTGAAGGTTCTCCTCTAGCTATAAAATGCAAAGAGACAAGCACTCTGGTACTGGGTGATGTCATATTAATAAAAACAAATATGCACAAAATGTATCCATCATCACAGTTTTCCCAATAGCATTTTTTTTTTTAAATTTCATTGTGCATTATCTTTCTAATTGGCATTCATCAGCATTTGTCTTGATGATTGATACAATTTCTTTTGCATTAGGTATCTGTTAAGACTCATCATGATCCATTTGCCCACATTGATCACCCTTTAAAAAGTGAAAGTTTTATAGTTGCAGCAATAACATCATGCTCTAAACATCCATGAACATGGGGGAGTGAGGGAGGGGGCTTAGGCAGTAGACTTAGTATTTAGTCTCTGCTATTACTGAATGGATTGAAACAATTATGAATAAAAGATGACCTTTTAGGGGAACAACTGCAGTATACTGAAACTATAACATATAAAAGTACATACACAAGTATCAATAAGGATTTAAATGGAACTGTCAGAGTTTCAAAAGGTGAGTTATGTTGTATTTATTGCTTAGATTTTTTGTTGAAACAGTGTTTATTAGCAACATTATGATAAGTATTTTGTTAACAATGAGTTAGTAGACAAAATTAATTAGAGAAAATAGTGATGTGTTTTGTTAACAATGGGTTACTAGAGCTAGTGATTCTTAATTAGCATTTTGTAAATGTTAAAAGTAATTGATTTTTTTTATAGTACTTTGTAGAAGCTAGAACAGGCAAAAAAATGTAGATGATAAATGTGGACACCGAATCTCAAAAGCAAAAACCAAATTCACTGCATCGAGTCAATTCCAACTCACAGTGACCCCCTTTGGGTTTCTGAGGTGGTAAATCTTTATGGATGTAGATTACCCAGTCTTCCTTCCATGGAGTGGCTGGTGGGTTTGAACCACTAACCTTCTGGTTAGCAGTCAAATGACTTAGGCACTATGCTACCAGAGCTCCTTGACACAGAATCTAAATCCCTAATATTGATTTCTTACTTAGCAACTAAGGAGAGGTTGTTTATTTATTTATTTTTTTGGACAAATACCAGTAAAATCTGCCCCCCTGTTACATTACTCCAAATGGAAAATATCTTATAATGATATTTGATGTCAGAAAACATTGAGTTATCCTGATGAATCTTCTAAATCATCCAGGAAAGATCAAATTATATTTGGTGATATTTCGAGATTTTTCACTTAAATTATATTTTTTGAATTTTTAATCTGTGTGTGGTATATCTGTGTCTTAGAACATGTTTGTTTGCAAAGATAAGAGAGCTGTTCAAATTTCCTTTAGGACTTCTGTGTAAAACAAAACAAAAAAAAATAGAGAAGCCACAGAGAAGTCAGTTTTAGGAAGTACAGATAGACCTCAAGGTGAGTAGAAGGGACAGAAATTAAACTGAAGCTGTTAAAAGCAAAAATGAATTGTTTCACAAAACTAAAAAGCACTAGTGGATCAATATGGTTGCATCCAGATGCATGGATGGTGTCAGGAGTTCCTTTCTGTCCATAAGTTGAACTTTCCTCTGAGTTGGCTTCATTCTTAGATAGGCTCTTCCCTACGGGTGGGAAGGTTGCAACTACACCTTGTATCCTCAGATTTTTGCAATCCTAGTGAACGAGATATCCCCTCTCCTAGGAGCTCTGGTAGCATAGTGGCTAA
>NW_006921866.1:2458970-2479192 GCF_000298275.1 Orycteropus afer afer | reverse complement strand
GGAAGGAAGGTTGGGCAATCCTACTTCTGTAGTGATACTGCCTCGGAAGCCCAAGGAGGGGTCGCTATGAGTCGGGGCCGACTCGACGGCACATAACAACAACAACAACAATAGTTCTTGCAAATATTCTAGACCTGGTCCTCTCTGTTCCAAAATGAGTCATGAGCTCTTTCCTAGACCAATAATTTTAACATGTTTGAAGAAGCCTGTCTAATGTGTGGAGGAGATAGTGCTGGAATGCTGGTGAAGACAGTAGAAACATCTCTCCCAGAATGTATTGAAAATAGGGGAAGAAAATTTCCCTTAAAGAATATTGTAAGATGGGAAAGAAAAGGAAGGAAAAGCGTGAGGCAAGACTGCATAAGTCTCCATTTACGATATCAACCTCCACAGTATTGACATTTTCAGCCTAATAATTCTTTGTTATGGGAGCTGTCATGTGCGTTGTAGGTTGTTTAGCAACATCTCTGGCCTCTATTCACCAGATTCCTGTAGTATCCCCTCTCCCAAGTTGTGATAACCAAAACTGTCACAAATGTCTCCAGACATTGTTAAATGTCTTCTGGCAGGCAAAATTACCCCAATTGAGAACTATAAGGTCTCTGACTGGCACAGTTTGTTCTTGACTACTAACCTAAAGGTTGGCTGTTCAAACTCACCCAGTGGCATCACAGAAGAAAGGCCTTGTAATCTGATTCTGAAAAGAATATAGCTGAGAACACCCTATGGAGCAGTTCTACTCTGTAACATACAGGATCACCATGAGTTGGAATTGACCCAACTGCAACTAATAGTTTTGGTTTTGAGAACTGCAGAATAGGAAAGTAGAGGTATGGATGTTAGACTGTCACCTAACTCCCAAGCCATTTATAGCCTCTTCCTATGTGGAGAACCTAATAAAGGGTGAAAAGAAGGGTGAAATTTCCTGTTCAGCTCTTCCTAGAGAAAGCTGAAGTTTTGACAAATGTTTCTCTTTTATAGAACAAGATGAAATGACACAGAGAAAAAGAGTATAAGAAGAAGATATTTCTATGGAATATCTAATGTATACTATCTTTTCAAAGTACACTGAAGTGTATTTTATCTATCTTTATCCAAATGTGTGTTCACTTATGCTCATATTTCCAAATTGACTTGTTAAAAGAATTCAGATCTAAAACTCTCTGCTGGTCATTTAAAGTATCAAATAAAAACAGTAAATAAACTGACAGTTTGTCATGTATGGGAAAAAAAAAAAAGTATTTTTTTTTTCTCATTTGATTCTTAATTGTAGAAATCATTTCTCTCTATAAATAGATGCATGGTAAATGTAGAATTTAGGAGTAACCAATTCTACATAGTCTTTGATCCCCGATTTGCTTTATTTTCATTTTAGCCTGGTAGATGTTTAACTCTGATTTGATGGAAAAGCAAACAAAACAGAAGAAAATCTAACATAGCTACAGGACCAATTTTTACAAAATTGACAATTTTACTCTTTAATATCTCCATTGATTTTTAAATCATTAATATAAGTTTAATTTCATTGATTTATTTCCATCAGTTATATTTTCTAATAATTCTGCTTTTTTTTTCTTTTCAGTTTATTTTATATTTGATTTTCTGTCCCTCTTCATAAAGGATAAATTTTCTAGCATGCTGTTGGGAAATGCTATTAACTTTGTAATGTTTTTTCCTTTGTTTCTACTAGTAAATCACTTTCAGAGTTATGCCCTTCTGATTCTTTGGTATGATGTTCCTTTCTTAATGTTCTACAATGTGTTTCAATCATACTATGAGGATATTTTTTATATATCTATATTTTAATGAATCCTCAAGTTAGGAAGAGATTTATCCAGATTCAGTGTTTGCCAGCAGATACTTATGTGTACAATATTTCTCTTGGCTCTGCTCCCTGCTTGTTAAATTCCTATGTGTGATGCAGTGAATTACTTGGTATAGCTTTTCTAACCATAGTCTTTGTGACTCCCAACAGAGTACTGGATGGGACCATGCAAATATGGTGTATAGAACTCTAATGTTAGGATTGGTTAGTTTTGTCACTCTGGCAGGCTTAAAATGAGCCTTCTTAGAGGCAGAGGAGGGCATCTCACTGCTATCAAGAGAGAATAGCTGGAGGTGCAGTGAAGCGGAGCTTGTCCTTGGAGCCGAGTCCTTGGACTGGACCTCCTTGGCAAAGACTCCCAGCTGAGGGACACCTGGACACCTGGCTGACAGGTGGCAGCAGTGGAACCAAGAAGCATGAGAGAGCGGTGGGCTTACCTGGCTCACAGAGCGAGAAAGCTGAGTGCCTTTGGGTAGGAGACTTGCTGGTGTACTAGGGTGAACATAGGTGCTTTGTAACGCACTTGGCTGAGCAGGGCAGAGGCCATGCAGAGAAGCCAAAGGCTAAAGAGGCATGCCTGAGGGCATAGCAGTGGGGACACTGTTCTGAGGGCATAGCAGTGGGGACACTGTTCTGATGGAAGATCTGTATTCTGAGAGCACTCCTGAACCTGAATTGTAGCCTGTTACCTTTCTAATAAACCTCATAATATTGAATATTGTCTATGAGTTCTGTGTGGCCATTGCAACAAATTACTGAACCCAGCAGAGAAGTAGTAAGTACTATGGGAGGGACGGTTGGTGTCAGAGTTGGTAGAAAGGCTGGAGAGTTGTGGCATGTCTGGACTCATAGGAATAAGGCTTGGGCTGTAGATGTGACTATTTCTCCCTTGTGACATTGGAAGAAGTTAGAAGCTGATGTCCCCATGCTCTTTTCTGCACTGTATCAAATCCATCATAAGAAGGTAGCCCACAGGGAGGAGCACAAGATTTAAAGACAACAGAGGTGAGTACTGTTACATACACAATCCTGCAATAACAGTAATCTTTGAGTAATTTATGCAATAACAGTAATCTGTATAGACGTACAAGGAGCTCTGGTAGCATAGTGCCTAAGGCACTTGACTGCTAACCAGAAGGCTGGTGGTTCAAACCCACCAGCCACTCCTCAGAAGGAAGGTTGGGCAATCTACTTCCGTAGTGATACTGCCTCAGCAACCCAAGGAGGGGTTGCTATGAGTCGGGATCGACTCGACAGCACATAACAACAACAACATATAGAAATACAAGCTGAACAGGAGTTGATGGCAAATGGGACTACAACCACAGATATATAGAGATTTGAAAGAGGATATCTCCATCTATATATTAAAATATTTTGCAAATATATCCATGAATATAGTAGAATATACAGGGGGCAAAGTTATGAAAGCTTTGTCACAACCAAACACCTTGAGGGAATGGGTCAATGGTCTTGGGGGCTTAGAACCATAGTCTCAGGAGACACTAAAGTCAACTGGCATAACATAGTCCACAAAGCCAATGTTTTACATCCCACTTTGGTGAGTAGCAACTGAGGTCTTAAAAGCTGGTGGGTGGCCATCTAAGTTGTAGCTATTGGTCTCTCCAAAGTCTGGATCAAAGAAGAGTGAAGAAAATCAAAGTCACAAGGAAGCCATTAGTCCAAAGGATGAATGGACATATGTGAATCCCAGCCTACATGATCCTGAGACCAGATGAACTCGATGCTGCCCATCTACCACTGCTGACTGTTCTGAAAGAGATCACAATAGAAGGCCTGGATAGATTAGGAGAAAAATGCGGAACACAACTCAAAGTTATAAAAAAGACCAGGCTTACTGGTCTGATAAAGACTTGTGGAACCCCCAACATGATGGTCTTTAGGAACCCTTCAAACTGGGAACTGAATTCAACTTCCTTGACTCAACTTTTGGCCAAATGATAAGCCTATAAAGTGAACAAACATACCAGGAGGGAATGCTTTCAGTGAAGCCATCAATCACATGAGATCCAGAGGGCAGCATTTGCCCAGGGATAGAGCTAAGAAGGTGGGAGGGCATGGGACGGAAGGAAGAAGGGAAATCATGGGCATGAAGAGAAAGTGGGAATAGTGCTGTTGCATTGTGGGGATTGCAGTGAATGTCACAAAACAGAATGTGTGTGGATTGTTGAATGGAAAAACAATTTGCTCTGTAAACTTTCAACCAAATTACAATAAAACAATTAAAAACAGAAAAGAATGTAGCTCACTTACCAATGCCTTGAAGATTTAAATATTAGTATTTTTCAGCCTCTGGTGGTATAGTGCCTCAGGCATTTGACTGATAACCAGAAGGCTGGAGGTTCAAACCTACCAGCCACTCCTCGGAGGGAAGATTGGGGAATCTACTCCTACAGAGATACTGCCTCGGAAACCCAAGGAGGCGTCACTATGAGTCGAATTGACTTGGCAGCAGTGAGTTTGGTTTTTGGTTTATTCTTCAACCTTAGCATTTTTGAATGATAGAATATGTAAAAATTATGATCCCAGAATCATAATTCTTCCTTCAGGTGCTTCCTTTCTTAGCTTTGCTAAGAGCACATTCTTTTCTTATGGAGACATGCTTCCTAGGAGAAATACATTTCTCCCTGCCCTTCTTCTACTTGTCTTATTGATATTTGGGGACATTGTCTTCAAATAACAAACACTGAATCATAAGCCAAAAGGAATATAATCTTTTGGAAGAAATTAGGGACTCCTAGAAGTATTGGGATGCTAGAAGGTTACCTTTGTTACAACTAGGAATTATATTTAAGTATCTTTTCATATTTGTGTCAGTTGATCACATTTTAATTCATGATGTGGATGCAGTCAGAGGACTAGGATTAGGTCTTGAGCCAGGGATGGAAAGTGGTACAATTTTATCCCTTCTCCTTCAGTGCACAGAAGCAGAGCACTGTCTTGTATCAGACCACACATGATGGGGGCTTCTTATGAAATTGGAAAGAGGGCAGATGGATGCTAGACAACCATAGAAATCTAAATATCCACTGAGGAATGGTTGTAGGGTATGAGGAGACAGTATTTTGCTCATCCTAAAATATCACTCCCTTAGTAGAGGTACACATAATCCGTTTTCTTGTTAGTGCAGATCCTTGATCTCTCTGGCATCATATTACAGTGGAACAGTAATAAAATGCCTTCTGGTCTTTCTTGGTTTGCTCTGTTTGACGAACCAAAGCATGGGTTAGAGATTTTTTTTTTTTTTTTTTCTGTATCCAGTTTCATAAGACAGTTACGAGAAATTCTTCCCAGATTTTGGCAATAATATATCTGTTCTTCATTATTTTAAGTTTCTTTTAGTTGTCATTATGTTGGAATATTCATAAGAATTTTTATGAGAAGTTAAGAGGAACTGCGTAAGTCGTCTCTTTAAACTCCTCCATTACTTATTTTATCTTTTAAGTTATAGACCTAAGAGGTTAGAAAATAAGGGCAAAAGCAAGACATCAGGTTATACCTATTGTGATATCAGCTAAAGTTTTGTCACCTTTCTGTTCCTTTTCTCCTATAATGTGGAATAACTTGCTTATTTCTGGAGACGTCTAAATTATATCTTTATATGGGACAGCCTGGATGGTGCAAATGGTTAATGCACTAGGCTGCTAGATTGGAGTGCACCCAGAGATGCCTCAAAATAAAAAAAATCAGTCTTTGAAAATCGTATGGTGCACAGTTCTACTCTGACACACATGGGGTTGTCATGAGTCGAAATTGTCTTGACAGCAACTGTTATCGTTACATGGGTGCTGCAATCTTAATGAACAAATTATAGAACTGATTTTTCCCCCTTCTGTAATATCTTGGTTTGTTAATCTTTGCATTATGTAATATGTATATAGTATTAAGCTAATTTAAAGACTTTTGAAATTAAAATTATGTATTAACAAAATAAGCCAACATAACTAGTTAAGAGTCAAAAGATGTGGCTGCTTTTGAGTTAACAGTTCAATGGATTTAGTAGAGATAAACTCCTAAATAGGTGTAAGAGAATAAAGAGATGATCTTGGACTTTGAAATACTTCTGAAAGTGGTCTCACCAAAAATTTGTTAGCCTGAAGTTTATTTCAAACATCTATCTAAGAAACGTAATGGAAGAAAAACAGTCTGGTCTAATTTAGAACTTTCTTCTCTATTTTAAAATTTGAACAAGTTAAAAGCAAAAACAAAACCTGCTAAGGCCATAAGGAAAGCTTTTCAAAAATCAGAAATCTTCCTCCATATTTCTTATGTTAAGGATGTATTTATTGACCAAAAAGCAGAGAAAGCTACTTTGTCTTTAGCAAAATTCAAGGCATCTGTTTTCACATATAGAATATTGACAAATGAAGACTCTCCATGATAATTTCAGTAGCTGTGAGAAGTGATGAGAGGAAATAGGTATTTTATTTTTATACTATTAACTGCTGTCAATCAACTCTGTGGTGAAAAACAGAAGAAAGGAAAACAAAGTCATTTATCTTCAAATGCTCAAAAGGTGCGGGTGCTATATGTGCATTGGTTTGCAAATTAAAGGATTTTTCTTCTTCCTACTCCCTTGTTAGACCTCCTTGAACAAGGGAAAAAATTATTTACATAGTAAATTGAAAGTCCAGGAAAATTGGTGTGTGTGGGAGCTTGTAAAATTAATTTTAGTTGCTAGGCCTTTTAATACCAGAGTATGACCTATGCACTGTGGCTTCTTAAATACTCTTTTTTTATGTTGCTCAGGGCAGATTATTTTGAAAGTGGCACCTCTATTAACCTTAGCGGTATGTCTCTCAGGAAAAAAAAAAATCACTGGAGTTATATTTTGAATGCTATTCATGCTGAACAATTTGCCAGAGAACGTTAATTTAAAATCTAAATGGAGTCTTGAATATTCTTCTCAGGCAGGAGAGAAACAAGGCAGTGAAGAAAAACAAAGATGCTTCTCATCCTGAATTTCTATTGAGTTACTGTGATGGCATACATGAAGTCAGTGGTTTGAACCTACCAACTTCTCTGTAAGAGAAAGATGAGGCAATTTGCTTCTGAAAAGATGTACAGCCTTGGAAAACCTATGGGGGCGGTTCTACTCTGTCCTATAGGGTTGCTATGAATCAGAATCAACTCGATGGCAATGGGTTTACATGAGTATTTAGAAGAAATTCAAGAATCAAAACAAGACACTTGAAAACAAGGAGAGAATTATGTGCCAAAGTCACAGTGCCAAACAGATGACAATAATTAATGTTTATCCAAGGACACCAGAATAGCACCATATACTTCACATGCATTAATTAGCTCTCTTTAAAATGAAAGTTTCCACAGTATTAAATTTGTGTACAAACTCATAAGCTTCACTTTTCAATGCATGAGTCAGGGACTGTCTGGTTTGGAAGGCAAACAAAAGTTCAGAAGTGTGGCACAAGGAGAAGGGTTTTTGTTAACATAGACACACAGAAACAAGGAAGGTTTACTTGCTGAATTTCAGATTGTCTGGTGGACATTTTTTCCTTACTTGAGATTAAGAGGAAATTTTGAACCAGCATAAACTGAGCAGGCAAGTCCTAATTGGCTAGCTTAGGTTTCCTGTTGAGTAGGTCTATTGATTGGGTTTTGGCCCTGGCTGGTCAGGAGTTTGCAAGATATAGAAACTAGCTAGCTTTGATTTGCTAATGGTGACAAACCGACTTTTTCTTGTATAGATAGGTTAACAGCCCATATATCCTACCAACAGCTCAAATGTTATCATCCTAATATAACTACACCTCATACTAATCACTATAATTTACAGATGAAAAAACTGAGGCACAAAGTGGTTAGGAAGCTTCTCTGAGTTCTTCCTGCTGCTAAAACTAGGAGCTAAGATTTGATCCTACTGTCTGCCTCCCCAGACCTTGCTCTTACCTTCTCTTCTCTGCTGCCTCCCTACTGCATACTACTACCTTTCTCAGATTCCATGCAGAAATGTACAGCATATAAATTTCAGTAGTGGAATGATTATTTATAAGTTTCTAGATATGTGACAAGGAGCTCTGGTAGCATAGTGGCTAAAGCACTTGACTGCTAACCAGAAGGCTGGCGGTTCAAACCCACCAGCCACTCCTCGGAAAGAAGGTTGGGCAATCCTACTTCCGTAGTGATACTGCCTCGGAAACCCAAGGAGGGGTCGCTATGAGTCGGGGCTGACTCGACGGCACATAACAACAACAACAACAGATATGTGACAGGAGCTCTGGTAGCATAGTGTCTAAGGCACTTGACTGCTAACCAGAAGGCTGGCGGTTCAAACCCACCAGCCACTCCTTGGAAGGAAGGTTGGGCAATCTATTTCTGTAGTGATACTACCTCGGCAACCCAAGGAGGGGTTTCTATGAATTGGGGTCGACTCGGCGGCACATAACAACAACAACAACAACAGATATGTGACAGGGAGCTCTGGTGGTGTAGCGCCTAAGGCATTTGCTTCCTAACCAGAAGGCTGGTGATTCAAACCCACCAACCACTCCGTAGAAGGAAGACTGGGCAATCTAATTCCATAGAAATACCACATCTGAAACCCCAGGAGGGGTTGCTATGAGTCAGAATCAACTCGATGGCAGTGAGTTTTTGTTTGGTTTTAGATATGTGACACTTGTGGAAGAGTGCTAATAGACTGTGGTGAGCCTGTATTGAGCATCTGTTTTCTCTTATTTTGTTATCAGCCTCCTGGTTTTGCTTAGAGGAACATCCTTTTGCTTAGAGGAACATCATTTTTGTCTTGGTGCCCTGCCTTCCCTTGGCTAAGGGGTAAAAGAGAGACCCTGGCTAGTCTGACCAGATGCTCTTTTCCTGGATTTTGAAAGTTGAAGGGATTTTAGATCATTGGAGTTCTTTCATCCTAATGGGGGCATGTAGAGGAGATTGACCTGAATTCGTGCAGACTGTCATTCCATGAACCATTCATAGAGAATAAGGTCATTGCTACTTCGACAACAGAAAACACTAGATTAGAAATGTCTTATTAGAATGTACAGGTCACAAAATGTGTTGGCAAAAGGAATGTGTTAACCAGTGAGTTGTAAGTCACTAGAGAGTTACTGTTCCTCATCTATCCCAGCAGGCTGTGTTTTGCCAATGGGTGGTAATTTTGAGGTCTTGTTATATTACTATCTTCTAAACTAGGTAAAAAAAAAAAAACAAAAAAAAAAACATGCCACAAATCAGAGGAAACCGTAGTTAGTATGATAATAGCTAGTGCACTTTTAGGCATTCCCCAAATCCTTCATAAGTCTAAGAAAGGAAATGACAGCTTTCCACAGATATATGTAAGAATGCTCTGCAAACCAGTCAACTCATGGTAAGCACTCACACAGGCTTGGAATCAGTAGCTGGTAAATACCAGTTGTTAACTTCAGTTCTTCAGTGTTTGGCAAAAATTTTAACCATTGATCTAGTAATCAGTATTAAGAGACAACTTCAGAGAGTTTATGATCAAGATTCAGAAGATGAACTATAAAATTGAAAGGTTTTTTTAATCCAATTTTTAACTCAATTAAAGCCATAAAATCAGGTATGTGACCACTTATTTTCAAGTCAATTCAGTCTACTTAGGAAAACAACATGATTTTAAAAGTCTTTATAGGTATACTAAGGCCACCAGATAGGGGAAGCCAAGATCTGGCTAAGCATGTCTCCCCTCTTGCATGTCTCTGTGTTTTAGCTCTATGTTAATCTAAGTTTTTGGAGGAGTGTTACTTTATAGCAGTACTTTTTTTACTGTTCTATTTTTGTTTTCACTTTCTTTTCATTTACTCCGCATTTCTGTGTGTAGCTCAGAATCTTTTCTCTTAAATTTGGGTGAGTCTTAATATGCCCTCCTATTTATGTTATCTGGGAGCTCTGGTAGCATAGTGGCTAAGGCACTTGACTGCTCACCAGAAGGCTGGCGGTTCAAACCCACCAGCCACTCCTCGGAAGGAAGATGGGGCAATCTACTTCCGTAGTGATACTGTCTCAGAAACCCAAGGAGGGGTCGCTATGAGTCAGGTCTGACTCGACGGCACATAACAACAACAACAACAACATTTATGTTATCTAAGAGTTCTGGTAGGAGCTCTGGTGGCGTAATGCCTAAGACATTTGACTGCTAACCAGAAGGGTGGTGGTTCAAACCCACCAGCCACTCACTCCTTGGAAGGAAGATTGGGCAATTTACATCTGTAGTGATACTGCCTCGGGAACCCAAGGAAGGGTCACTATGGTTGGATCCAACTATACGGCAGTGAGTTTGGTTTTGTTTTGTTTTTGAGGAGCTCTGATGGCCATAGTGCCTAAGGCATTTGACTCCCAAAAGAACGCTAGAGGTTCAAACCCACCAACCTCTCCTCAGTAGGAAGATTGGCCAATCACTTCTGTGGTGATACGGCCTTGGAGACCCAAGGAGGGATTGCTATGAATTGGATCTGACCTGACGACAGCAAGTTTGATTTCTTTTTGGTTTTGTCATTCCTGAAGCTGCTAAGGTTCTGGCCCTCTCTTGTCTGGCACTAGCTTTTTCTCCACTTCTGTCCATCCAATTGAAGGGTTAATAAAATTAAACCTCATAATAATTTATATTCAGCCAAAATGGAATGTTACAAATAATAATAATAATAATAATAAAATTCCAGACTATCAGACTTCTGAAAATAGTTAATGACTACTGTCTGACTCCTATAAAAAGTTATCTTATAGGGGCACCATGACTGCAAGGATGGAAGGGTAGGAATGGGCTGATCATGGGACTTGGCTGACTAAAACATATGATGTCCTAAACCTCAAGACAAAGGAATGAGAAATTCAGAGAGAAGGATAAAAACGACCCTAACTCAGACAATCGCTGACTGGTCTCTCTAGTGCAGAGAGTCAGCCCATTTGCTTAGATACTTGCATCTCTTAAATAAATTCTCCCTTTCTATTTCTTTGGCCTGGTTTCTCTCGGCATTGGCAACTGAACCTTACACAAATAAATTCCTTTTTGCCTTAATTAGAATCTGTTCATTTTGCTTGCTATCAAAGAATCCTAACTTATCCATTGACAATTGTGTCTTTCTCATCAGACTGACTTGTTGGTGTAGTGCAAGGCCTTCAGAGGATGGTTTATATTTTGAAGGAAAAGTATAAGGGAGCTTTGGGGCTGTTGCTTTCTAGCTGTCTAGATTAACAGGGCCCTTGGTCTTCTTTGCCAATAGCCATCTGACACTTTGGTTCAGAAAAATAAAATGTTTCCGAGAAAAGTGTATTCTAGCTTCACTCAGAAACTCATATCATTCTGTCAAAAGATATATTGTTATTATGTGCCGTAGATTCGATTCCAACTAATAGTGACCCTATAGGGTAGAATAAAAGTGCCCCATATGGTTTGCAAAGATGTAAATTTTTATGGGAGCAGATTGTCAGATCTTTTCTTCCACAGAGTGGATGGTAGGTTAAAATTGCCAAGAACTTTTAACCATTGTACACCTCAGAAGGGAACATAGGTAAAGAACAAAAGAATTGGATTCTGGTGCTAACTTGTTATTGAATTGACTTAAACTCTAAAATGTATCTAATTTATATTTTACATTAGGAAACAGTAGTCTAAGTTGACAGTATCAGTCAGGCAGTCAGTATTTTCCAGAGAAATAGAGCCTAGAGCCGATTTTATATATATATATATATATATATATATATATATTTAGCAGTCATACGCTTTAGGCACCAAAGCTCGCTCTATCGATATGAGAGAAAGAGAGAGAGAGAGAGAGAGAGAGAGATTGATTTTAAGGAATTGGCTCACTCATACAAGTTCAAAATCTGTAGGGAAGGCTGGTAACTATAGGATTTCTCTGTTACAGTATCGAGGAAGGTTTCCTTCTTCTCCATGAATCTGTATTTGTTTTTAAAGCCTTCAACTGATTGTATGAGTGTACCTACATTGTTGTTATTAGTGTTAGGTGCCGTCGAGTCAGCTCTGACTCATGTACTCTATGTACAAAAGAACGAAACACTGCCCAGTCCTCTGCCAGCCTCACAATCCTTGCCATATCTGAGCCCATCATTGCTCATTGAGGGCCTTCCCCTTTTTCATTGACCCTCCACTTTTCCAAGCATGATATCCTTCTCCAGAGAATGGTTTCTTCTGACAATATCACCAAAATAGGTGAGACAAAGTCCGGCCATTTTCACTTCCAAGGAGCATTCTGGCTACACTTCCTCCAGGACAGATTTGTTAGTTCTTTTAGCAGTCCATGGTAATTTCAGTATTCTTCACCAACACCACAACTCAAAAGCATCAACTGTTCTTCAGTCTCCTTTATTCATTGTCCAGATCTCACATGCATATGAGGTGATTGAAAATACCATGGCTTGGGTTAGGTGCACCTTACTCTTCAATGAGACATCTTTGCTCTTCAGCACTTTAAAGAGGTCTTTTGTAGCAAATACTATGTACCCACATTAATAATTAAAAATAATAAATAATAATAATTAAAAATTAATTGTGTTTCCTTTAGAGTCAATTGATTGTAAATGTTAATCACATCTACAAAATATCTTCACAACAACATCTAGAGTAGAGACTGAACAACTGGGCACAATAGGCTAGCCAAGTTGACACGTAAGATTTCGCCATTATGGTTGACAGATATGAAATAGCTTGAAAATGGTTAAAATTATTATTACATCCTAAATGAAGGTAGGAAGACCTGAGAAAGACCCTGCTTCCTTCTTTCTTGGCCTGGTACTTAATAACCAGCAACACCAATTTCCTCACAGTTTCTTGAGTCAATCAGGCTATTTCATGTATCTCCTGTGACTTCCTTTGCTTAAAATGCTCCAATGAGCTCTGGTGGTTCAGTGGGTAAAGCATTTGGCTGCTAACCAAAAGGTCAGTGATTCAAACCCACCAGCTGCTCTATGGGAGAAAGATGAGGCAGTTTGCTTTTGTAAAGATTTATAGCCTTGTAAACCCTATGAAGTAGTTCTACTCTGTCCTAGACAGTTGCTATGAGTTGGAATTGACTTGATGGCAGTAGATTTGGTCTGTTTTGTTTTAGAATCCTCTTTTCCATTATGTCCATGCAGCTAACTTCTACTGATCATTTGAAACCTAGCCATCTTCTCTGTGATAGTGCCTGCCCTAATGTTCCAAGCTAAGAGAATCATGATAATTTGTATATTTCAATTAAGTTTCTTAGTGTTTGTTTCCACCATTTAACTTTGAATTTTCATAGGACAGTGTCTTGGATTTGGTTCTCTAGAGAAGCAAAACCAGTAAAACTTATGTGTGTGTGTGGGGGGGGGGAGAGAAAGAGAGCGAGAGAAAGAGAAAGAGAGAGAGAAAGAGAGAGAGAGATTTATCTCAAGGAAATAGCTCATGTGGTTGTAAGGTTGACAACTACCAAGTCTATGAGTCAATGCCAGGCTGGAAGTTTCTCCTGGCTCACGTAGTTGCAGGGGCTGATGAACTCAAGATCAAAGGTCATATGGCAAACTGTTGGCTCATGAACGGTAGAAACTGATAAATCTAAGATCACTGGGTAAGATGGCAGGTAGCTGGATCAAACCCAAAGAAACAGAAGTAAGATGATGAAGAGCCAGATACAGGATCCAGATGGAGCAAAATGCCAGAGAGCTTTGCCAGAACATGCATATATATATTAGAAGCAGACCATAGACCTGAGGAAATTCCCTTTCAACTGATTGGCTGCTCATAGCAGAACTCATCATAGAAGTGATTACATTATATTAAATCTCATCATGGGTGATGATTACATCATAATTTCCAAACCACTGATAATCATGGCCAAGGCAAGTTGACACACAAATTTAACCATTACAGACAGCTTTTTGCATTTTTGTTATCTCTAGTATATTTTGCAGTATCAAAAGTGCTTAATAAATATTGAGCACACCTTGAAAAAATTCCCAAGGAAACTTGCCAATTAAGTTAATTCTGTTGAAGTTCTGTAAATTTGAAAAGTTGAAAATTCTAAAAATCATCCTATGAATGGTATGTTTAATCACTTTTCTTTCTTTTAATACATTTTGGTATTATATTACTAAATTCTTAAAAGTTGCAACTCAGTAATGGCAAACCACATCTGCTACCTGCAGTTTATATCCTGAGGACTTGGTGACTGTCACTTTTACTGTGGGCCTTTCTGTATATCCTAAATCTAAGTCCTAGAAATGTCATTAGCCATTGTGATAGTTGAAGCTATGTGTCATCTTGGCTGGACCACAATTCTGTGTGGTTTAAGCTGTTGTGATGTGGTTATTCCCATGATGGGATCAGATGATTATGTTTTGAGCAGGCAATCTGTTGAAAGGGAGTTTCCATAGGGGTGTGGGAGCTCTGGTAGCATAGTGGCTAAGACACTTGCCTGCTAACCAGACGGCTGGCGGTTCAAACCCACCAGCCACTCCTCGGAAGGAAGGTTGGGCAATCCTACTTCCGTAGTGATACTGCCTTGGAAACCCAAGGAAGGGTCGTTATGAGTCGGGTTTGACTCAATGGCACATAACAACAACAACAACATGGACATCCTGGGAAAAGAAACATTCTTCTGTGGATTGGGATTCTGTTGTGCTTCCTACAACTGTCCGTGAGTGAAAAATCCACCATTCGGCCTGGAGATCTTGGATTTGTCATTCGTTGGAGTCAACAGCCGGTGTACTGCCTGCCAGCCTTGAGCTCCCCATCCCCTGAGGCTGCAAGAGTTGGGAAAAGCCTCCAGCTTGATGTGGAAAAGCTTCCAGCTTGACGTTTGATCCAGGAACTTTGGACTTGCCAGTTTTTATAAGTGTGTGAGCCATTTTCCTAAGATAAATTTCTCTATATATACATTTATAAACTTTACTGGTTTTGTTTCTCTAGAGAACCCAGTCTAACACAGCTATGATTTTAAAATAGCAATGCCATACCAAGTTATAGCAACAAGGGAAAAAAGTAAAATTCTCAGTACATTTTGTACAAAGCTTCCAAAAAATGGGCTGAGAGGTTGCCGGGGGATACATACCATTAAAAGGTGTGACAGACAATGGAAACTTTATTATTAAAGTTGTTGGAATTTCTAACTTCATGTCAAAGTAGCTTTATTTCTTTTTTTGGAGGAGGATCCTCCCCTAAAGTCCTCGTTATGATCTAACTTAGCTTGATTTTAGGAGACACAGAATTTCTCAAGCACCATAATCAAAGGCAGCAGTGAGAGAGCATTCTATCAGAAAAGCTTCACATTTACTGCTGTTAGAGACCTGTTAGTGTATAACCACTCTTGGGATAGATTTTCACTTATATCCTCTCCCTGTCTCCCAAGCACATACAAAAGTGTTTTCAAAAGAGTGTTTTGGGGAACATTACCCTCTCTAAGTATTAATTGGTGATAAGGGGAGGAGAAAAAGAATTTTAGAAATCATTGGATTAAACAAGGTGGAACATACTTCTTCACAGGCTCACATGTGTTAAGTATAGAGGAAAATAAGACATTCAGTACAAACCTACTTGACTATAAAATACTTACAGACAATGTTCCATGGAGTACACTTAGGCGAATGCTACTCAGATAAAATGGCATGATTCTATTTGTTGAAGGAATAAGTTCAGACTCATGGTTGTTGACTATTTTGGAGCTTTGCTAACTGACATCCATTCAAAGTCCTCCTAATATTTTTTTAACCTGTGGAAAGCCTTAGAATTAATTTGTCACTTTCTGTTCTTTTGTGATGAATGAGTCTGCCTTAGTTTCTTGCTTGGTTACCTTTTTTCTAGGTGCTTAGGATATCCTGCTTTTCTGTCTTTTCTCCACCAACCCCCAATACTGCTGCTAAAGTACTTCCCTCTACAGACAGAACAAAACAAAGCAACAAAATCTAAATGCCATAGTTCTTCCTTAATGTCTGCCACAGGAAATTAACCAAATGCATTGGGTAAGTTCCATGGTAATCATTCAGGCTTGCTGAGTTCTGAATCTCATGTTACCCTCAATTTGCTGACTGATCTCATTGTTTACAAAATGAACATATAATACTAATAGGCCTTGTGAGCAAGTTCATTTTTCAGGAACTGGACACATTAATTAATTCAATCTATATTTACCAGATATCTTCTATGGGTCCTAGATAGGAGAACTGGTGGCAGAGTGATTAAAGCACTCAGCTGCTAACAAAAAGGTCAGTGGTTCAAACTCACCAGCCACTCAGTGGGAGAAAGATGAGACAATATTGACTATAGGGCAATTCTGCTCTGTCCCATGCAGTTGCTATGAGTTAGAATTGACTTGATGGTAGTGGGTTTAGTTTTTATTTTTATTTTTTGTAAGTCCTAGGGGCATTTGATTGTTAACCAGAAGGTTGGTGGTTCAAACTCACCAGCTCCTCCATGGAAGGAAGATGGGGCAATCTACTTCAGTAAAGATTTTCTACCTAGGAAACTCAGTGGGGGTTGCTATGAGTCAGAATCAAGTTGATGGCAGGGAGGTTGGTTTGGAGTTTTTTGGTAAGGGCATAGTAAATGAAACAGATGTGACCCTTTCGTGAAAATTTCCATCTGATGAGGTATAGAGGAAGAAAACAAAACAAAACAAAACAAAACATGGTTGCCTTGGAGTTGACTCTGACTCATGAAAACCCCATGTGTGTCAGACTAGAGTTGTGCTCCATAAGGTTTCCAATGGCTGATTTTTCAGAAGTAGATCCCGAGGCCTTTCTTCCAAACCTGTGGGTGAATTTAAAAAAGCTATCCTTTAGTTAGCAGCTGACCATGTTTACTGTTTGTACCTCTGAGGGAAAAGTTGAACTAAATATAGGTAGATAGGAGGTGTGATGAGTGGAGTAAAGTGTTTTATGGAAATATACAGAAAAGCCATCTCCCTCATCTGAAAAAGGTCAGTCATAAAAATGGAAGTTGGAGGTGGAGGATATTTCAGGTATGGAAGAAAACACTGTTGTTAAGTACCATTGAGTTGTTTCTGACTCACAGTGACTCTATGTACAACACAACGAAACACTGCGTGGTCATGGTCCTCTCTCACAATCTTTGTTACGCCTGAGCCCATCATTGTAGCCACTGTGTCATTCCATCTTTGAGTACCTTCCACTTTTTCACTGACCCTCTACTTTACCAAGCATGATATCCTTCTCCAGGGAATGGTCCCTTCTGACAACATGACCAAAATAGATCAGATAAAGTCTGGCCATTCTTGCTTCCAAGGAGCATTCCAGTTGCATTTCTTCCAGAACAGATTTGTTGGTTATTCTGGCAGTCCATGGTACTTTCAGTATTCTTCGCCAATACCACAACTCAAAAGCATCAACTCTTCTTCAGTCTTCCTTATTTATTATCAAGCTGTCACATGCATATGTGGCGATTGAAAACACCATGGCTTGGATTAGGTACATTCAGTCTTTAAAGAAAACATCTTTGCTCTTTAGCACTTTAAACAGGTCTTTTGCAGTAGATTTGCCCAGTGCAATACATCTGATATCTTGACTACTGCTTCCATCAGTGTTGATTGTTGATTTAATCATATGACATCATGTTGTTGTTGTTGTTATATGCCGTCGAGTCGGACCTGACTCATAGCTACTCCTCCTTGGGTTTCCAAGACAGTATCACTATGGAAGTAGTTTGACCAACCTTCCTTCCGAGGAGTGGCTGGTGGGTTTGAACTGCCAGCCTCCTGGTTAGCAGTCCAGTGCCTTAGGCACTATGCTACCAGAGTTCCCTATGATAACATAGGAACACAATTTTTATTGAGCATTCAAGTTGTGTTGTACTGTTTTAGGCACTGGAGATAACACACTGTCCAGTTTAAATGGGGACAGACACAAGTAAATGGATATGTACAGTTAAGCTTGTGAAAAGTTAAAAGAGAGGGAAGACAAGTTTCTATGAAGGATCAGAGGAGAAAAGGATTTTGTGGCTAGAATATTATGAAGTGCACTGACACGTGGTGGCTGAGAATTCTTTAGCTGTTAGGTGCTACCTTAAAGTGTCTCTAAAATAGAGTGAGAAATATTTGTAAGGCAAGAACTCTCCAAGACAAAATTGTTTTCCCAACATTGCTGTGGCATTCACCACCTGCAGTGCAACTCCGTGCAAGAAACCTGTTACTACTGTGCTATCTCAGAGATTCTACGCTCTCTTTGCTCATTGGTTAACTGAGTAATTTGAAGACTTGGAAACAGTTTCTTGCTACAAACCACTACAGTAAAAATTTGACCATTTGTTCTTCAAATGTTTAACAATGACCTTCCTCTGAGCATTATACTTGGGCCACACTGACTCTAGTTCCTCCCAAGTGCCAGATCTTTCTCACTTCATGGGTTGTTCACATAGAGGCTAGTCCTGCTCCCTTTCCCTGAATAACTCAACCTACTTGCCATTTAGGTCTCAACACGAAGGTGCTTTTCTGAGAATTTTCTCTGACCAACCCATTCCTAGGTTAGACTAGGTCCCTCGGTAATTTTCTTCATGCACATATTACCATAGCAATCAAGATTATATATAATTAAGATGTTTCTCTTTTCGACTCAACTTTAAGATTGATGAGGGCAAGAACTATAGTGGTATCTCTCTGTCTTGCTCCTTGCTGTGTCAGAGTCTGATTCTGCATAAAAATAATTGATTCTGGTAAAAATAATTTTTGAATGAACAAATTAATGAAGAGTAAAACTTTTTTTTTGTTTAGTTTCACAGAGGATCATAGCTGATAAACTAGTAGGATGGGTTGAAATATCAAGCCAGGAGTTCAGATAATAACTACAGTTTTTGAGCATCTGTGGTGTACCAATGAGTCAAATTTTTAAAATTATTGTAAATGTGGACAACACAATGATGAAGCTGAAATTTTAGATGAAACAGAAACTCAGAGAGGTTAAGCAACTTACTAAAGGCCACATAACAGTCTATGGAGAAGTAGAATGAGTCCATATCTGTCTGAATTCAAAACTTCCTTCCACTGCTTCATGTGACATTTCATTGATAACTAGCTAGCTATTGTGAGTCAGGGGGCTGGCAGTGAGTAATAGAGATGGCTAGTGGATCAGGTGGGACCTCTGGTGGCATAATGCTTAAGGCATTTGACTGCTAACTGGAAGGCTGGAGGTTCTAACCCATCAGCCACTCCTGAGAAGGAAGATTGGGCAATCTACTTCCATAGAGATACTGCCTTGGAAACTGAAGGAGGGTTTGCTATGAGTCAAATCTACTTCATGACAGTGAGTTTGGTTGTTTTTGGTTTAGGGCATCTGGTAGGCATAACTCTGAGTAAGTAAGGAGAATGTTCAGACACCAGGGAAGTCTCCTGAGGCAAAGAGAAACATATAATGCCAATTTTACAGAGATGAAATATAGAGTTTAGGGTGGTTGGCTGGATGAGATCCAAATCCTAGTCTACGAGACAAGAACCCAATGGATTAGAGATTCAAATACAAGTATGTTAAATGTTTAGGAAGGAACTCTGGTGGCATAGTGGGTAAGGGACTTGACTGTTAACTGGAAGGTCAGTGGTTCAAACCCACCAGCTGCTCCACAGAAGGAAGATGGGGCAATCTACTTCCAAAAAGATTTACAGCCTCAGAAACCCAATGGGGGTCACTATGAGTTGAAAATGACTCAATGGCAGTGAATTTGGGTTTGGGGTTTAACTGTCTAGAGGGAGACCCAGAAGGGTTGGGTTCTTCTGGTCAGGATCTAGGCAAAGGGCCTGGAGTATAGGCATCTACAAAACTGTGCTTTAGGACTGTCTGAGAATTATGGTGAATTGAAGACCCTGCCCACCTAACACATTCAGTGTCAGACCTAAGCAAAGAATAGGTCTGTACATTATTACACATTTCTTATCATTTGTGTGCTTAGAATCTTTTTTTCATCTGCCCCCCTTCTTTTCGTCAGTGAACTCCATCTGAAATTCTTCTGCTTGTTTTTATTTTACTTCCCATTTGGTGTATATTTGTAGTGGCTATCTTTCTTTTCAGTCTTAAGTTGGCTAAATTCTTTTTCCTGCCAGTGAAATGACAAACCCAATTTAAAATATCTCAAGTTATTATAATAAGACCTATGAGTACTGTGTTCAGTCTTGCTTCTGGTTTACAGAGGGTCTTAACAGTGATTTGTCTGGTTCTGACTCAGAGCGACCCTAACTGTGTTAGAGTACAATTTTGTTCCGTAGGGTTTCCAATGGTTAGTTGTTTCAGAAGTAGATTTCCAGGTCTTTTTTCCGAGGCTCCTTTGGGTACGCTTGAACCTCCAATGTTTTGGTAAGAAGCTGAGCATGTTAACCATTTATACCACCTAGAGACTATGATAATTTTTTTTTTTTTTAAACATACGATGTTGTTGTTGTTGTTGTTGTTAAGTGCCGTCGAGTCG
>NW_006921866.1:2377654-2457070 GCF_000298275.1 Orycteropus afer afer | reverse complement strand
TGATCTCTTGCTTTCTTCATGGATAATGTTCTTGATATCTTCCCACAATTCATCTGGCTTTCGGTCACTGGTGTTCAATGCATCAAATCTTAGTTGTCCTAAATTGATCCCCATGGAGTTCTTCCAATACGCAAGTCTGGTTTACTGCAAGTTTGTTTTTCTGCTACTTGGAATCAATAGCTTTCCAAGGAGATCTGAAAATAAATACCAGTGCTACCTGGTTTGCTTTGTTTTCTTCTATAGCCATATTGGTTGTCCTTCACCTGTGACCTTTAGGTTTGTTTTTGCCATGGAGTCCACAGACATTTCTGCCTGATTTCCCTCACTGTCTTGTTCCTAGTCTCATTTTGGTCTGGGTGTGGTGAAGGCTTCCCAACTCACTTGTTACCCTTCCTTGTTTTTTCTAAGCCTTTCAAGTTGGGAATATGAAATGGAGTCACATTTTAATTTGTTTTCTGAAGCAGAGACATTCAAGGATGATGCTTTATAGTGGAAAAAAACACAAAACCAGACAAAGCAGCAATAATAAAACTGAAAAACACCATCTTAAATTGAGAATCATTAAATAAGCAATCTAGAAAATTTTGTTTCTGCAGTAGTCTTACAATTACATGTCTTGGTTAAGATAATTTTTATAATTAAAACTGAATATAGCATGATTTTTTAGTTTTCCTATGTCCCTTTTTAGCATAGTGCCTAAAACACTTGACTAATAACCAGAAGGCTGGTGGTTCAAACCTACCACCCACTCCTTGGAAGGAAGGTTGGGCAATCTACTTCCTTGTAGTGATACCGCCTCAGAAACCCAAGGAGGGGTTGCTATGAGTCAGGTCTGACTCGATGGCATATAACAACAACAACATGTTCCTTTTAGCTTTTTAGAGATAACACAGCCTGAAAAATAATATTTTTTAATTGTTTAAAAATATTCTATATGTTGGAGGACCTGTGTGTGATTTTTCAGGTACAATCTCCTCAGATTTTCCTCTTTGTAGAGAGTATTTATAATTGGGTTTTATGACCTTAATGTTCTTATCATCATCTTCACTGTTTTTCTCATTATCACCATCATCATTTATCTTACTTTTTTAATCAAAGGCAGCCATAGTTTGTCAATGATTATCATTCCTACCTTTCATATTTTATTTCTTTTAGCAAGAAAATTAAAGTCTTATTCTTTAATTTAGTCTGAACATACAGAAAGCCCCAAAATAAATTTATGACAGTTCTCAGAAATGGTTTGGTCAATTTCAGGCCATATCATCAGACAGCTGATGTTGATCTACCAAGGCCTAGACTTTGGCATGGTAAATAATCTTTATCTCTCTTTTTCTTCTACTGTATTACAGAGCCTATAGCATACATCACTGTTGCTGTTGAGTTGGTTTCAATTCATGGCAAACATATGTATAAGAGAATGAGATGTTACCCTGTCCTACGCCATTTTTGTGATCATTAGTATTTTTGAGTCCATGGTTTTAGCTATTGTGTCAGTCCATCACATTGAGGATTTCTTGTGTTTGCTTAGTTTCTATTTTACCAACCACAATGTCTTTTCTAGTGCTTGATCTTTCCAAATGACATTATCTAAAGTAAGTTAGCTGAAGTCTCACCATCCTCACTTCTAAGGAGCACCTAGTTGTATTTCTTTTAAGACTGATTTGTTCATTTCTCTGGGAGACCATAGTATATTCAATATTCTTTGTCAACAGTTTGAATTCAACATTTTTTCTTAAGTTTTCCTTTATAATTGTCTGTTTTTCACATTCATATTAGGTGATTGAACTGACAATTGCTTGGGTTAGGGACATCTTAGTCATCAAAGTGACTTTGCTTTCTAAAACTTTAAAAAACATGTTATTTGGTTTCTAGACTGCTACTTTCATGAGCATTGATTGCTTATAGAAGTAGAATGAAATCAGTGACAACTCAATTTCTTCTACACTTATCATGATGTTGTTTATCAGTCTAAAACATCACTAAAAAATCACAAAATATTTCTCTTTCACTAAGACATTGCTATTCTACCAAAAAAACCTTCCCTCCACCCAGGAGAAAATTCTTCACTTAGAACACCAGGCATCCACTGTCAATTGATCTTAGTTGGCACATGACCTGACTGTAACATTGCCATTCTTTCCATTGGCCCTCAGGCAATAATGTTCACTTTTCCTTAATTGTTGTCTTTATCTCCTTCTGAATGTTGATCTTTTTGAGATAATTATACAAAAATTTCTGGGGAAAAATAAGCATGATTCCATTTCTAAGGAGATTAACAAAATCACCACCCTGCCACTTTGAACACTGCTCAGGTCCCCTGACCTCAAGTTTACCAATCTGTCAGTTGAACTATGTTCTAGATGATAGTCTGTTATGTCTGGGGTTCCAAGTGGTGTTCATAATCAGGCTAAGTAATACTGAACTAGAGGAAAAGTGTTGCTTCAAAGGTCATTGACAAAAAGGGAGTGCATCTGGGTTGTATCCTTTCACCATACTTATTCAATCTATATGCTGAGCAAATAATCCGAGAGGTTGGACTATATGAAGAAGAACATGGCATCAAGATTGGAGAGAAAAATCATTAACAACTTGCAATATGCTGATGACACAACTTTGGTTGCTGAAAGTGAGGATGACTTGAAGCACTTACTGATGAAGATTGATGAATACAGTCTGCAGTATGAATTACATCTCAACATAAAGAAAACAAAAATCCTCACAACTGGACCTATAAGCAGTATCACAATAAATGGAGAAAAGATTGAAGGTGTCAAAGACTTCACATTGCTTGGTTCTACATTCAATGCCAATGGAAGCAGCAGTCAGGACATCAGGTGAAGTATAGTACTGGGCAAGCTGGCTGCAAAAGACCTCTTTCAAGTGCTGAAGAGCAAAGATGTCTCCTTGAGGACTAGGGTGCACCTGACTCAAGCCATGATATTTTCAATTGCCTCATATGCAAGTGAGAGCTGGACAATGAATAAGGAAGACCGAAGAAGAATTGATGCTTTTGAGTTGTGGTGCTGATGAAGAATGCTGAAAGTACCATAGACTGCTAAAAGAACTAACAAATCTGTCTGGAGGAAGTGCAGCTGGAAGCAAAAATGGCCAGAATTCATCCCACCTATTTTGGTCACGTTATCAGAAGGGACCATTCCCTGGAGAAGAATATCATGCTTGGTAAGGTGGAGGGGAAGGCCCTCAACGAGATGGATTGACACAGTGGCTGCAGTGATGAGCTCAAGTATAGCAGGGATAGCAGAGCTGGTGCAGGACCGGGCAGTGTTTCGTTCTGTTGTGCATAAGGTTGCTGTGAGTTGAAAACTATTTGATGGCACCTAACAACAACAATAACATCTCTTTGGAAATAGATTGCCCAGTCTTCCTTCTGAGGAATGGCTGGTGGGTTTGAACTCCCAGCTTTCTGGTTAGCAGTCAAATGTCTTAGGCATCATGCCACCAGAGTCCTCCTTGAAAACCCTATAGAAAAATTCTACTCTGCACACATGAGGTTTCAACAGCAACCACCAACAAGAAGAAGCCTCAATTAGAATGTTAATTCTGTGCATTTTACTTCTACATTGTTGGCAAGTGTTAGAAGACTCTAAGTTCCTGTACTGTCCCTGATCCTTCTTTTCTTTGGATTCTGGGATTTCATCTAGGCTTCAGCTAGTTCTACATGAATTCCTCCACATTGCTACTGATAGTTCTGCCTATTTTAAATTCACGTTATTATTTACATTTTCTGGGGAATATATTAACATATTTTTTTAATTTTTTTTTTGTGATTTTGGTGAAAGTATACAGAGCAAATTCACTTTCTGTACAGCAGCTCACATACTTTGTCTCATGATATTTACATGCAATTTCCCACAATACAAGAGTCCCCTCTCATTTCTTCCCCATAGTTAGTTCTTCCCTGTGTCCTTCCCTCCCATGTACTCCTGCCTCCTGAGCTGTCTCCCTGTGCATACACAGCCCTTCTATTCTCCCATGATTGATCTCTCCAAGGAGTGTGTAAATGTTCAGCTCATATGTCTCTCTTTTGTTTGACTGGAAGCCACAGGAGTGAGTTCAGTTCCAGAACTGAAGAGCAGCTAGAGGCTACAATTTCAGTGGTTCCATCCGGCTCTATCAGACCAGCAAACCTGGTCCCCTCCCCCACCCCTCTTTTTTTTAATGATTTTTTAAAAAATGATTTTGAGTTTTATTCCATATTGTTCTCTCATCCTATCCAGGATCTCCTACATAGATCCCCCTCTCAGTGGTTGACAATGGTAGCCGGGCACAATCTAGTTCTTCTGGTCTCATAGTCATATAGGCTGAGAATCGCATGGTGTACCAGTTGTGGACTAATTGTTTCCATGTGTCTTTGGTTTTCTTCATTACTCTATGTTGTGGATAAGGAAAGACCCATCATTGCATCTAGATTGCCACTTGCAAGCTTTTAAGATCCCAGTCACTACATGCCAAAGTAGGATGTAGAACAACATTTTGTGTAGTATGTTATGCCAATTGAGCTTGATATCCTTTGCAACTATGACCTCAAGCCCACAGGTCCATTTATTTGCTCCCCATAGGTATCTGGCCCTGGCCAAGAAGTGACTACAACCTTGTCCTTTGTCAGCTCTATTATATACCTGGATATTCTTAAAGAGCATACAAATACACTTGTAGAAACATTGTCTGCCAATCCTGTACATGGTCATGGGCATACTCCCCTCTGCATAGACATACTTAATAGTTCAGCCAGTCCACCCATCTATCTCCCCATATATCAATGTTTGCCTTCACTGACAATGCAGTACTGTATGTGCAAAAGGGTTCATCTTTGTTGTTGGTAGCTCCCCTGCACCTCTCTATGCCTTCCTTTTTCTCAACGCAACCATGATGATCACTCACATTTGGCACATTGCCCTTCTCTTCACTAAAATCAATACTTGTCTCTATCTATGAACAGTGTTCCCTCCCCTCCCCTCCCACTCCTGGTAACCAACAAAGAAAATTTCCTTCCATATGTAAACTTTTCCTTGACCTTTTTGTAAAAAAACAAACTAATACAATATTTGTCCTTCTGTGATTGAATTATTTCACACAGCATAATATCCTCCAAGTATATGTACATTATGCAGTGTTTTGCTTATTCTACATTATTCTTTAGGGGTGCATAGTACTCCACTGTGTGTTTGTACCATAGTTTTGTTACCCATTCTTCTTTTGATGGACACCTAGTTTGTTTCCATCTTTTTGCTATTGTGAATAGTGCTGCAATGAACATGGGTGTGTATATATCTGTTCTTGTCCTGGCTCTCACTTCTTTAGGATATGTACCTAGTAATGGGATGGGTGAGTCAAATGGTATTTCTAATTCCAACTTTTTAAGTAATTGTTATACTGCTTTCCACAATAGTTATATCATTTTACAATCCCACCACCAGTATATGAGAGTCCCAATTTCTCCACATCCTTACCAGCATTTGTTCTTTTCTGTCTTGTTGAACTTTGCTACTAATGCTGGAGCAAGATGGTATCTCGTAGTTTTGATTTGCATCTCTCTCTCATGGCTAATGGGGAGTTCTGGTAGCGTAGTACCTAAAGCATTTGACTGCTAACGAGAAGTATGATGGTTCACACCCACCAGCCACTCCTCAGAAGGAAGGTTGGGCAATCGACTTCTATAGTGATACCACCTGGGAAACCCAAGGAGGGGTCACTCTGAGTCAGGTCCGACTGGACAGCACATAACAACAACATCAACAATGGCTAATGAGGAAGGTTGGACAATCTACTTCCATTGCGATAGCACCTCAGAAACCCAAGGAGGGGTTGCTATGAGTCGGATCTGACTCGGTGGCAGTGTGTAATGGCTAATGATCATGAACATTTCTTCATATGTTTGTTAGCCACCTGAATATCCTCTTTGGTGAAGTGTCTATTCATGTCTTCTGCCCATTTTTAATTGGTTTATTTGTTTTTTTGTTGTTGAGGTCTTAGATTTTTCTATAAATTCTAGACATAAATCCTTTGTCAGGTATGTCATTGCCAAATATTTTTTCCCTATTTGCAGGTTCTCTTTTGGGGAAGTCTTTGGAAGCATATAAAAATTTAATTTTGAGAAGGTCCTATTCATCTAGTTTCTCTTCTGCTGTTTGTGCATATGGTTGGTAATGTATTTATGCCATATATTGCAGGCACAGCACACTGCCGTCAAGTCGGATCTGAATCACAGTGACCTCTCCTTGGGTTTCCAAGGCAATATCACTATGGAAGTAGATCGGCTAACCTTCTTTCCAAGGAGTGGCTGGTTGGTTTGAACTGCCAGCCTTCTAGTTAGCAATCAAATGCCTTAGGCACTATGCCACCAGAGCTGGGCACCTAAATTTGTCCCTAGTTTTTCCTTGAGGAACTCTACACTGTTATGTTTCACATTTAAGTCTTTGATCCATCTGCAGTTCATTTAGTGTATAGTTTAGTAAGGTAGCTTGTTTCCCTTTTCTGCAAATGGATATCCGGTTTTGCCAGCACTGTTTGTTAAACAGACCATGTCTTTTCCATTTGATGGATTTTGGTCCTTTAGCGAAAATCAGCTGACCATACATCGATAGATCTATTTCTGGGTTCTCAATTCTGTTCTGTTGGTCTATGTGTCTGTTGTTGTACTAATACCAGGCAGTTTTGACTACTGTGGCTGTATAGTAGGTTTTAAGATCTGGGAATGTGAGACCTCCTACTTTGTTCAATAGTGCTTTGCTTATCCACGGTCTCTTTCCTTTCCATATAAAGTTAATTATTGGTTTTTCCATATCCTTAAAGAATGTTGATGGGATCTGGATTGGGATTGTATTGAATGTATAGATTGCTTTGGGTAGAATTTACATTTTCACAATGTTCAATGTTCCTATCCACCAGCATGGTATGTTCTTCCATTTATGTAGATCTCTTATGGTTTCTTTCTTTCTTTTTTTTTTTTTTGCGTGTCTTTTGTATCCCTGGTAAGATTTATTCACAGGTTTTTTTTTTTGTGGCAGTTATTGCAAATGGTATTTATTTATTTATTTTTCAATAATCTCTTTGTTGGTGTAGAAGAATCCAACTGATTTTTGGATGTTGATCTTGTATCCTGTCACTATGGTAAATCGCTGAATTAGTTCCAGTAGATTTTTGACTGAGTCTCTTGGATTTTCTAGGTAGAGGATCATATCATCAGCAAGTAGGGATAGTTTGACTTCTTCCTACCAATTTGGATGCCTTTGATTTCCCTTTCTTGTCTTATTGCCCTGGGTAAGACGTAACAATACAATGTAGAATAGAAGTGGAGATAGAGGGCATCTTTGTCTGGTTCCTGCTCCTAAAGGGAATGGTTTCAGTCTCTTTCCATTGAGAAGAAAGTTGGTTGTAGGTTTTGCATAAATGCCCTTTGTTATGTTGAGGAATGTCCTTTCTATTCCTATTTTTCTTAGAGTTTTGATCAGGAATGGGTGTTGGATTTTATCAAGTGCCTTTTCTGCAGTGATTGATATGATCATGTGGTTCTTTTCCTTTGTTTTATTTATTTGGTGAGTGACATTGATTGTTTTTCTAATGTTGAACCATTCTTGTATATCTGATATCAACACCACTTGGTCATAATGAATTATTTTTTGATATGTTGTTGGAGTCTATTGGCTGGGATTTTTGCATCTATATTCATGAGGGATATTGGTCTGTAGTTTTCCTTTTAGTGATGTCTTTGCCTCTTTGTCTGGTTTTGTTATCAAGGTTATGCTTGCTTCATAAAATGATTTTGGGAGGATTCCAGCCTCTTCTATATTATGGAAGAGTTTGAGTAGGATTTGTGTCAGTCCCTCTCTGAATATTTGTTAGAAATCTCTGGTGAAATCTTCTGGACCTGGACTTTTTCTTTTTTTTTTGTTATTTTTTCCTGACCTGTTCAATTTCTTCTTTGTTCTGAATCTGTTCAAATTTTCCACCTCCATCTGTGTTAGTTTAGGTAAGTGGTGTGTTTCTAGACATCTGTCCATTTTGTCCAGATTTTCAAAATTGTTGGAGTGCAGTACTTCTTAGTATCCTGATATTATTATCTTTTTTATTTCAGTTAGTTCTGTTGTGATGTCACCCATTTCATTTCCTATTTGTGTTATTTGTATTCTCTCCCTCTTTTCCTTTGTTAAATTTGCCAATGGTTGGTCAATTTTATTAATCTTTTCAATAAACTAACTTCTAGTCTTGTTGATTCTGTCCATTGTCTTTCTGTTTCATTGATTTCTGCTCGAATCTATTATTTCCTTTCTTCTGGTGACCCTAGGCTTTTTTGCTGCTCTTTTTCTAATTGTTGGAGATGTTGTTTTATAGTGTTGATTTTCGCTCTTTTTTCTTTTTTCATGTGTACATTTATTACTCTGAATTGACCTGTGATGATTGCTTTTGCTGTGTCCCAAATATTTTGACATTTTATGTTTTTATTTTCATTTGATTCAAGGAATTTTTTAATTTCATTTTTTATTTCTTCTCTTACCCAGTCTTTCTTAAGGAGGGTGTTGGTCAGTTTCCATCTGTTTGTTCTTTTTCCATTGATCTTCCTATTTTTGATTTCTAATTTGATAGCCTTGTGGTTTGAGAAGATGCTTTGTGATATTTCTATATTTTAAAATTTATTAAGGCTTGTTTTATGGCCTAACATATGGTCTATCATGGAGAATATTCCATGTTCACTGGAAATGAATCTATATTATGCTGTTGTTGTATGAAGTGCTCTTTAGATGTCTATAAGGTCAAGTTGGTGGATTGTATTGTTTAGGTGTTCTGTGTCTCTGTTGAGTTTCTTTCCAGTTGTTCTATCTTTCATTGAAAGTGGTGTATTAAAGTCTCACACTATGACTGTGGAGTCATCTATTTGCCTTTTAAATTCTGTTAAAGTCTCACTTACGTATCTTGGGGCTATTTCATTGTGTCCATAGATATTTATTATGGTTATATCTTCTTGTTCAATTGATCCTTTGATCATTATATAATGTCCTTCTTTGTCTCTTATGGTGGTTTTTGTCTTAAAGTCAATTCGATCAAAAATTAGTATTGCTACTCCTGCTCTTTTTTGGCTGCCAGTTGCTTGATATATCTTTTTTTAACCTTTGATTTTAGTCTATTTTTGTCTTTGTGTCTCTAAGGTGTGTCTGTTGTAGACAGAATATTGATGAGTTATGATTTCTTATCCTGTCTGCAACTCTCCATCTCGAGTGAGGCATTTAATTCATTGCCATTCAGTGTAATTACTGACAACTATGAATTTGTTGCTGTCATTTTGTTATGTGTTTTTTCATGGTGTTCCTGGTTTCTTTGTTCCATGTAATTTTCTGTGCTGAGCTCATTATGTTTATGAATTGTGTTATCTTTTTCTTTGTTGCTATCATTTTAGTATTTTCTAAGTATTTGTACTTGTCCACTTTTTTATTGTGATGTGAAGGTTATCATTTTTTTTTAGGTTATTCTGTGATTTATAATTTTCTGCTGAGTTTAGAACAGCCCATTCTATCTTGCAACTATCTTTACTTCCTTACCATTTAGAAGTTCTGTAACAACACTATATTTTTTCCCTCTTTTTGGTTTATAGTTGTCGTCATTTGCCAATTGATGTCTCTGGTTCCTTGTTTACAATCTTGTAAGTTTATTTTACTTTGGATACTTCCCCAAGGGTGTTGGTTTCTGGGTTAAGTCATCTTGTGTATTAATGGTCAGTTGTTGTTTGCTATTATTGGTATTTTGTTCAAAGGACTCCCTTTAGTATCTCTTATAAGGTTGGTCTGGTTTTAACAAATTCCCCTAATTTCTGCATTTCAGGAAATCTCCTAATTTCATCATCATATTTGAGGGACAATTTTGCTGAATATATAATTCTTGGTTGGAAATCTTTCTCTTTCAGGGTTTTATATATATCACCACATTGCTTTCTTGCTTGCATGGTTTCTGCTTAGAAATCCAAGCTTATTCTTACTGGTTGGCCTTTGTAAGCAACTTTTCATTTTTCCTGTGCTGCTTTCAGGTTCTTTCTTTGTCTTTGGCTTTGGTGAGTTTGATGATGATATGTGTTAATGATTTTCCTTTGGGATTTATCCTATTTGGGGTTCTTTGGACTTCCTGAATGGATATATTGTTATCTTTCATCATATTAGGGAAGTTCTCTTCTTACAAATCTTGGACAATTTTCTCAGTGGTTTTCTTTTTCTCTTCCTGTTCTGGAATTCCGATTACATGTAGGCTATTCCTTTTGATGGTATCCCACATGAACCTTAGGCTCTCTTCAATTTGATTTGATCTTTTCTGATTGATCCCTTTCCGAAGAAGTATTCAGGAATTTGTCTTCAATCTCATTAATTCTGTCTTCCATTGATTCAGTTCTTCTCTTTTGCCCTTTCAATGTGTTATCTATTTCTGAAAAAATTAGTATTAATCTTCTGGATTTCTATCTGTAGATTTTGTAGCATTTCTAATTTTTCATTTATTTTGTCTTTTTGTTCTTGTATTTTCTTCTGAAATTGTTTCAGGATTTTCTGTGTGTTTTTCTTATTTATTTATTTTTTTTCAGTGTTTTCTTTGATCTGTCTCTCAATCCTTTGAAGATAACTAAGAATAATTCTTTTAAATTCCTTATTAGTGAGTTCCAATGCTGCTTCTTCCTAGGGATATGTTCTGGGTCTGTATCTTGCTCCCTTGTTTCTACCACTTTATCTTTCTTCTTTTTGTGGACTATGATGGTCTGTTGTCTCCAAGACATTGTGACATTGTTGTGTTTAGTTCTCTGTTAACTGTTTGTGAAGAACAGTTAAGGATGGGTCAGGCTCTTCTTGGTGGTCATTTATCATTGGATAGTTGGTGAGAAGGAAGTGGTGGCTGTCATTCTGTAAGTGGAGCTGCAGGAGATGTGGGTGTGGTTGTGGTGTATGGGCACACTTGCTGTCTCCCACTCAGTTAGACAAAAACAATAGGAAAACCATAAAAAAATAAAAGCAAGTGGACAAAAAATACACCACATAAGCACACAGGAACTATCACCAAAAAACAAAACAAAACAAAACAAAACAAAAAAACAACCAACAATATCTGGGCAGGGGCAATAAATGAACAGAGGTAGAGTAGGTGAATAATGAAAAAAAAATGGGAAAAACACAAAAAGAATAACAAGAAATGGGGAGAACCATGAGAGAGAAAAAACAAATGAGAACCAGGAACAGGGAAGAGAGAAAAAGATGAAAAACAACCAGAACCTGGTAAGGGAGGAATAAAGAATAATTAAAAAAAAAATTAAAACAGACATAAACAAGCAAAAAGAACAGAAAGGAAAATAAAAAAAATTCTGGTCAGGTTGGGGCAGGGCACTCAGGCTTCATCAGAGCACACTGACTAGATGGAATTCCTGTCAGCCCAGAAGGCGGGTGTGAATGAGGGATGGCCACACCTCCATTCACCAAGAGAGTGTGGTGTATAAGAGTAACAAGGGGAATATTGCACTTTTCCAGTGTTAGTGTCCAGAATGTCCTTGTGGTCCCCTGCAAGTGAAGTCCATTCTTAGGTCCCTGGAATCTTTATTAATTCTGTTGCTTTAAATATCTGTATTAATTATATTGCTTTAAATATCCAAAATGGTGGAGCCACTTGAAAAAATTCAAAATGGTTGTACCCTCTGGACAGCCAAAAGTCCATGTCTCAGCTTGTCTCCCTCTTTGCTGCTTCCTCTTACTCACTAGCCACAAGTGCAGTCTTCTGTGCAGCCCCTGGCTAGCAGGGCAGATCTTTTGGTCAATTTTCAGGTTCCAACACCATTTGGCAATATCCAAGCTGTCTAGACCATCAGTATCACTGACAGACTACAGCTCCTTATGTCTCCTTTTTCAGGGTTTTCCACTAGTTTGAGTACAGTCTACTTCTGTATCCTTCTCTTCAAAGCTCAGGGCTCCAGGATTATCCTCTGTATCTATGTTAATTGGTTCCCCTTTTCTTTGTTGAAGAGGGTCTATGCAATCTGTCTGCTTATTCTGCCATCTTACCCACAAAGTTCAACATTAATTTTTTTAGGGGAAGAGAGACATAGATCTCAGATCATCTCACTATAAAACTCATGTTCTTTCAGTTGTGTTAACCTGATTCTTTTTCATATGGCATCTGATACCAATTTCTTTCTCTTTTTTCTTCTGCTCTCTCTCTTCCTTCTGTCTTTCCTTCCATCTAGCTTCCCCTTCTTCCTTCTCTTTCTGTCCCTTTCTCCCTTTCCAAGATTTCTCTAGTAACAGTGAATGGAAGATTTCTGTGGAAACTTCCTAGCTTTAGCAGAAAAATAGTACTCACTCCAGGAACAAGATAACTGGAGAATCTCTCCATTTCTCCATGTTAGTCAGCTAATAAAAAAATACTATAGAGCATCTGTGATGTGCCTAACACTGTGTTAGTAAAAATAATACACTAAAGAACAATGAGATGGGAAATGACACCGCAAGCATCTGAAAATCTATTTGGGGAGATAGTACATAAACAAACAATCAAAAAAATTATAATAAATGCATAGACCAGCTTGTGCTTGATGACAAAATTAAAAAAAAAATGCAAAAAAGAATCTTGAATGTTGATCAAGCAGATCTGGCAATATATATACAAAAAGAGTTAGAGGTATTTGTGGCTAAGTATTATGAGGGAAAAAGCCTTAATGGCTTTTCTGTATCTTTCACTCAGGTGTTTATCTCCCAAAGGATCATAATAATCATAAATTTATTCAGTATTGGAGCTCTGGTAGCATAGTGCCTAAGACACTTGACTGCTAACCAGAAGGCTGGAGGTTCAAACCCACTAGCCACTCCTGGGAAGGAAGGTTGGGCAATCTACTTCCATAGTGATACTGCCCTGGAAATCCAAGGAGGGGTTGCTATGAGTCAGGTGCGACTCGATGGCACATAACAACAACAACAACAACAGATGTTGTGATAAATGCTATAGATAGAAAGTTGCCTAAAATATAGATAGAGGCCAGTGGTGGCTCAGTGATAGAATTCTCACCTTACATATAGGTGATCTGGGTTTGATTCCCAGCCAATGCAGCTCATGTGCACCCACCACTCATCTGTCAGTGGAGACTTGTGTGTTGCTACGATGCTGAAGAATTTTCAGTGGAGCTTCCAGACTAAGATGGACTAGCAAGAAGGCCTGTTGGTCTACTTCTGAAAATTGACCAGTGAAAGCCCTGTGGAATACAAAGATCTGATCCTGTTGTGCATGGGGTCACCACAAGTTGGGAGCTGACTCTATGGCAGCTAACAACAACAAGAAGACAGATTTCTTGAAGAGGTGAGACACTTTACAAAAACTCTAGCACCTTCTCATTTCTTTCCTGCAAACTTCACATTTCTGCTTTTCTGAATACTACTCATGTATTTTTCATTTTGCTAAGCCTATGTTCTAGGAGCTCTGGTAGCATAGTGCCTAAGGCACTTGACTGCTCACCAGAAGGCTGGCGGTTCAAACCCACCAGCCACTCCTTGGAAGGAAGGTTGGGCAATCCTACTTCCGTAATGATACTGCCTCGGAAACCCAAGGAGGGGTCGCTATGAGTCGTGGCCGACTCGACGGCAAACAACAACAACAACAACAAGCCTATGTTCTAGGGAAATGTCCTACTAGGAGGCAACAAGCAAGGAAGAGGAGTCTTCTAAGAAATAACTCTCCCTCGTCTGTCTGTGGGGAGTGGATGCTCCAGGGCTTAATTTTAAAGCATCTTAGTGGAAGTAAGCATTTATTATTATCAGTTTTAGTTAGTTTGTTTAATTGCCTGTCTCATTGACTAGAATGAAGTTTTGTGAGGGATGGGAATTTGTCTTAAACAATGTTTATATGGCAAGCCCCTGATTTTATTTAGATTTTTAAATTTATATTGGTTTGGGGGAGGAGAAAAAGAATGGGATGGAGAATATTGAGAGAAACAGAAAAATTTCCCCTTGGTGCTGGTATTATTGGTAAGACTGAAAAATATTCTACTGTTTCTATAGCAAAGTGTCTTACAAGCTGAGAGCTCTACCTTGCAAACTTAAGGAAATGGAGTTTCCATAGCAACCCTCAAACCATTTGAAGGGTGACTAGATAATCCTCTCTTGTAACCAAGGGAGCAGAGAGATGGAAATTTATTAAAGCATATTCAGGGTAAGTTTATTCTTTCCATGACATATCATACACCTGTCTCAAATCCCAGAACATTAAATGTAGATGTACTCAATGGCTTAATTGGTTTTCCAAGATGTATTTAAATTGCTGTGGGCATCAATATCATGATTAAGGACATATCTTCTGGAGAGAGAGTTCCTGGGGTCATATCCTGCTTCGGACACTTATAATCTCAATTTAAGCTAATTTACCTATTTGTTCCATGTTTAAAATATAAATAAATATGGTTTTCATTCATGTTTTTTTTTGTCAGACTTAAATAAATGTACATTTTATAAGAACCATAGAACATACCTGTTAAATCATAACACTTCAAAAAATATTAACTATTATTATAGCTAGCAAGTTTTTCAGAGACTGATCTTTTTTCTGTTCACCAGTAAATTAGTAATTCTTATACATTTAAATAAATGCAATTAAATTCAACTAAAATTACTTGACCACCTACTGTACACAGGCATCATATTTGACATTATGGGTAATTAAAAATTAATACTGTATCATTTCCACCCTTTGCTTATGATCCAGTGATACATGGTGAAGGAGCTATGCAGACAACAATCTGTAACCCAGATTACTATGGCAGAAGTGCTTAATAGGGGGTCATATTCTCAGCCTTGTCTCTTTACCTTCAAATACTCTAGCTACTTTTGGTTTCTGGGACACATCAAACTTATTTGTATCTTAAAACCTTTGCACTTTCTGCTCCTTTGTTTACTCTCTCTGCCTGAGTTCTTAGTGGGGCTGACTCCTTTTGGTCATTCAGATATCAGCTCAAATGTCACCTTCTCAGAAAGGCCTACCCTGAACATCCTTCCCTGGTTCCTCCTGGTCATTTTCTATCAAATTACCCTGATATCTTTTATTCCTAACATTTTAACAATTTATGATGACTCATTTTAATTAATTTGTTTACCTGTCTCAATGACTGGACTGAAATTTCATGATAGAAGGGAGTATGTTTGTCTTGTTTGCAGGTTTAGCTCCAGTTCTTTGCAGTATATGTTGTCTACTAGATACTTACTGGATGAATGAATGAATGAATGAATGAAAAATAATGCAGTGAATGGAACATAAAGGAAAGATTAATAATTTTGATTAGGAGATTCCACATTCTTTAAAGGAAAAGTGGAAAATGTAGGACAGGCATCATAGAGCTCAAGAGCAACATGAGCAAAGACATGAAACATTTTTCTGTCTTTATATGCTTTTTACAGAGACTCTGTCTTCTGACATTTAACAAGACCAGGTTTCAAGTTTCCTGCATAGCTTCTGAAGCTGCTTCTTTTTAAGGAGCTCTCTCTGATGGTGCAATGCCTAAGGCATTTGACTGTTAACCAGAAGCTTGATGGTTCAAATCCACCAGCCTCTCTGCTTCTCTTTACTTAAAACCAAAATAAAACAAAATCAAACTCATTGAGTTGATTCTAACTCATAGTGAATCTATAAGACAAAGTAGAACTGCCCCCATAAAGTTTCCAAGGCTATAAATCTTTTCAGAAACAGATTCTTCATCTTTCTCCTGTGAAATGATTGGTGGGTTCGAACTGCTGATCATTTGGTTATTACCTTTAACCACCGTGTCACCAGAGCTCCTTCTCCTTACCTATTCCCTGTTGTGTAACTTACCTTGTTACAGTCTTGTCATTCCAATCTTTCTATCCTTCTACTTTTAGAAATGTACCAGAATGAAGTACCATCTTTTTGCTCCAAAGCAGGAGATTTTGCTGACAAATTCACATCCATGCTTCTATTATGCATTCCCCAGGGACTACATATAGAGCGCAATCATATTTATGTAGCTGAGAGCAAGAAAAGATCAGGTGACTGATAGAGATCACTTAGCTAAGAGCTATGGGCTTCCATTAACTGTGATAACTACAGACTAATTTTGCTGCTGAATGAGGGCTGTAAGATAATTAGGAAAATGTGCATCAGAATGCCAGTGCATATTTCTCATAAATTAATATAGCCTTGTCAAATAGGTTATATTAAAAACTTACACTGGATGATATAAGACAATAATTGGTTTAATTAATAAGAATCAACAGCCAGATTTAGAGCCTGTATTAACCTTGGCAGCAGTTGAGGGTTTTGGGAAGGTAGCTGAGCAAGAACTATCTGGCGAGGAATAAATCTGTGCTCACAAACGAGCTTCTGGAATGGCGTTCAGCTGCTGTGCATTGATGCAACTGCTGTGATTTCCACACTAGAGAATCTCTCCTGGGAACATCTAGTGGCTTAGTGTTCCAGAGCAGATTAGGGTGTCTGATCATGGGGAGACAAGCTGTATAGTTCAAAGCCAAAATGTTTACTGGTGGAGATGAATCAATAGAATAAAAAATAAAAAGAATTCAAGATTTTCTGTCTCTGCTAGCAAAAAGGACTCCCAAAATTAAAGCACAGGGTTAATGTACAACAAGGTAGAGATTTACAACTGATATTATCTAAACTTCTAAGCAACACAATACCCTTCTACAACATTCCACATAGATGGCTGCCAAACCCCAGTATAAACGTCTCTAATGAGATGTTAACTCTGATTCTCCCATTCCGTTTTGTGGAGATTTGGGGAATACTGATTTGCAAGAACAAAAAGAATGTCTTGTTCTGGTATGCGTGGTATTCTAGGCAATCTCCAATAATACCAAGTGCTATAATTATTAACTTTACAGTTGTAAGATTTAGAAAATAGATATACAGAACTCCCAGTTAAATTTGACTTTCAGATAAACAAACAATATTTGGGAATACCCTTATTTGCAGTGAATAAGTTGTTCTCAGTACTCTAGCATGTGATCTCAGTGGTTGTTTCTATCACTGAGGCCAAAATTTACAGCTACCCATCCTTCTTCTTTATTTTCATCTTTCACATTCCAAAAACCAGTAATTATCAATGCATCTTGGTCCATGTTTGGTCAATTTCACACTGCAAAACTGGTAAAAATCTTCAATTTCTTCATCTTTGGCATTAATAGTTGATACATAATTTGAATAAAAGTAGCATTAACTAGTCTTTCTTGGTGGTATATGTATATTACCTTAATACTGTCAGTGTTGTACTTCAGGATAGATCTTGAAATATTCTTTTTGAGGATGAATATGCTACCTTCCTCTTCAATTTATCATTCCCAGCATATTACACTGTATGATTGTCTGATTCAAAATAGCCAATACCAGTCAATTTCAGGTCACTAAGGCCTATGATATTGATATTTATGCATTTTGATGACTTCAAATTTTCCTATTCCTACTTCATACATTCCACATTTGGATTATTAATGGATGTTTGCAGCTGTTTCTTTTCACTTTAAGTTGTGCCATATCAGGAAATGAATAGCATGAAAGATATATTACATTCAAATCATTATGGTCATCTCTACTTTGAAGAGGCAGCTCTTCCTCGGATGTATTTTGAATATCATCCAACCTGTGGGGCACATTTTCTGGCACTATATCAATGTTCTGCTGCTATTCATAACGTTTCCATTACCATTTTTTTTTTTCTTCAGAAGTAGATCATGAGGTTAGTCTGGAAGCTCTGTCCATCATGAATGACCCTGCTGGTATTGAAATACTAGTGGCATAGCTTTTAGCATCACAGCAACATGCAAGGCACCATAGAAAGACAAAGTGACAGATGACATAAACTGACAGACAACATAAATGGTGACTTACACATGGACCTCTTTTGATGGAATACATAGGAATCAAATCAACTATATTTGTGGGAAAAACAACAACAACAACAACAAACGATGGAGAAGCTCAATTCATCAGTCAGAATAAGGCAGGGGCTACCTGATGAACAGATCATCAAAAGCTTATATGCAAGTTCAAGTTGAAGCTATAGAAAATTAAAACAAGTCCATGAGAGCCAAAGTATAATCTACTTTGAATATAACCCACCAGATTTTAGAGACCATCACAACAATATATTTTATGCAGTGAACACCAATTACTGAAGACCAGATGAAATGTGGACTACATCAAGAACATCATACATTAGGAAAGCAAAATGCCATTAAAAAAATGAAAAAAAAAAAAAAAAGAAACAAAAGACCAAAATGGGTGTCAGAAGAGACCGAAACTTCCTATTAAATGCAGAGTAGCTAATGTACATGGAAGAAATGATAAAGCAAAAGTGCTGAGCAGATTCAAAGAGCAGGTCAAGAAGACAAAGTAAAGCATTATAATGAAATGTGCAAAGAACTGGAGTCAGAATACCAAAAGGGAAAAACATGTTTGGCATTTCTCAAGCTAAAAAGAACTGATGAAAAAATTCAAACCTTGAGTTACAATATTGAAAGATTACATGGGTAAGATATAGAATGATAGAGAAAGCATTATAAAAAGAGGAAGGAATACACAGAGTCATTGTACCAAAAACAGTTGGTCGATGTTCAACTGTTTCAGGATATAGTGTATGATCAAGAACCAATAATATTGAAGGAAGAAGTCCAAAGTATACTGAAGGCATGCTAAAAACAAACCTTCAGGAAGTGATTGAATACCAATTGAGATGGATGCAATGCTGGAAGTTCTCATTTTTCTATGCCAAGAAAGTTGGAAGACAGCTACTCGTCCAACTGATAGGAGGACATCCATTTTTTTTGCACATTCCAAAGAAAGGTGATCCAACAGAATGCAGCAATTATTGAATGATGTGATTAATATAACATGCAAGTTAAATTTTGCTGAAGATAATTAAAAAGTGGTTGCAGCAGTACATCAAAAAGGAACTGCAAGAAATTTAAGCCAGATTCAGAAGAGTATGTGGAATGAAAAATATTATTGTTGATGTCAGATGGATCTTGGCTTAAAGCAGAGAAAAATAGAAATACGTTTATCTGTGTTTTACTGATTATGCAAAGACATTTTAATGTGTGGACGTTATACATAACAAATTATGGATAATATTTCAAAGAGTGGAAACACTTAATTGTGCTCATGTGGAATCTATACATAGACAATGAGCCAGTTGTTTGAAAGGAACAAGGGGATACTGTGTGACTTAAAACCAGGAAAGGTGTGCTTCAGGGTTCAAGCCTTTTACCATACTTATTTAATCTGTATACTGAGCAGATAATCTGTGAAACTGGCTTATATGAAGAAGAATGTGGCATCAGGATTGGAGGAAGACTCATTAACAATTTGTGGTATGCAAATCACACGAACTTGCTAGCTGAAAGTGAAGAGGATTTGAATCATTTACTGATGAAGATTAAAGACTACAATCTTCAGAAGGAATTACACCTCAACATAAAGAAAGCAAAATTCCTCATAACGGGACTTGTAAGGAACATAACAATAAACAGAGAAAAGATTGAAGTTGTCAGGAATTTCATTTTACTTGGATCCACAACTAATGGTCCATGAGCATGGAGGCAGTATTCAAGAAATCAATGTGTTGCATTGAGCAAATCTGCTACAAAAGACCTCCTTACAGTGTTAAAAAGAAAATATGTCACTTTGAGGACTAATATGTGCCTAAGTTAAGCCATGGTATTTTCAGTCACCTCATATGTATGTAAAAAACTGAAAAACAAATAAGGAAGGCTGAATAAGAAATTATGCATTTGAATTTTAGTGTTGGTAAAGAATATTGAATACATAGTGGATTGCCAGAAGAACTAACAAATATGTTTTAGAAGAACTGTGGCTAGAATGCTCTTTAGAAGCAAAAGTGACAACACTTCATCTCCTGTACTTTGGATATGTTATCAGGAAGGACTAGTCCCTGGAGAAGGACATCATACTTGGTAAAGTAGAGGGTCAGCAAAAAAGAGAAAGACTTTCAATGAGATGGATTGACACAGTGGCTACAATGATGGGATCAAGCATAGCAACAATGTGAGGATGGTGCAGGACCAGGAAGTATTTTATTCTGTTGTACATAGGGTTGCTGTGAGTGGGAATTGATTCAACTATTAACAACAACAACAAACCCTAATTTATTCAATTCATTTTATTTCAAATTAGAATATCTTCTGCATTCACATTGAGGAAAGAGAACATTATATGTTAAAAAGCAGCATATCTTTAGCACCCTTGTAAGTTTACTGGTTGTTGTTGTTAGAAGCCATTGAGTAGGTTCCAACTTATAGCAAGTCTTGGCCAAATTATAGATAATATTGCAGAAAAAAAAAAAAAGAGAGATTTCCAGAACATGTAATTGTGCTCACAAAGAACCTATACAAAGTTGAAGAGGCAGTCGTTCTAACAGAATAAGGGAATACTTCATGATTTAAAAGGAGGTAAGGTGTGTGTTGTGTTGTTATGATCCACACAGTTGAATGTCTTTATGTAGTCAAAAAAACAAACAAACAAACAAACAGGTAAATATCTTTCTTGCATTCTATGCTTTCAGCGAAGAACCATCTGACATCAGCAATGATATTCCTTGTTCCATCCCTCTTCTGAATCTGACTTGTAAATGGAGAGACTAGGAAGAAGTTTACTAGTGGGAATATAAAATTAATAAGGTTTATTGCTAGAACTCATCTGTCAGTTTGTTGTGCTGTTGTGGCTTGCATGTTGTGGTGATCCTGGAAACTATACCACCAGTATTTCAAATAACAGCAGGGTCACCCAGGATAGACAGGTTTAAGTGGATCTTCCAGACTAAGGCAGACTAGGAAGAATGAAGAGGCAGTCCACTTCGGGGAAAAAAAAAAAAGTCACTGAAAACCTTATAAATAGCACTGAAATGTCTGAAGATGAATACTCTAGGATGGAAGACACTCAAACTACAACTGGGAAAGAGCTACCTCCTCAAAACAGAGGGGACTTTAATGACATGCATGGAGTAATTTGAAACAGTGGCAAACATCTGTTAATAATTGGAATGTGGATTGTACGAATTATCAATCTAGGAAAATTGGAGTTCATAAAAAATGAAATAGAACACATAAAGATCAATATCCTGGGCATTAGTGAGCTGAAATGGATTAGTACTGGTGATTTGGACATTCATATCATGTACTATACTGGAAATAACAAATTGAAGAGGAATGGTGTGGCATTCATAATCAAAATGAATATTTCAGGATCTATCATGAAGTAAAAGGCTGTCAGTGATAGGATAATATCCGTATGCCTACAAGAAAGACCAGTCAATACTACTATTATTGAAATTTATGCACCAACTATTAAAGCCAAAGATAAAGAAATTGATTTCTACCACTTTCTGCAGTATGAAATTGACAATACAGGTAGTCAAAATGATTGATAATTGCTGGTTTTGGGAATGCAAAAGTTGGAAACAAAGAAGCATCAGCAGTTGGAAAATATGGCTTTGGTGATAAAATGATGCTGGAGATGGCATGGACTTGCAAGATCAATGACTTATCAATTGCAAATTTCTTTCTTTTTTTTTTTTTAACAACATAAATGGCAATTATGCCCATAGAGTTTGCCAGATGGAATACACAGGATTCAAGTTGACTACATCTATGGAAAGAGATGATGGGGAATTTCAATTTCACCAGTAAAAAGAAAGCCAGAAGCTGACTGTGGAACAGATCATCAGTTGCTCATAGGCAAATTCAAGCTGAAGCTGAAGAAAATTAAAACAAGTTCATGAGAGCCAAAATATAACCTTGATTATATCCCACTTGAATTTAGGGATCATCTGAAGAATAGACGTGAGGCATTGAACACTAATGACTGAAAACCAGACGAATTGTGGGATGACATCAAGAACATCAAACATGATTGTGGTAGTTAAGGTTGTGTCAACTTTCGTGGGCCTGGTTGAGTGGCTAGGTAGCTGGATGTAGTTATTCCCCATAGTGAGATTGGCAATCAATACCATGGTGCAATGTACTGGAGCAGCTGAATAGCTATTTTAGGAATGTGGCCTGCTTCTAGTATATAATAAACAACTTTGAGGAAGGTCTCTAGCTTATGGTATGCTTGACCCCTGCATGTAGCTGAATCATTGTTCAGCAGCCTGCCATGTTGCCCTGCTGATCTTGAGACCTTTTCTGGACTTGAATCAATGGCCTGACATGTGGTTTGATAATATCGGGACTGTGTCTTTTTTACTTGATGATCTTGGGTTTGTCGGCCTCAGCAACTAGCAGCTGCCTAAGTGAAGAAAAGCCTCCGGCTTCAGTGGTCCAGAAGCAGGAGTTGGAGCTGAAGTGCAAGGTTGAGGGGCTTTCACCCAGCCTGGCACTTTGAACTTGGACTTCTAGCCTCCAAAATCATAAGAGAATAAACCCCTGTTTGTTAATGCCATCCCATTGTGGTATATTTCTATTGTTGTTGTTGTTGTTAAGTGCTGTCGAGTCGTTTCCGACTCATAGCGACCCCATGCACAGCAGAACAAAACACTGCCTGATCCTGCGCCAGCCCCACAAACCCTTGAGCCCATCATCACAGCCACCGTATCAATCCATCTCGCTGAAGGCCTCCCCCTCTTTCGTTGACCCTATTAGAGTGGCACAAAGTAACCAAAACAATGAAAAAGGCAAAAGATCATTGAAAAGACAGGAAAGGAAGAAAAGACAAAAGTGCAGGTCAGAAGAGACTCTGCAAATTGTTCTTGAATGTGAAGAAGCTAAAGTGAATGAAAGAAATGATGAAGTTAAAGATCTGAAGAGAAAACTTCAAAGGACAGGTAGAGAAGACAAAATAAAATATTATAATGATATGTGCAAAGACCTGGAGTTAGAAAATCAAAAGAGAAGAACACAGTTGGCAATTCTCAAGCAGAAAGAACTGGGGAAAAAAAAATAAAAGCTTGAGTTATAATATTGAAAATTTCTACGGGCAAAATATCAAATGATGCAGGAACTATCAAAAGAAGATGGGAGAATACAGAATCACCGTTCCAAAAAGAATTGGTTGATAACCAACCATTTCAGAAGGTAGCATATGACCAAGAACCATTGTTACTGAAGAAAGAAGTCCAAGCTTCACTGATGGAATTGGTGAGAAACAAGGCTCCAGAAACTGATGGAATACCCATTGAAATGTTCAATAAATGAATGCCATGCTTGAAGCACTCATTCATTTATGCAAAGAAATTTGGAAGACAGTTACTTGTACTTGGTCAACCACCTGGAAGAGATCCATATTTGTGCTTGTAGTGTAGTATTTCTGTTGGGAGTGGCACAATACAATGTTCTGGGAGGTTCCCACTCTCTCTCAGGTGCTTAAAGTTCTGATGCTGTGATTGGCTAGTTTGACAACATCTGCCGGGCTCAAAAGGATGCCTCCTAGAGGCAGAACTCTCTCTGACTGCTGGTTGAGGAAGACGTGCTGCTGAAAGAGACACGCACTCCTGAGACACACAACTGCTGGGAAAGAGATGCAAGAGACATGCATTGCTGAGTGAGACACCGAGGGATATACACTACTGAGAGAGAGGCTGTGAGAGACTGTTGGATGAGGGATGGTGGGCTGTGAGAGAGACTGAGTGCTCTTCCTGAACTTGAATTATAGCCTGGTGCTTCCTTAATAAACCCCATAACCTGTGCATTTTGTGTGGCCACTGTAGTGAATTATCGAACCCAGGAGAGAGGTGGTGGGTGCTTTGGGAGGAACTGTTGGTGAAAGAGCTGGAGGGAGGCAGCATGTCTGGCCTCACAGGAATAGGCCTTGGGCTATTGATGGTGATTCTGTCTTCCTCTTGTGGGATTAGAGGAGGTCAGAACATGTGGCCTCCTTGCCCTTTTAGCAGTGCCTATTCCAAAGAAAGGTGATATAACAGAACACAGTAATTATTGAACAATATCACTTATATATATAACACACAAGTAACATTTTGTTGAAGATAATTCAAAAGTGGTTACAGCAGTACATCAACAAGGAACTGCCAGAAAAAAAGCTGGATTCAGAATAGGGCATGAAACTAGGGCTATTATTGCTGATCTCAGATGGATCTTGGCTAAAAGCAAATAAGAGAAAAAAAATGTTTATCTGTGTTCTATTATTGACTATGTGAAGGCATTTGATTATGTGGATCATAACAAACTATGACTAATGTTACAAAGAATAGGTATTTCAAAATACTTAATTGTGCTCATGAGGAAGCTATACATAGATCCAGAGCCAGTAGTTTGAACAAAACAAGAGGATACTGCATGGTCTAAATCAGGAAAGGTGTTTGCCCTGCTTTTATCCTTTCACCATACTTATTCAATCTGTATGTTGAGCAACTAATCTGAGAAGCTGGACTATATGAAGAACAACACCTCAGAAGGATTGGAGGAAGACTCACTAATAACCTTAGATACGCAAATGACACAACCTTGCTTGAGGAAAGCAAAGAATATTTGAAGTATTTATTGATGAAGATCAAAGACTACAACATTCAATATGGACTTAATCAACACAAAGAAAACAAAAACACTCACAATTGGATGAATAAGCAACATCTTGATAAATGGAGAAAAGATTGAAGTTGTCAAGGATTTCATATTACTTGGACCATAGTCAACACCTGTGGAAGCAGCAGCCAAGAAATCAAAGGACATTTTGCATTGGGCAAATCTGTTGCAAAAGATCTCTTTAAAGTGTTAAAGAGCAAAGATGTCACTTTGAAGGTAAAGTGTGCCTGGCCCAAGCCATTGTCTTTTCAATAGCTTCATGTGTATGTGAAAGCTGAACAATGGATAAGGAAGACCATAGAAGAATTGATGCATTTGAATGGTTGTGTTGGTGAAGAATATTGAATATATGATGGACTGCCAGAAGAACAAAATCTGTTTTGGAGAAGTATTGCTGAAATGCACCTTAGAATCAAGAATGGCCAGACTTTGTCTCTCTTTGGTCATGGTGTCAGGAGGGACCAGTCCCTGTAGAAGGATATCATGCTTAGTTAATTAGAAAATCAAACCAAATTCACTGCCATCAAGTCAATTCCAATTCATAGTGACCTCAATTTCCAAAGCTGTAAATATTTATGGAAGTAGACTGCTTCATATTTCTTCCATGGAATGGCTGGGCGTTCAAACCACTAACCTTTTTGTTAGCAGCTAAATGCCTTAACCATGACACCACCATAGCTTCTTTGGTAAAGTAGAGGGTCAGTGGAAAAGGGGAAGACATTCAATAAGATGGAAGGACACAGTGGCTGCAGCAATTGTTCAATGATGCAATGATTTTGAGGATGGTACAGGACTGGGCAGTGTTTAGTACTGTTATACATAAGTTTGCTATGAGTCCATCAGGGATCAGCAATGATAGCTCTAGTTCCATGCCCTATTCTGAACCCAGCTTTATTTCTGCCAACCAACTCCATGGCATCTAAAACCAAAAGGTTTATTTCCTGCCCTCAGTGTTTAGTATATATTAGTGGATGCAGACCTAAAGGAATATACTTAAACAATAAACAATTTGACTCAACTGCACTTAACAATAACCACAACAGGGTAAATATAATGAGAGGTCACAAAGGAGGAAAAACAAAAACAAAAAAACCCAAACTCACTGTGGTTGAGTCGGATCCGACTCATGGCGACCCCTCCTTGGGTTTCTGAGACAGTATCACTACAGAAGTAGATTGCCCACTCTTCCTTTTCAGGAGTGGCTGGTGGGTTTGAACTGCCAGCCTTCTGGTTAGCAGTCAAATGCCTTAGGCACTATGCCACCAGAGTTCCTGCTACAAAGGAGGAAGTGACCCTTAAATATTTGAGGGGCATGGTCCTTTGAAAAAGATTTGCCCAAGCAATATGTCATTTGATTTCTTGGCTACTGCTTCCATGAGCATTAATTGTGGATCCAAGTAAAATGAAATCCTTGAGAACTTCAGACTTGTCTTTGTTTATCGTGATGTTGCTTATTGGTCCAGTTGTGGGGATTTTTGTTTTCTTTACGTTGAAGTGTAATCCATACTGACAACTCTAGTTTTGATCTTCATCAGCAACTACTTCGAGTCATCTTCACTTTCAGCAAGCAGGGTTGTGTCATCTGCAAATAGCAGGTTCTTAATAAGTCTTCCTCCAATCCTGATGCTGTGTTCTTCTTTATATAGTCCAGCTTCTTGAATTATTTATTCAGCATACAGATTGAAATGTGTGGTGAAAGGATAAAGCCCTGATGCACACTTTTCCTAATTTTAAAACATGCAGTATTCTTTGTTTTGTTTGAACTACTGCCTCTTGGTTTATGTACAGGTTTCTCATGAGCAATATTAAGTGTTTTGGAATTCCTATTTTTCACAATGTTATCCATAATTTGTTATGATGTACATAGTCAAATGCCTTTGCATAATAAATAAAACACAGGTAAACATATTTCTCATATTCTTTTTTTTTTCAGCCAAGGTTCATTTAACATCAGCAATGATATCCCTAGATCCATGTCTTCTTTTGAATGCAGCTTGAATTTCTGGCAGTTCCCTGTCAATATGCTCTTAGGGGTATAGTTTATACAATAATACATCACATTAACAATATCTTTTTTCTCTTCTCCACGTCCCCCCAGTCTATTTTCCCAAAGATCGTTTCTTAAAAGAATATAGTAAAAGATTTAGTATATTAGGAATCAACTCATAGGTCCTATTACTACTACTACTAACATATTCTGAATGACCTTTTTGAAAACACTCAGAAAAGCAATCTTACAATTTGCTAAATTTGGTTGTTTGGCAAATATACTAGTTAATTTTGGATGATTACAGAGCTGTGCACTAATATAACCAAAGGAGCTATCCTAATGGATATGAATCACCATTATACTGATTGAGATAAAGTGAGTAGCTGTGGCATGAGTCATTTCTGTAATTGTAAAAGGCACTAAGATTTTTAAGTACTGTAATGAATAAATAAATAAAAATATAAACTAGTGAATCAATATTTTCCCTGCATTTTTTTGGCCTGTGGTCAGTGCCTTAAGCTATTTTACTGAGTTTTCAACTGTCAAGTCATGTCTGAACTGCCAAAATTTCCAACTTTTAGAAAAACAACTGTACCATATCAAGCCATTTGTGCTTGTTCAATTTTACACAAAGAAGCTTCCTTAAAGAACTTTGGCGCAGATGATATTTAAGTTTGAGTGTCCAAACCAGTTGGCTTAACTTTGTATTATGTTGCTTGTCTGAATAGGAGAGAAAAAACTCACAATAGTACAAAAAACCAATATTAAAACATGAGTAGATATGGGGTTCCGATAGGACTTTTTAATGGATTACAATACTGAAAACAATGGATCAAAAAAAGCATCCCCTGTTTCCTTAAACTGTAATATCAGATCCCTATATTCTTAATAAGGAACTCTGGTGGTGTAGTTATTAAGGCATTTGGTTACTAACTAAAGCCTGGAGGTTGAAACCCACCAGTTGCTGCATGGAAGAAGGATGAGGCAGTCTTCTTCTGTAAAGATTTACAGGCTTGGAAGCCCAATGGGGATTGCTGTGAGTCGGAATCGACTCAATGCTAGGGAGTATTCTTAATATTTAATGATTTGACTTGACTCAAAGAATTTTCTGGAGACTTTATCTCATACCATCAGTGCTCCCTTGAGACCAAGGTTTCAGAGAAATTCGTATTTCCAGGTCCTGGTGATGTATTGATTAAGTCATTTGGCTGCTAACCCAAAGGTCTGTGATTTGAACCTGCCAGCTGCTCCATGGAAGAAAGATGAGGCAGTCTGCTTTCATAGACTCCAATCCAAGAGGGATTACTGTGAATTGAAATAGACTTGAGGACAATGAGTTTTTAAAATTTTTTTCAGTTCTGGGTAATGCATATAAGGATCATTGGTAGCACAGTGGTTAAAGCACTCAGCTTCTAACTGAAAAGCCTACATTCAAACCTACCAGCTTCTCTGTGGGAGAAAGATGTGGCTATCTGTTTCTATAATAATCTACCACCTTGGGGCAGTTCTATTCTGTCCTTATCGGGTCACTATGAGTTGGACTCTGTTTGATGGCAGTGTGTTTGTTTTCTTTGGGTTTGGTTTACATTAAAGGAGATCTGTGCCTCAGTGGTTAAGAACTTGGCTGCTAATCAAAAGGTTGGCAGTTTGAAATCACCAGCCACTCCATCAGATCCAAAGAAGTTTCTCTTATTTCTTCTCCCTTCACATCCCTCTCTCATTCCATGTGGTTTCTCTTCTTACATTTTATGTTCTTAATCTCTTACTCTGTAGTTTCTTTCCCTGCTTTGGTATGTACATGATCAAAGATGGGTGGCTTTGGTAGATAAATAGATAGCTGCCAGAGTGTCAACTCCAACTCATTGTGACCTTGTTCACAACAAAACCAAATGCTGCCAGTCCTGTGTCATCCTCATAATCACTGGCATGCACAGGTCCATTATGGCAACAATTTGCCAATCTGTCTCACTGAGAGTCTCATTTGCCCTTATTGGCCTACTACTCACCAAATATGATGTCTTTCTCTACTGATTGATCCCTCCTGATGTGTCCAAAGCAAGTGAATTTGACAATGTTCTTTTGTAATTCATAAAATTTTCATTGGATAATTTTCAGTAGATCTCCAGGCCTTTCTTCCTAGTCTTTATTAGTATGAACTCTACTGGGTGATCCTGCTGGTATTAGAAATGCTTGTGGCATAGCTTCTAGCATCACAGCAACCAATATGTGAGCCATTACAGCATGACAATTTGACAGACAGGTGGTAAATGGCTTCCCTAGGTTCAAGTTTAAATCTTGAAGCTAAGTAGTATATTTGAGGCCCAAGTCTAATATGATTCTCCCCTCTTGATTTGGCCACTAGAGCCAGGAAAGGGAGGGAGCAGGAGAGGCCTGGACATCTGGAGTGGCAGGATATCCAGGTAAAAAGGGGCAGGAGGCAAGACTAGGACCCAAGCCCCAAGAACCAGGAAAGGGAGGGAGCAGCCAGGGACCACAAAGTGGCAGTTCCAGGTAAGAATTAGGTGAGGGGAGGGCACAGAGGCTTCCAACAGCTAAGGGAGACAAATGTGTCTGTCAGTTTGTCATCCTGTGGGGCTTATACATTGCTATGAAGCTTGAGGATGTGCCACAGGTGTTTCAGACACCAGCAGAGTTGCACTTGGTGCACAGGTTGCAACGCAGCTTACAGACTAAGACAGACTAGGAAGAAGGATGAGGCCATCCACTTTTCAAAAATTGGCAAGGGAAAACCTATGAATAGCAGAGAAACACTGTCTGATACATTACTGGGCAACGTTATGAATAGCTCAGAAACATTCTCTGACACAGTACAGGAAGATGAGCCCCTTGGGTTGGAAGGCACTCAAAGTAGGACTGGGAAAGATCTGCCTCATCAGAGTAGAACCAACCTTAATGATATGGATAAAGTAAGTCTTTCAGGACCTCCATGTGCTGACATGGCATGACTCAAATTGAGGAGAAACAGCTGCAAACACACATTAATGATCAGAACATGGAATGTATGAAGTATGAATCTAGGAAAATTGGAAGTTGTCAAAAAGGAAATGGAATGCATAAAGATTGATATCCTAGGCATTAGTGAGCTGAAATGGACTGTTTTTGGGCATTTTGAATCAGACAACTATATGATCTACTATGCCAGGAATGACAAATGGAAAAGGAATGGCATGGCATTCATCATCACAAAGGATGTTTCAAGATCTGTCCTGAAGTACAAAGCTGTCAGTGATAGGACAATATCCGTATGCCTAAAAGGAAGACCCATTAATACTACTATTATTCAAATTTATGCACCAACCACCAAAACCAAAGATGAGGAAATAGAAGATTTTTATCAACTTCTGCAGTCTGAAATTGACAGAGCATGCAATCAAGATGGGTTGCTTATCACTGGTGTTTGTAATGCAAAAGATGTAAACAAAGAAGGATCACCGCCGGTTGGAAAATCTGGCCTTCGTGACAGAAATAATGCTGGAGATCGCATGATTGAATTTTGCGAGACCAAAGACTTGTTCATTGAAAATACCTTTTTTCAACACAAAAGGAGGTTATGCACGTGACCTTCTCCAGATGGAGTACACAGGCATCAGACTGACTACATCTGTGGCAAGAGGTGATGGAAAAGCTCAATATCTTCAGTCAAAACCAGGCCAGGAGCTGATTGTGGAACAGACCATCATCAAGTGCTCATATGCAAGTTCAACTTGAAGTTGAAGACAATTAAAACAAGTCCACGAGAGCCAAAATATGACCTTGAATATATCTCTCCTGAATTTAGAGACCATCTAAAGAATAGATTTGATGCACTGAACACCAGTGACTGAAAACCAGAAGAATTGTGGAATGACATCAAGAGCATCATCCATGAAAGAAAGCAATAGGTCATTAAAAATACAAGAAAGAAAGAAAAGACCAAAATGGATGTCAGAAGAGACTCTGAAATTTGCCCTTGAGTGAAAAGCAGCTAAAGCAAGTGGAAGAAATGACAAAATAGAGCCGAACAGAGATTTCAAAGAGCAGCTTGAGCAGACAAAGTCAATTACTATAATGAAATGTGCAAAGATCTGGAATTAGAAAACCAAAAGGGAAGAACACTCTCAGCATTTCTCAAGCTGAAAAAAGTGAGGAAAAAATTTAAGCCTCGAGCTGCAATATTGAGGGATTCTATGGGCAAAATATTGATTGATGCGGGAAGCATCAAAAGATGGAAGGAATACACAGAGTCACTGTACCAAAAAGAATTGGTTGATATTCATTCATTTCAGGAGGCAGCATATGTTCAAGAACCAATGGTATTGAAGGAAGAAGTCAAAGCTGCACTGACAGAGTTGCCCAAGAACAAGACTCCAGGTATTGATGGAATACCCATTGAGATGTCTCAACAAATGGATGCCCCTCTGGAGGCATTCACTTGGTTATGCCAAGAGATTTGGAAGAGAGCTACCTGGCCAACTGACCGGAAGAGATCCGTATCTGTTGCCATTTCAAAGAAAAGTGATCCCACACAATATGGAAATTATCAAATAATATCATTAATATCACATGCAAGTAAAATATTACTGAAGATAATTAAAAAAAAAAAAATTGCAACAGTATATTGACAGAGAACTTCCAGAAATGTAAGCTGGATTCAGAAGAGGACATGGAATTAGGGATATCATTGCTGATGTCAGATGGATCTAGGCTCAAAGCAAAGAATGTCGGAAAGATGTTTACTTGTGTTTTATTGAGTATGCAAAAACATTTGATTGTGTGGATCATAACAAATTGTTGATAACATCGAGAAGAATGGGAATTCTAGAAAACTTAATTGTACTCATGAGAAACCTGTACATGGACCAGAAGATTGTTGTTTGAAAAGAAAAAGAGCACTGCATGTTTTAGAATCAAGAAGGGAGTGTCAGGGTTGTATCCTTTCACCATACTTATTCAATCCGTATGCTGGCCAAATAATCCATGAAGCTGGACTATATGAAGAAGAATGTGGCATTAGGATTGGAGGAAGAATCATTAACAACCTGTGATATGCTGATGAGACAACTTTGCTTGCTGAAAGTGAGGATGACTTGAAGTACTTACTGATGATGATTGAAAAATACAGCCTGCAGTATGGATTACATCTCAATATAAAGAAAACAAAAATCCTCACAACTGGTCCTACAAGCAACATTACGATAAATGTAGAAAAGATTGAAATTGTCAAAGACTTCCAATTGCTTCGTTCTACAATAGACATCAATGGAAGCAGCAGTCAGGACATCAGATGATGCATAGCACCAGGGAAATTGGCTGCAAAGGACCTCTTTCAAAAGCTGAAGAGCAAAGATGTGTCTTTGAGGACTAAGGTGTGACTTACACAAACCATGGTATTTTCAATCACCTCATATGCATGTGAGAGCTGGACTATGAATAAGGAAGACCAAAGAAGAATTGATGCTTTTGAGCTGGGGTGCAGAGAAGAATGCTGAAAGTACCGTGGACTGCTAAAAGAACTAACAGGTCTGTCCTGTAGGAAGTGCAGCCAGAATGTTCCTTGGAGGCAAGAATGGCCTGACTTTATCTCACATACTTTGGTCAGGGACCATTCCCTGGAGAAAGATGTTGTGGTTGGTAAGGTGGAGGGTCAATTAAAGAGGGGAAAGCCCTCAACAAGATGGATTGACACGGTGGCAGTGGCGATGGGGTCAAGTGTAGCAACAATCATGGAGCTAGCTCAGGACCGGGCAGTGTTTTGTTCTGCTGTACACAGGGTCTCTAAGAGTCAGAGATGACTCAATGGCACCTAAGAACAACACAACAACAACATCTTGATTTAAGAATTCTCCTCTGGGACTAGGTAGGGTAAGGTAAGGTCATGGATTACAAACATGGCTGAGAAGTTACTACAGTATTTGTGAAATTTAATTCTCAGAGAAGAGAGAATAGTTGTTGGAAAGATATTCCAAAATGTTGTATATTGTTACATAATCCCTGTGGTCTCTTCCAGTGTGAAAATTGAATGAGCCATAATTTGGTGAAATAATGCATTGTTTTTGTAGTCCAGGTACTTTATGCTAAAGCATGATCTGGGTGAGGTATTTCAGGAGATGAACAGACATTTTGTTTTCTTTAATATCATCTTAGTAATCTTATTGATAATTCCTGGGTTACTTTCTTATTTTAAACTAGGTTTAAAGCAGATGTTTTTGTCCTCCAATTCTGATAGAAAACAGAAAGGAAAGAGCTTAAAGAGAAATTATATCATGATTTTCAATGTTTTTTCAATTGAATTAATTAGCCTAAGAGTAATTGTCATTTTTAGATATTGTCAATCATCAGAAAGAGAGCAGTCATTAAATAAAGCATCTTTCTGTTGAGTTTCTATTTATTCCTTTGAAAATATTCTGTTGAGTTTCTATTTATTCCTTTGAAAATATAGGGGCAGTTGGGATACTGTGTGTGTATGTATGTGTGTGGGGATACTGTGTGTGTATGTATGTGTGGTGTGTGTGAGTGTGTATGTGTGTATAATAGAGAGAGAGAGAGAGCAAGAGAGCTAGAGCACTTGAGTTTTTATTACTACTTTCCTATCTATAATAATCAGATGCTTGGGGACAATCACATTCTAGGTTTATTCTTCTAGGGAAATAAATTTCTTATGCTTGGGGCAAGTGGAAAACCAAGATCACCAAAAGTTGAAAGGATCTGGGCCAGCTGTTGTCTATGGTTAAAATTCCTAAGAAACTCTGGTTTTTCTAGAATGAAAATTAGTATTACTTGAGCATATACCCACCAGCCACTCCTCAAAAAGAAGATGGGACAATCTTCTTTCATAGTGATACTGCCTCAGAAACCCAAGGAGAGGTCGCTATGAGTGGGGTCTGACTTGACGGCACATAACAACACAACAACAATATACTTTGTACCGGATTCTTTTTATACTCTAGGGAAAAAAAAAACCTGTAACCCATTTCTGTTAAGTTGATTCTGATTCACAGTGAACATATAGGACAGAGTAGAACTACCCCATAGGGTTTGCAAAGCTGTAATCTTTACAGAAGCAGATGGCTACATCTTTCTCCTGCAGAGTGGCTAGTGGATTTGAACCTCTGACCTTTTGGTTAGCAGCTGATGACTTAACCACTGTGCCACCAGGGCTGCTTTATATTCTCTTGTTGTTGTTAGGTGCCATCAAGTCAGCTACAATCACAGAGACCTTGTGTACAACAGAATGAAACACTCTCTGGTCCTGTGCCAGCCTCACAATCCTTTCTTTACCTGAGCTCATTGTTGCAGCCAGTGTGTCAATCAATCCTGTTGATGGCCTTCCCCTTTTCCACTGACCCTCCACTTTACCAAGCATATATTTCTTCAGGGAATGGTCCTTCTGACAACATGACCAAAGTACATGAGATGAAATCTGGCCATTCTTTCTTCCAAGGAGCATTCCGGCTGTACTTCTTCCAGGACATATTTATTAGTTCTTCTGGCAATCTATGGTACTGTCAGTATTCTTCACCAACACCACAACTCAAAAGCATCAACTCTTCTCCAATCTTCTTTATTCATTGTCCAGCTTTCACATGCTCATCGAGGCTATTGAAAATACCCTGGCTTGGGTTGTTGTTATGTGCCGTAGAGTCGGACCCAACTCATAGTGACCCCTTCTTGGGTTTCAGAGGCAGTATTACTACCGAAGTTGATTGCCCAACCTTCCTTCTGAGAAGTGGCTGGTGGGTTTGAACTGCCAGCATTCTGGTTAGTAGTCAAATGCCTTAGGCACTGCACCCCCAGAGATGCCTGGCTTGGGTTAGGCTCATCTTAGTTTCAAAGAGACATTTTTGTTCTTCAGCACTTTAAAGAGGTCTTTTGCAGTAAGTTTGCTAAGTGCAATATGTCGTTGATTTCTTGACTGCTGCTTCCATTTTTATTGATTGTGGAACTAAGTAATATGAAATCTTTGACATCTTCAATATTTTCTCCATTTATTGTGATGCTGCTAATTGGTCCAGTTGTGAGGATTTTTGTTTTCTTTATGTTGAGGTATAATCCATATTGCAGACTGTAGTCTTTAATCTTTATCAGTAAGTGCTTCAAGTCATCTTCACTTTCAGTAAGGAAGGTTGTGTTGTCTGCATATTGCAGGTTGTTAATGAGTCTTCTTCCAATCTTGATGTCGTGTTCTTCTTCATATAGTTTAGCTTCTCAGATTATTTCCTTAGCATACAGATTGAATAAGTATGGTGAAAGGATACAATCCTGAGGTACTCCATTCCTGATTTTAAACTGCACTTTCCCCTTGTTCGGGAGCTCTGGTAGCGTAGTGCCTAAGGCACTTGACTGCTAACCAGAAGGCTGGTGGTTCAAACCCACCAACCACTCCTTGGAAGGAAGATGGGGTAATCTACTTCCTTAGTGATACTGCCTCAGAAACCCAAGGAGGGGTCGCTATGAGTCAGGTCTGACTCAACGGCACATAACAACAACACAACAACATCCCCTTGTTCCTTTAAACGACAGCCTCCTGGTCTATGTACAGGTCCCTCATGAGCACAATAAAGTGTTCTGGAATTCCTATTCTTCTCAATCTTATCCATAATTTGTTATGTCCACAAAATTGAATGCTTTTGCATAGTCAATAAAACATAAGTAAACATTTTTGTGGTATTCTTGCTTTTAGCCAAAATCTGTCTGACATCAGCAACGATATCCCTCATTCCACATCCTCTTCTGAATCCAGCTTGCATTTCTGGAAGTTCCTTGTCAATATGCTGCTGTAACCATTTTTAAATTATCTTCAGCAAGATTTTACCTGTGTGTGATATTAATGATATTGTGTCATAATTTCCATTTTCTGTTGGATCATCTTTCTTTGGAATGAGTACAAATATGGATCTCTTCCAGTCAGTTGGCCAGGTCAAATGGCCATTTGTCTTGGAATAGACAAATAAGTGCCTCTAGTGTGCCATCCTTTCATTGAAACATCTCCACAGGTGTTCTATCAATTCCTGGAGCCTTGTTTTTCACCAATTCTTTCAGTGCAGCTTTGACTTCTTCCTTCAATAACATTGGTTCTTGATCATACACCACCTCCTGAAATGGATGAACATTGACCAATTCTTTTTGGTACAGTGACTCTGTGTATTCCTTCCATCATCTTTTGAAAGAAGAAAAGAAAACAACATTCAATATTTTGCCCATAGAATCTCAATATTGCAACTTGAAGCATGAATTTTTTCTTCAGTTCTTTCAGCTTGGAAATTGCTGAGTGTGTTCTTTCCTTTCGGTTTTCTAACTCCAGTCTTTGCACATTTCATTATAATAATTGACTTTGTCTTCTTGAGCTGCTCTTTGAAATCTTCTGTTGAGCTCTTTTATCTTGCCATTTCTTCCATTTGCTTTAGCTACTCTCTGCTCAAGGACAATTTTCAGAGTCTCTTCTGACATCCATTTTGATCTTCTCTCCCTTTCCTGTCTTTTTAATGACATTTTGCTTTCTTCACGTATGACGTTCTTGATGCTGTTCCACAATTCATCTGATTTTCAGTCGTCGGTGTTCAATGCATCAAATCTATTCTTCAGATAGACTCTAAATTCAGGGATATAATCAAGGTCATATATTGGCTCTCTTATTCTTGTTTTACTTGTATTCAGCTTCAATTTTAACTTGCTTATGAACAATTGGCAGTCTGTTCCACAGTCAGTTCTTGGCTTTGTTTTGGCTGAAAATATTGAGCTTCCCCATCACCTCTCTTCACAGTTGCAGTTGATCTGGTTCTTTTGTATTCCATCTGGCATCCACATGTATAGCTGCCATTTATGTTGTTGAAAAAAGTTATTTGAAATGAATAAGTTGGGCTTGCAAAGTTCTATCATGGGATCTCTGGTATCATTTCTATCACCAAGGCCATATTTTCCAACTACTGGTGATTCTGTTTCCAACTTCTGCATTCCAATCACCAGTAATGATCAGCTCATCTTGATTACATATTTGGCCAATTTTAGACTGCAAAAGTTGTTAAAAATCTTTAATTTCTTCATCTTTGGCTTTGGTGATTGGTGCATAAGTTTGAATAATAGTAGTATAACAGGTCTTCTTTGTAGGCATTTGCATATTATCCTATCACTGACAGCATTGTACTTCAGGAAAGATCTTGAACCATTTTTTTCTGTAATGATTCATGTCGTGACATTTCTCTTCAATTTGTCATTCCTGGCATAGTAGATCATATGATTGTCTGATTCAAAATGACCAAACCAGTCCATTTCAACTCACTAATGCCTAGAATGTCAATCTTTATATGTTCCATTTCATTTTGGCAATTGCCAATTTTCCTGGATAAGTACTTCATATATTCCACGTTCCTACTATTAATGGATATTAGGAACTGTTTCTTCCCATATTGTGCCATGCCCCATAAGGAAATGGAAGTCCTGAAAAGTTACTCCATCCACATCATTAAGTTTATTCTAATTTGGGAATGTAGCTCTTCTCCAGTTGTACTTTGAGTGCCTTCTGACTTACAGGGGTCATCTTCTGGCACTGTATTGGATAATGTTTCAGGGCTGTTCATCAAGTTTTCCAGGAACATGTCACACAATGTTTCACGCTTATTCATAATGCTTTCACTAGCCAATTCTTTGCAAAGTGGATGACCCCTTCCTTCTTCTGAGTCTGTCTTAGTCTGGAAACTCTGCCAAAACCTGTCCACTATGGATGATCCTGCTGATATTTGCAATACTGGTGGCATAGTCTCCAGCCTCACAGCAACACACAAGCCACTACACTATGACAAACTCACAGGTGAGTGATGGTTATATACCATAGTCCTCCTGAAAGCTTGGCTAACTATTATTCATCTCTATTTATGGAAAAGAATTGAAGTTTCAGAAATGTCAGGCCACTTGTCCTAGTTGCACAGCTAGCATGTTGCAGAGCTGCAATTTGAACATGGATATTTCTGATTTCAGGGGCCTATGTTTTTTCATCATACCTTCCTTCTTATTGTTCAGGGCTAAAATTCAGTGCATGAGCAGTAGTTCCAGCTTTTGTAAAGTTGCTCTGCTAGGCAAGTCATTTAACATTTCTATGCTTCATTTTCATCAAGAATTATGTCTGTCAAGTAGAAGTTGCTCAAAATGAATTTGTTGAGTTGAATAAAATACTCATCTAGTTACAGGGTCATTGTGAAGGTTATTCTTAGTAATATGTGTACAGAGAGTAAGGATTGAGAGTATGGGCTTGCTGTTAGACTGATGGTTCACTTATTAGCTACATAACTCAATTTGTCACTTAACATCCTTTAGCCTTAATTCAAACTCACTGCCATCAAGTAGATTCTGACTCATAGCAACCTACATTGGGTTTTCAAGGCCATAAATCTTTATGGAGGCAGATTGCCTAATTTTTCTTCCATGGTTGTACTGCTAACCAAAAGTTAGGCTGTTGGAGTCCACCAGCTTCTCAACAGGAAGAAGATGAGACAATCTAGTCTCTGTGGATTAGAATTGACTCGATGGCAGTAGGTTTTTTTTTTTTTTTTTTTTTTTTTTGCTTTAGCCTCAGATTAAGAGTCCCAGGGTGGACAAACATTTAAGTGATTTACTACTAGCCAAAAGGTTGGTTGTTTTGAGAGGCACCTCCGAAGACAGGCTTGGCGATCTGCTTCCAAGAGATCACAGCTTTGAAACTCTATGGAGTTATTCTTCTCTGCTGCATGGGATTGGACATTGTTTCCTTCATTACTCTGATGGGATGGTAGTTCCATTTGAGGGGCTTTGGCACACACAAAGCTCACATCTCTTTATGGTACCTTCTGATTCCGGACTGGTAAACAACCTAAAGGGAAAACAGTAAGAATTCAGGGCATCATAAGAAGGCATATGTAAATTCTCTAGGGTTTAATGTATTAATTTAATATTCCAGTTTTCTTTACCTAGACATGGTTCTATAAGTCAGAATTTCACTGAAACTCAGAAATCTAAGATTTTGATTGAGCCAGGAAGCAAACAACAAGGAGAAAATTAGCAACAAGTTGGTTTTTATGATTGGATTTTGAAAGAAAGATTCAATATCTGTCTCTATTTGGATATAATTTCTTTCTACCAATATCTTTTAGTGCAGAAAAATGGCTAATTTCTCTCCTACATGCCATGATTTGTACAGAAATGGGCACTTTGTCATCTTTCTCTAACAAATTACCATAAAACATGTGATGGAAGAAAGATTATCTTCCATCCTGTAATGTAATTATATAAATTGCCTTAGAATCAATTTAGTTGTGGGAGTTTTATTCCATGGAATAATGGGAATATATTTTGGTAATTTGTTCTTGTAAATTAATGTTTCTCATCACTGCCCAGTGGTAGTTATTAATCTTCAAGGCTCCACTAATATCTTCTCATAGTTGAATTTTACCTCCTTTTATCAAGATAAAATTTCCCCTGCACAAATAGGCATGTATTTAGGGGAATATTCAAAAATGTCTGGAAATTCATGAGTAAATCTACTGGGTGAGAATTAACCTTTTCCTTTATTACAAAACTTTAAGTCCAGTAGAGTGAAACCATACGGCAATCAGAATGAAAGCACTTATCAGACTCTGCTGCAACTATAAAGAAACTGAACTAAGACATGCATCCTAAGAGAATTTAAAGAAAATGTAATACATTTTTTATCCTGTCTATTTAATGTCAGTATAGCACATCAAAAGTCTCTTACCTTTTATTTTACATGTGGACAGTAGATAAATATTCTGGGCTGAAATACTTAAAAGTGAAATACAGTGTGGTTTAAATTTTATGAGATGGATTATATTTCAAGTCTGCTTTCTTAGGACTCACGTAGGAGCATTTTTGAAAAATTCCTCTTCAATCTGAGAGCTGAAGATGGAGCCCTTGTGCTTTATCCAAGATGCTGTTTCAGCATCAAGTCTTCCAAATATGTTTATGCAGTTTTAAAAAGGACACAATGTAGAAAGAGAAAAAAAAAAAGAAAAAGTGGCTGTTTCTTTTCTTTTCTTTTTTTTAACTCTTGGATTGCCACCTTGGATAGCTAGTGGAGGAGGCTGAACTAAAGAGATTTTACAGGACATGGTAAAATGAGCCAGAAGTCCTGTTGAGGTTTAGAATTTGAGGTTTTTGCAATGATGTGTGTCTTTGACTATTTCTGGAGGATGGCAATGTCCCAGCAAGGTCTCAGTTTGCTCATTTATTAAATGAATGAGTTATATCACTTATTTTCTGTGTACTTTACTTCTTAAAACAGTCTCAGAGTCTAAGGTGTTTTTATTATTATTACATGGAGCCCTGGTGCTGCAACAGATAAGCACTCAGGTGCTAACTGAGAAATTAGTGATTTAGACCTACCCAGCCACTTTGAGGAAGAAAGACCTGGCAGTTTGCACCAGTGAAGATTATAGCCTAGAAAAGCACATGAGGCAGTTTTAGTTTGTCACATGGGGTCGCTGTGAGTTGACATTGACTTGATAGCACCCAATGACAACAACAACAAAGGTGTTTTTAAAGTATTTTATATCCAGATAACAGGGAAATGGTGGTTTGGTGGTAGAATTCTCATCTTCCTTGCAGGAGACTTGGTTTGGTTTTTGGTCAATACACCTCATCCGAGTAGAGGCTTGTATGTTGCTGGTGCCTAAAGACTTCTACTAAGTAGATGACTAGCCTAATGGTTGGCAGTACAAAGTCACCCAGAGGTGCATTGGAAGAGAGGCCTGCTAATTCGCAGCTGAAAGATCACAGCCTTGAAATCCCTACTGAGCAGTTCTACCCTACACACATGGAGTTGCTCTGAATTGGAATCAACTTGGTGGCAACTAACAACAAGAATAACATTTCAGCAGAATTTACAGACCATGGCAGACTAAGAATTAATTGTTGTTGTTAGGTGCCATTGTGTTGGCTCTAATTTGTAGCTATTCTATATACAACAGAATGAAATATCCAGTCTTGTGCCATCCTCACAGTCTTTGTTGTGCTTGAGCCCATGATAGCAGCCCCTGTGTCAGTCCACCTCATTGAAGGTTTTCCCCTTTTTCGCTGACCCTCTACTTTACCAAGCATCATATCCTTCTCCAGGGACTGGTCATTTCAGACACCATGGCCAAAGTAGGTCAGATGAAGTCTAGCCATTCTCTCTTCTAAGGAGCTTCCTCGTTGTACTTCTTTCAAGACAGATTTGTTTGTTCTTCTGAAACTATAGGCCTGGAGAACTTCTACTCAATATCAGCCAATGACAACCGTATGGATCACAGTGGTTTAATTCTCAGCTGATTATGGGGATGGCAAAGGATTGGGTGTGTTTCCTTCCCTTGTGCATGGGATTTCCATGGGTTGGGCTGACTCAACAGTAACTAACAACAATATCCAGATTAATATGGTTTGTTAAGAAATGTAACTACTCATAATCTATAGGTCAAGGTAAGAACAGGAGAGATGTAAGAAAGGTAGCATATGTCAAATTCTCAGTCTGTATCTGGAACTTCACAAATTTTATCTCATTTTCTTTCTAAAAAGGACCCTAAGTTATAACACTCATTTGAAAATGGAGGTGCTCAAGCTTGTAACATTAAGTAATTAAAAAAACTCCACAAATCCAACAAGTAATGGACCTGGGTTTTGAATCCAGATCAGTTTAATTCTAGTTTTGGGGGTGTTTCTAATGTAACAAAGCTTTGTAACTTGCTATCAGTATGGAAAAAATAATTAACACCTGTGTTGATGAAGAAAGCCCTCTCATATTACTGGTTTATTCTTCCTATGTTTCATATATTTTGGAGACATTTAGTCATTATTAGGAGCTCTGGTAGTGTAAGCTGGACAATGAATAAAGAAGACTAAAGAAGAGTTAGGAGCTCTGGTAGCATAGTGGCTAAGACACTTGACTGCTAACCAGAAGGCTGGCGGTTCAAACCCACCAGCCACTGCTTGGAAGGAAGATGGGGCAATCTACTTCCGTAGTGATACTGCCTCGGAAACCCAAGGAGAGGTCGCTATGAGTCGGTCCGACTCGACAGCACATAACAACAACAACAAAGAAGAGTTGATGGTTTTGAGTGTAGTGCTGGCAAAGAATGCTGAAAGTACCGTGGACTGATAGAAGAACAAACAAATCTGTCCTGGAAGAAGTACAGCCGGAATGCCCCTTGGAAGTGAGAATGGCAGATTTCGTCTCACCTACTTTGGTCATGTTGTCAGAAGGGACAATTCCCTGGAGAAGGATGTCATGCTTGGTAAGGTGGAGGGTCGACGAAAGAGGGGAAGGCCTTCAATGAGATGGAATGACATGGTGTCTGTGACAATGGGCTTAAGTATAGCAAGGATCATGGAGCTGGCATGGGATAGGGTGGTGTTTTGTTCTGCTGTGCATGGGGTTGCTATGAGTCAGAAATGACTCAACAGCACCTAACAACAACAACTGGTAGTGTAATGTCATTATTGACCATCATTTATAATATTTTGTATATATCTTTGCTTAGTTTTTTTTTTTTTTTTAAATCATTTTTTTTCTTATAAGTGTGGTGTCATAGTTAGAAAGATCATCCCCAATTTGAGGGTATAGAAGAATTTGCAAATGAATTGTTCTAGCACCTTTATATTTCATAAAATTCTTTATCATTGGAATTCACGTTAGTATAAGAAGGGAATTGTTTATTTTATTTTTCCTAAATGCTATCCAGTTCTCCCAACCCCAAGAAAACCAAATCCACTGACAACAAGTCGATTCTGACCCATAGGGACTATTTAGGACAGAATAGAACTGCCCCATAGAGATTCCAAGTCTATAAATCTCTTGGAGCCATACTACCTCACCTTTCTCCCATGGAGAAAGGTCCTGGAAGAAGTGCAGCCGGAAAGTTTCTTTTTTTTTTTTTTTAAATTATCTAATGTGGGTTTGAATTGCCGACCATTTGGTTAGCAGCAGAATCCCTTAACCTGTGCCACCAAAGCTCCATTCTCTAGTTTCTTGAATACTCCTTACTGCATGAGCCATCTTCTTCCTAGTGATTTGGTTAATCTTTAATATTAACTAAATTTTTGTTTGCATTTGGTTCCATTTTTGAACTTTATATTTGAGTCCATTGTAATCTCTATCTCTCCATGTGCTGCTATCACATTCGTTTAGTTATTGAGGTTTTATAATGTTTTAACATAATTTGGACATAGTTTCCTTTTTTTAAAAAACATCTAATAAATTATTTCCCTTTCAACATTCTTCACATGTATAATTTGGTAATCCTAATTATGTCTATCATGTTGTTCAACCATTGTCATTACTCATTCCCAAATTTTCTCATCACCCTTAACAGAAGCTTCGTGTCCCCTAGCAGTGACCGTCCTTTTTTTCCCTCTCCCACCCACCCTTGGTAACAACTAATAAACTTTGATCTCTATACACTTGCCTATCCTAGATGTTTTATGCAAGAAGGATCATATATTTTTCTGTGACTTACTTATTTCACTTAGCATACATATTGTTTTCAAGGCTCATCCATGCTGTAGCATGTATCAGGACATTATTTCTCTTTATGGCTGAGAAATATCCCATTGTATGTATGTGGTTGTTGTTGCTGTTATGTGTCGTCGAGTTGGACCCGACTCATAGCAACCCATCCTTGGATTTCTGAGGCAGTATCACTACAGAAGTAGATTGCCCAACCTTCCTTCTGAGGAGTGGCTGGTGGGTTTGAACTGCCAGCCTTCTGGTTAGCAGTCAAGTGCCTTAGGCACTACGCTACCAGAGCTCCTATTGTATGTATATACTACATTTTCTTTATTCATTCATCTGTGGCTGGACATTTAGGTTGTTCCTACCTACCTTTTGGCTATTGTGAATAGTGCTACCAATATTGGTGCACAAGGATATGTTTGTATTCCTGCTTTCTATTCTTTGGGTATGTAACTAGGAGTGGAATTTCTGGATAGGTCTCTTTTAATACTCTCTATTTTTTTTTTCTTTAATTTTTTTCCTGTATATTCTTATTTATTATTCTATATAAATTTTGGAATTAAGATTGCTCTATATTTGTAGATTAATTTAAGAATATATAACATTTCTAGTGAAACCAAATGTACACGAAATGTTGAATGTAAAACAAACTCTGCTCTGTAAACTTGGACCTAAAGCACAATTTAAAAAAATAAATAATAAAATAAAAATAAACAGTAAAACAAAGAAAGAATATATAACATTTTATGATATTGAGTGTTTCTATAAAGAACATCATATATTTTTATTTGTTCATTTTTTAGATCCCTCAAGGTCACTTAAAAAAATTCTTTAAACTTGTGAATTTCGTTTAGTGCTTCTTGGATATTTTATTTTTCTTATTGTGATTGATTTCATGGTATTTTATCCATCATTTCTTCTAAATGGGTATTGTTTATAATCACAATAGCTATCAATTTTATATATATTAATTTTATATCTAGCCTACTTTTTTTGTTTGTTTGTTTGCTTTTTTTTTGTAACTTTTTTTCCCCCTAGTTAAGATCTTAGGTTTTCTTGGTATATAATCATATCATCTTCAATATAAAACAACTCTTTACCTCTATTTGAATTAACTAAAACCTCCCTTGTTAAATAATTGGAGAGAGGACATCCATCTGTTTTTTTTTATATTAATAGTTTTCTAGTATTAATCATCTCTGCATTTCTGGATCCACCTCAAAAGCTTATTATTTTAATATATATCTGGCTTTATTTTGCTAATGTTTTTATTCTCACAATGAGATTCATTTATAATTGCCTTTTTATTGGTACCCTTATCAGGTTTCATATTAAAATGATTGCTTCATAAAATGAAAGGTGTAGTTTTTAATTTTTGTTTTCTGTTGTCTGAAACTGTTTTATATAGAAGGAATTATCTGTTCTTTGAAGGTTTGGGAAAATATGTCCCTAAAATAATATGAGCCTATTGTATTTTTTGGGGAGGAATTTCAATAATTACCTTTTCAATTTCTTTCAGAGTAATTTGTCTTTTAAATTTTTCTATGATTTCAGAGTCAATTTTCATAAAATATGTTCCAAGAAAATGGTCCATAATGATTTTTGGGTATGAGACTGTACAGAATATTAACTGGCAAATTCTTTTTTTGTGTGTTCTTCTTGCTTTAATGAACAGAAATTTATTTTCTCACAGTTTAGGAGACTAGAAGTCTGAATTCAAGGAACCAGCGCTAGAGGAAGCCTCTCCCTCTGTTTCACTGGGAGAAGATTCTCATCTCAGTTTCTATAAGCAGGATGTTCTTTGGTTTCGTGGCTATCCTTATATGTGTTTTTGTCATCACCAATTTGTGTTCATTTATCTTAGAGACTTTTTGATGATAGAAATATAACATTACCATTTTGTGAACCATAATGAATTAGTTCCATTGCTATTCATAAGCTTTTCACTAGTTGCTTTTTCACTAGTTGAGTGAAAGGTTCAAGCAGCAATGATTCTGTGGATGGTGCAGAATTGGGCAGTTTTTTTTGTTCTGTTGTACATAAGGTTGTTATGAGTCAGATTGGGGTTGCATTGAATGTATAGATTGCTTTGGGTAGTATTGACATTTTCACAATGTTCAATCTTCCTACCCACCAGAATGGTATATTCTTCCATTTATGTAGCTCTCTTAAAGTTTCTTGAAGTGGTCTTTTGTAGTTTTCTTTGTACAGGTCTTTTGTGTCCCTAGTAAGATTTATTCTCAAGAATTTTACCTGGGAGTAACTAATTCCAACTTTTTAAGGAAGCACCATATTTAACTAAAAAAAGATAGTCAGGTGGCCAACAAACACATGAAATATTCATGATCATTAGCCATTATAAAGATGCAAATCAAAATAATAGTGAGATACCATCTGGCCCCAGGACTAATGGCAAAGTTCAACGAGACAGAAAATAACAAATGCTGGTGAGGATGTAGAGAGATTGGTACTCTCATATATCGCTGATGGGACTGTAAAATGATACAACCACAGTAGAAATAAGTACAGTGCTTCCTTACAACCACTGTGGAAATCAGTATGGTGCTTACCTGGCCAACTGACTGGAAGAGATCCATATTTGTACCCATTCGGAAGAAAGGTGATCCCACAGAATGTGGAAATTATTGAGCAATATCGTTAATATTGCATGCAAGTAAAATCTTACTGAAGATAATTCAAAAACAGTTGCAGCAGTATATTGACAGAACTTCCAGAAATGTAAGCTGGATTCAGAAGAAGATGTGGAATGAGGGATATCATTGCTGATGTCAGATGGGTTTTGGCTCAAAGCAAGAATACAAGAAAAATGTTTACTTGTGCTTTATTGACCATGCAAAAGCATTTGATTGTGTGGATAATATCAAATTATGGATAATATTGAGAAGAATGGGAATTCCAGAAGAGTTAATTGTACTCATAAGGAACTTTTACATAGAGCAGGAGACTGTCGTTTGAACAGAATAAGGGGACACTGCATGGTTGAAAATCAAGAAGGAAGTGTGTCAGGGTTGTATCCTTTCACCATACTTTTTCAATCTATATGCTGAGCAAATAATCTGAGAAGATGGAATATATGAAGAAGAACGTGGCATCAGGATTGGAGGAAAAATAATTAACAACCTGCGGTATGCTGATGACACAACTTTGCTTGCTGAAAGTGAAGATGACTTGAAGCACTTACTGATGAAGACTGAAGACTACATTCTGCAGTATGGATTATATCTCAATATAAATAAAACAAAAATCCTGACAACTGGACCAATGAGCAGTGTCACAGTAAATAGAGAAAAGATTGAAGTTGTCAAAGACTTCATATTACTTGATTCTCCAATCAACACCAATGGAAGCAACAGTCAAGATATCAGACGATATATAGCACTGGGCAAATTGGTTGCAAAAGACCTCTTTCAAGGGCTGAAGAGCAAAGATATCTCCATGAGGACTAAGGTGTGCCTAACACAAGCCATGGTATTTTCAATTGCCTCATATGCATGTGAGAGCTTGACAATGAATAAGGAAGCCCAAAGAAGAGTCAACCATTGTTTTGAGTTGTGGTGCTGGTGAAGAATGCTGAAAGTAACATGGTCTGCTAAAAGAACTAACAAATCTGTCCTGGAAGAAGTGCAGCTGGAATGCCCCTTGGAAGTGAGAATGGCCAGACTTCATCTGACCTCCTTTGGTCATGTTGTAAGAAAGAACCATTCCTTAGAGAAGGACATCATGCTTGGTAAAGTGGAGGGTCAAAGAGAGAGGGGAAGGCTTTCAATGAGATGGATTGACACAGTGGCTGCAACGATGGGCTCAAGTATAGCAAGAACTGCAGAGCTGGGGCTAGACCGGGCAGTATTTCATTCTGCATGGGATTGCTGTGAGTTGGAAATGACTTGACAGCACCTAACAACAACAACATTTTATTTTTTTGGTGGCTATTGTAAATGGTATTGATTTCCTATTTCTCTTTGCTGGTGAAGGGGGATCCAACTGATTTTTGGATGTTGATCTTGTCTCCTGCCTCTATGCTAAATCTCTTCATTAGTTCCAGTAGTTTTTTTTGCTCTTGGCTTTTCTATGTATAGTATCATATCATCAGCAAATATGGATAGATTTACTTGTTCCTTACCACTTTGGATGCCTTTGAGTTCCTTTTCTTGCCTTATTGCCCTGGCTAGGACTTCCAATACATTGTTGAATAGAAGTGGTGGTAGAGGGTATCCTTATCTGGGTCCTGTTCACAAGGGGAATGGTTTCAGTCTCTCTCCATTGAGAATCATGTTGGCTGTTGGTTTTGCATATATGCCCTTTATTATGTTGAGGAACCTCCCTTCTATTTGTATTTTTTCTGAGAGGTTTTACCAAGAATGGGTATTAGATTTTATGAAATGACTTTTCTGCAGCAATTGATATGATCATTGGTTCTTTTCTTTTGGTTTATTTATGTGATGAATGACGTTGATTGCTTTTCTAATGTTGAACCATCCTTGCATACCTGGTATGAATCTCACTTGGTCAAAATGTATTATTTTTTGGATATGTTATTGGAGTCTATTGGTTAGTATTTTGTTGAAGATTTTTGCATGTATGTTCATGATGGCTATTGGTCTGTAGTTTTCCTTTTTAGTGATGTCCTTGCCTGGCTTTGGTATCAAGGTTATACTTGCTTCATTAATGAATTTGGGAGCATTCAATTCATTTCTGTGTTCTGGAATAGTTTGAGAAGTATTGGTGCTAATTCTCTCAATGTTTGGTAGAATTCTCCAGTGAAATTTTCTGGGCCAGGATTTTATTTGTTGTTGTTGTTTGGAATTTCTTTTATGACCTGTTCAATTTCTTCTCTTTTTTTTTTTGGGTCTGTTCAACTTTTCCACCCCAGTCTGTGTTAGTTTAGGTAAGTAATATGTTTCTAGAAATCTGTCCATTTCTTCTACATTTTCAAATTTGTTGGGAGTATAGAACTTCATAGTACCCTCATATTATCCTTTACATTTCTGGTGGTTCTGTTGTGACATCACCCAATTTATTTCTTGTTCGTGTTATTTATATTCTCTCCCTCTTTTTAAATTTGGCAGTGGGGTGTGTCAATTTTATAAATCTTTACAAAAAACCAACTTCTAGTCTTGTTGATATTTTCTATTGTCTTTCTATTTTCTTTTTCATTTATTTCTGCTTGAATCTTTATTATTTCTTTTCTTCTGGTGATTGTAGTTTTTTTTTTTTTTTTGCTGTTTTTTTTTTTCTAATTTTTGGTGATGTTGGGTTAAGGTGTTGATTTGGCTCTTTTTCTTTTTTTGATGTGTGCATTTATTGCTATTAATTAGCCTCTGATCACTGCTTTTGCTTTGTCCCAAAGATTTTGGTATGTTGTTTTTTCATTCTCATTTGATTCAAGGAATTTTTTTAATTTAACTTTTAATTTCCTTTATTACCCAGTCATTTTCAAGGAGGGTGTTCTTCGATTTCCATTTGTTTGTTTGTTCTTTTTCCATTGATCTTCCTATTGTTGATTTCTAATTTTATGGCATTGTGATCTGAGAAGATGCTTTGCACTATTTCAATGTTTTAAAATTTATTAAGGCTTGGTCTGTGGCCTACCATATGGTCTATCCTGGACAATGTTCCACGTGCACTGAAAAACAATGTATATTGTGCTGTTGTTGGGTGCAGTGCTCTGTAGATGTCTATAAGGTCAAGTTGGTGAATTGTATTGTTTAGTTCTTCTGTGTCTTTGTTGAGTTTCTTTCCAGTTCTATCTTTCTTTGAAAGTAGTGTATTAAAGTCTCCTGCTATGAATGTGGAGTCATCTATTTGTATTTTCAATTCTGTTAAAGTCTGATTTATGTTTTTGGGGCTATTTCATTGGTTTCAAAGATATTTATTATGGTGATGTCCTCTTGTTCAATCAATCCTTTAATAATTATGTAAGGTCCTTCCTTGTCTTTTATGGTGGTTTTTGTCTTAAATTCAATTTTATCAGAAATTAATATTGCCACACCTGGTTTTTGATGGTTGCCATTTGCCTGATAAATCTTTTACCAACCTTTGATTTTTAGGCTATTTTTGTCTTTATTTCTCAAGTGTGTCTCTTGTAGACAGTATATTGATGGGTTATGCTTTCTTAGTCAGTCTGCAACTCTCCATCTCTTGGATGGTGCATTAAATCTATTGATATCAGTGTAATTATCAACAAGAATGAATTTGTTGCTGTTGTTTTCTTCTGTTTTTGTTGTGGTGTTACTTATTTCTTTGTACCATGTAATTTTCTGTGCTGAGCTAATTTTCTTTATGAATCATGTTTCACTTCCTTCATTGCTATTGTTTTAGTATTGGCTAAATATTTGTGCTTATCTTCTTTTTATTTTGATACAAAAGTTTATCATTTTTCTTTGACGTTATCCTGTGATTTGCAATTTTTTCCCCAAGTTTAGAACAGTCTGTTCTGTCTTGCAATTGTCTTGACTTCCTCACCATTTAGAAGTTCTGTAACTACACAATTTTTCCCTCTTTTTGTTTTGTAGTTGTCCTCATTTGCCAATTGATGTCTCTGGTTCCCTGTTTACAATCTTGTAAGCTTATTTACTTTTTTTTTTTTTTTAAATTCCAGGCCCAGAATGTATCCCATGGCCATAGTATTGGAGGTCTCACCAGACTCCATTTGACCAGTTATTCTGGTCATTATTGAATTTTTGGATTTGGTTCTATGTTTTTCCTCCCACTCTATCCAGGATCTCCAGATTTGGTCCTTTCCTGAGTGGTTGACATTGGCAGCCAGATACCATCTAGTTCTTCTAGTCTCGAGGGCCATCATGTCCTAGGCTGATTGCTTCCAAATGCCCCCCCCCCCTTTTTTTGTACTCTTCTTTCCTTCCAATGATAGGAGACCATTAGCTGCATCTTAGACGGTGGTTTGAAAGCTTTAAGACCCTAGTCACTAGTCACCAATATAGGATGAGGAACAAGACTTTTATGTATTTTGTTGTGCCAATTGAGTCTGGTGTGTCTCCCTTTACTATGGTCTTGATTTGGTAGATCCGTTGGATCTCACTCCCACAGTGTCTGGCTGTCTGTAAGGCATTACTCTGTCTGTCTTCTGTTGTTTCTGTAAGGATTGTGGGTATTTTGTATCACTGGTATCTGTGCAAGATTAGCTTCTGCTGAATCTATCCTTGGTCTAGGGTATACTCCTGTTCACTGATCCCCATCTGATCTCAGATGTTTATGTGTTTATCTGTAGCATGGTGTTTGGTGTTAATGGTAATGCAGTATTGTGGATATACTGATTGGTATTAGCATCTGTTTTCTATATCTTATGTGCACTATTTGGTGTCCTTGCTTTTCCTAATGTTATCATGGTGGACACAGACTCTTTCTATAGGCTTATTTGCTTTGAATACATCCATAACTGGGTTGGTTTCTGGTTAATGTCATCATGTGTGTTAACAGTTGGTTGTGTTTGCTGTTGTTGGTTCTCTGTCCAAAGGACTCCCTTTAACATTTCTTGTAAGTTTGGTCTGGTTTTAACAAATTCCCTTAATTTCTGCTTACCTGGAAATGTCCTAATTTCACCATCATATATTAGGGATAATTTTGCTGGGTATATAATTCTTGGTTGGAAATGTTTTTCTTTCAAGGTTCTATATATACCATCCCTTTGCCTACTTGTCTGCATGGTTTCTGCTGAGAAATCAGAGCTTACTCTTATTGATTGCCCTTTGTGGGTAGCTTTTCATTTTTTCCATGCTGCTTTCAGGATTCTTTCTTTGTCTTTGGTTTTGGTAAGTTTGATTGTATGTCTCGGTGAGTTTCTTTTTGGGGTCTATCCTGTTTGAGGTTCATTGGACTTCTTGAATGGATATATTCTTGTCTTTCATCATATCAGGAAAATTCTATTCCACAAAACCTTCAACATTTTTTTCTGTGGTTTTATTAGTTTCTTCCTGTTCTGAATTCCAACTACATGTAGGTTATTCCATTTGATTGTGTCCCACGTGAATCTTCATTTTGTTTTGATCTTTTTTCTGTTTGATCCATTTCCAAAGAAGTATTGAGATATTTGTTTTCAACCTCACTAATTCTGTCTTCCATTGATTCAATTCTACTCCTTTGCCCATTCAATGTATTATCTGTTTCTGAGAATTTAGTATTACTCTTCTGGATTCTACTCCTCGGAAGGAAGGTTGGGCAATCTACTTCTGCAGTGATACTGCCTTGGAAACCCAAGGAAGGGTCTCTATGAGTTGGGTCTGACTCAGTGGCACATAACAACAACAACAACTTCTGGATTTCTATCTATAAATTTTGTTTCATTTCTAATTTTTCATTTATTTTGTCATTATGTTCTTGTATTATCTTCCAAAATTGTCCCAGGGTTTTCTCTGTGTTTTCCTCAATTTTGTCAGTGTTTCCCTTCATCTGTCTGTCAATCCATTACAGGTACATATTTCTTTTAATTCCTTATCAGGGAGGTACAATGCTGCTTCTCCCTCAGGGATATGTTCTGGGTCTGTATCCTGGTCCCTTGTTTCTGCTGCTTTATCTTGGTTCTTTGTATGGACTGTGATGCTCTGTTGCCTCCAAGACATTGTGACTTTGTTGTACTGGTAATAATTGTTGATTGTGTATTGGAGTGATTTGCTCAAGATTTTAGATTTCTTTGTTTTGTTTGGATGTTCTGAATAAGCAGGGTACATTGCTCCTTTATTAGCTAGCAGGCAGCACTTCTGCACTCACCATCTGTCTCCTTTCCATTGGTCAGCCATATGTTCCATTCTGTCTTTGGAAAGTGGAGCCTATTCTTAGGTCTCTGGAATCTGAATGAGAGTTCTGTCACTTTATGTATCCAAAATGGCTACTGCTTGTAAACATTCAAAATGGCTGTGCCCAGCTGGCGCTCATAAACATTCAAAATGGCTTGAAGCTTTGAGACAGCCAAAAGTCCACAGCTCAGTTTTTCTCCTTCTTTGCTGTTTCCCTTTTCAGTCATCAGATACCCATGCAGTAGACCTTGCAGCCCTTGGTGAGCAGAGCTGATTTTTAGGTTAATTCTTAGGTCCGAACACCATTTGGAAATATTCAGGCTGTCCACACTGTCAGGACAGCTGACAGTCTGCAGCTTGTTTTTTCTCCTTGCTCACTGTTTTCATTCAAGTTCTTCTACTAGCTGGTGTTTAATCCACTTCTGTATCCTCCCTTTCAAAGCTCAGGGCTCCAGCATTATCTTCCCTATCCGTCTCAATTGGTTTAGTTCAGGACTCCAGGATTATCTTCTGTATCTGTCTCAATTTGTTTCTCTTTGTTGAGGAGGGTCTGTGTAACTTGTCTGCCTATTCCTCCATCTCTCTTTCTGATTATTAATTCCCGTCTTTTCCTTTCTTCTACTTTATTCTAGTCACACCTCTAGAAACTATGAGGAAAAAATGAGTATTATGTTTTGGACTGTGTCTCTCCAAAATATGTGTTGTAATCCCAACTCCTGAACTCATAAATATAATCTGTTTGCAAATAGGGTTTTTATTTTCTTCTTCTTCTTCTTTTTATTTTATTTATTTATTTATTTTGTGATATTGATCATCTTTTCATGTTTATTTTTATATCTGCTTTGATGAAATATCTATTCGAGCCCTTTGATCATATTTTGATTGGGTTGTTTGTATTTTTGCTGATAAATTGTAGAAATTTATACATTTTATATATTAGATCCTTATTAGGTATATGGTTCCAAAAGATTTCTTCTATTCTGTAGGTCTTTTTTTTTCACTTTATTCATAAAATCTTTTGATGAGCAAAAATGTTTATTTTTTATGAAGTGTCATTTATTCATTTTGTTTTTCGTTGCTTGTGCTTTTGTTACATCTGATAACCCATCAATAAAAACTGTACCCTGCATTTCCTTATCTTTTCTTCTAAGAATTTTGTGCTTTCAGTCTTCCCATTTGTGTTCTTGACACATTTAGAATTGATTTTTGTGTATGGTGTGAAGCATGGATCCTGATTCATTCTGCATATGGAAATCCAGTTTTCCTAACACCATTTATTAAAGAGACTCTTCCTTTCTGCCTTGAATTCTATATTATGTAATATTTGTATTACCACAACTGCTTTTTTTTTTTTTTTAAGTATTTCTAGGTATTCCTTTGTCCATACTTGTACAGCCAACATTTTCCCTTTTCTTTTAATTAGCATATAGTTGGATTTTTTAGAAACCCAATTTTATATGCATTTTCTCTTAACAGAGAAATATAATCAGGTTAGTTTTATAGTTATTACTGGTAACTGAAGGATTATTACTTCTTTCAAATTTAATGTGTTCTGTTTATGCATGTTTCTGTGTTTATTTTGATGTTTCCTTTTCATGATATTACTGTTTCTAATATCTGAGACTTCTTACTTTTGTTCAGATTTACACATAAAAGCCTAAATTGGCTGATGGTTTAGATAGTACATAGTTCCTTTTCTGTTTCTTTTATTGTTTGTTTAGGCAACAGATCTGTCACAGGAATGGGAGGGCTAAGGAGAGATTAACTGATGGCAAATAAACTGTATATATGACTAAACTATCTTCTTATCATGCATAGACAGGGATGGGTAGCAATCTGAAGTTCTCCATTATTGTTAAATTAATGATACTTTATGCAGAGAATAGTCTAATTTATTGTGGTAATAACAATATTATAAAAAATTGCAAGAGCAAACACTTGTTGAGTGCCTTACATAAAGTAACTTGAATAATTCATAACCCTATGAGACAGATACTACTATTATTATTTCATTTTACAAATAAGAAAATACGTACAAAGGCTTCTTAGTTTCTTAGGGCTACTATAACAAAATGTATTCAAGTAATTGTTGATTGTTTGGTTTCAAGCACATTTTATTTTATGTAATTATTGTTATTTTTAAATAATAATCATTTTCTTACACTCTTCCTCCTCCTCCTCTTAACCTTTCTTCTCTCTGTTTCTCAGGTCAGGACACATTAGAAGCTTAGTTCTATTGGCAAAGAAATTTTTTCTAATCAGCTTTGTTGGTTGATAAAAACATTGATATTTGTGAGAATTTGCTGCCATTTTGTTGCTCACTCCACGCTAAAAATAAAGGATAATTTATCAGCTTGTCTTGGGAGGGACATTAATACTACTTCTGAATTTCAATGTGGAAGTTAAGAGGCTCCATAGCAGACACTATAATAATCCCTCCTACTCTTTGAACATGCTAATATTGAATGTGCATGATGTTTCAAACACTTATTCAATTTGCAAAATTTCATGATCATACTGTTTTTGATGTGGGTGGAAACGAGTAATTCTACTTTTGAATCATAGTGTAATAATGAAGCCTTTTTAATAGAAGGAACAAAAATAGTAGGTGCTATTTTGGCTCAGAACAAAAATATTCCAGTGAACTCTGCTTGCCATCATGAAGGCACCTGGTGAGACACACCTGCTGCTCCTCTTTTCTGTATTTAAGAACTTGATGTTGGGTAATAAAACTCTTCCAGTAATACATTTTGGAAAAAGAAAGTGCAAAATATTAATGTAATATTTTAGGAAGTTGGTTTAGATATTGAGATGCTGGCTTATATCAACTGTGCTTCTCCTCCTCACAATGATAAATGTGTGGACATTCTTGATGACAGTGATTATGAAGTGTTTTTCATAAGAATTCCCCACCGATATTCAGAAACAGACAGTATTAATATTTTGATCTATATACTTTCAAAATATTTTCCATGCCTTCACACAAGTATATGAATATTTTTTGTAATAGTATAATTGTATTATACAAATCATTTGAGGACATTTAATATCATGAATGTATCTTCATGTTTATTAAACATTCTTCAGCATTTTCTATTACTACAATATTCCAGCAAATAGATGTACTGTAATTTAATGAATCTCGTCTTATTGAATGATCACAAACAGTGCTGTGTCAAACACATCTGAATGGTCATCCTTAAAATTATCACTAATTATTAACTTAGAGTGACGTTTATCAACCTTGGCAAATTGACATTTTGAGAACAGTATTTCTTTGCTCTGGAGCTGTCCTGTACACTACAGATGTTTAGCAGTGTCTTTAGCCTCTACCCGCCAGATGCCAGTAACACCTCCTTCTCCCACCTCCATCCAATTGTGACAATCAAAAATGTCTCCAGAATTTTTCTAATGTTTTCTGGGAGTCAAGATCTTCTTCCATTGACAACCACTACCTCAGAATAAATTCTTTGAAGAAGAATTTCTCACATAAATGGAATGTACACTGTTCTAATTACCTAGTGCCACTCTGACAGGAATATACCACAAATGGGATGGCCTTAATAAACAGGAGCTTATTCTTACAATTTGGAGGATTTAAGTCCAAGTGCAAAGTGCCAGGCTCTAGGGGCTGGGTGAAAGCCTCTCAACCTTGGGGTCCAGCTCTGCCTCCTGCTTCCAGCCCACTGGAGCTAGAGGCCTTTCTTCACTCAGACAGCTGCTGGCTGCTGAGGCTGAGAAGCCCCAAGTTTGACAAATAAAAAGGCACAGTCCTGATGTTACCAAACCAAATGGCAGGCCATTAACTTAAGTCCATTGTAAGTCCCAAGGTTGGCAGAACATAGCAGGCTACTGAGCAACGACAGGGCTACATGCAGGGTCCGAGCATGCCATAGGCTGGAGACCATTACCAAGGCTTCTCCTCAAATACAGGAAGAAGACCACATTCCCAAAGGCATCTACTCAGCTGCTTGTGGTAGATCCCACATGGAGCTGATTCCCAGTCTCATTATGGGGAATAACTACCATCAGCTGCCCAGCCACTCAACAAGGCCCAGCCAACTTGACACACAAACATAACTACCACATACACTTCTTTTTTAAAATCCATGTGGGATTTTCTTATCTGCCTGAAGATAATAATATGAGAAGATAAATAGAAGACATAAAATTTTATGAAAAAAAATTGTCTCCTGAAGTTTTCCTCCATAAGTTCTTAGAATTCTAGTAAGCACAGTGATAAATGGAGTGGGTCCTATTTCATCTTCAGTAGCAGGAAGATCTCTTTGTGTAGCTATAGAGTGACAGAGCTCAGAAATATAGGTAGGGAGAAGACTCAGGTCTCAAATTGCTTATCAATCTCTTGACTATATATTTTGTTATTTCATATTTTATAACCACACTTATAGTACATTTAAAAAATTCCTACTTTTTCCATTTTCTGGGCAATAAATAGGGAGCTCTGGTAGCATAGTGCCTAAGGCACTTGACTGCTAACTAGAAGCCTGGCAGTTCAAACCCACCAGCCACTCCTCGGAAGGAAGATGGGGCAATCTACTTCCGTAGAGATACTGTCTCGGAAACCCAAGGAGGGGTCGCTATGAGTCGCGTCCAACTCGACGGCACATAACAACAACAGGCAATAAATAAGACTGATTAAGTGTTTGATTTGGAATAAGCTAAATTAGAACTATGATACAGTATTTTACCAGTTTCTTGTTAGCTGTGTGATCTTGGTTCACTTTTCAGCTTTTGTACATGTAAAATGGGAATAATAGGATTCACCATACAGAGCTATTGTCCAGATTAATTGGAAGATGATTTAAAGTTCTTAACAAATATTTGGCATCTAAGAACATTCATCAAATGATAGCTGATAACCAACTGCTACCCAAAATTAAAGAACTTTTTTGTTTTCTGAATTTAATTCTGTACCTTAAGGACCTCTAAGGAAGCATTTCAGCAGCAGTAGTTGTCCTGAAAAGAGCTTTGGTTGTGCAACAGTTAAGCACTCTGCTGTTAACCAAAGGTTGGCAGTTTGAACCCTCTCAGTGACTATGTGGGAGAAAGACCTGGTGATCTGGTGCCCTAAAGATTACAGCCTAGTTAACTGTATGGGGCCTTCTACTCTGTTACATGGCATCATGATGTGTTACAATTAACTTGATGGCACCTAACAACAATAGTTTCTGAAACCTTTTCATTTGTGTAAAAACTCAAGTGATATTTTAAAGGTAAAACACCCTGTGTGAAACACCATGATAATTACTGTTTATTTGGAATTATATCCCTTTGGGTGTGAGAAGAAAATATTACAAGCTTGATTTTTTATACATTTAAATGTCTTTTATTCTAATTTATTTTTATGTTTAGTAATGTATATATTAGTACAATGGTGTGATGTATATAATTTATAAATATAAATATGATGAGGGTGCCTTTTTAGTGTTAAGGTGTGGCATCAACATATTTTGAAGAGCACTGGCCTGGAGGATATCTTTTTTTTTTTTTTTTTTTGCTTTTGTGATTTGGAATGGGAGGAAGGCATTGTAAATCTTGCTGCTTGTCAGAATCCTCACAACTCATTGCATTCTATTGCAACATCATTATGCATGAAGTTTCATCATCTAATCGTTTTTAGTAAGAGAAGAGATGTGTTTTCAGTGTTTCCATCCCAGTCTTTTAAGATTGATTGAATGGAGAGCAAGATGAAACATTTCTCTGAGACTCTGATAGCACCTGGGAAGTTGTTATCTCCCTCTGCTTTGGGAATGGAAAACAAAATGCAAGAGTCTTACTTTCTCTTTTGAAAGAGAATTTTGAAAAATCTAGGGTAGATATTAGGTGACAACAATGCCCAAATTAACTCTTCCTCCTGTCTTTCCCTTCCATCCTCCTTTGAAATAAAAGACATCAGTGACATAAGATTGGAGACATGTAAAATTATGTCAGGTTTCAGAAGTTGCTGGAATGGAGTGGTGTGCCTGCACACATGTGTGTATACATGCATATGTGCCCATGTGTGTGCAGACTCGTATAACCAAAATAAATAAATAAATTGCTGTCAAGTCAATTCTGACTCGTGCAGACCTCATGCATGTCAGACTAGAATTGTAACCCATAGGCCTTGAAGTGGTTGATTTTTTGGAAGTAGATTAGGCATTCTTCTGAGGTTCTTCTGGGTATGCTCGAAATTTCAACCTTTTGGTTAGCAGCTGAATGCTTTCACTGTTTGCACAACCTAGGAATTTCTATATTTGTATGTTGTTGTTGTTGTTATGTGTCGTCGAGTCAGCCCTGACTCCTAGCGACCCCTCCTTGGGTTTTCACTCTCAAACAAGCAAGGTATGTCATGTCATGTGTCGTCGAGTCAGCCCCGACTCCTAGCGACCCCTCCTTGGGTTTCCGAGGCAGTATCACCACGGAAGTAGGATTGCCCAACCTTCCTTCCGAGGAGTGGCTGGTGGATTTGAACCGCCAGCCTTCTGGTTAGCAGTATAGGAGAAAGAAATTTTCTTACCCCTCTCATGGTAAAAATTTCTAATAAAGAATGAAAAGATCCTCTTTAGTTCCACCTTGATACACCCCCCCCCATCTTTAATGTTTCACTACTCAGACTGTGAGTAATTCCAGAAATTTCTGTGTATATATAACACAGAGGCATGTGTTACTGTCTATGATATGTTCTGTGAAATAGGATGTTTTGCAGTTTGGATGTTGTATGAACACCATATTAAGTCCTTTTGGAAGTCTGATTTCAGTTGTCCTCATTGCCATTGCTACCAGAGCCATTGGAGGAGGCCAGAGAAACAGGTGGCAGCAGGAGGTGAGCTGAGAGTGTGCTGTGGGAGCAGAATTAGAGGAAGTGAGCGAGAAGTGAGTGACGTGTGCCTAGCCCCATCCACTTTTCCATCTGGCTGCACACTGAACAAAGCCTGGGAGTCTGAGCCCAGAGTCATGTCTTCTGTTTCACCTGCCTGTATCTCACCTGCAGTACTTTGCTGCAAGAGTCTGGGTCTTTAAAACCATTAGGGGAAAATAATAAGCAACACAGAAAAAAACTTTATGGAAATATGGATATATACGTGGTGAAATACTACCTGAATGGACATAAAGTGATGCATATCTGTATAAGTACACACCTACTCCTTACTTATCGACTATCTCATTATCTGACATTTTGCATTTACAACAATAATAAAAAAATTTACTAGTCAACTCTTTTGTGCATTGATGATGCACATTTAGCAGTAATGAGTGCTGAGGTCCCTGATGGGATGCCTGACTTGTGTACCCATGGAAAAGGAGCTTGTATTACATAATATTTCATGGCCCAGGATGGGAGGAGGGGACCAGTGTCTCTGAGCTGCCAGGGTGTCTGGTGGAACATGGGGAGTGGTGGGGGTGGGCTGGAGTGGGGCTAGTAGCGATAGGATGCTGACTGATGGGCTCTGAATGCCTATAGGACATTGAAACTGTGGCAGCAGCACCCAGTATCCTGAAGGTGGGCCACCCTCAGAACTGGGAATGAAGCAGGACCCCAGGGTCTGGCCCCACATCCTAGCCCTGAAGAGCAGCAGGGCTGGGGCAGGTCCTGGTCAAAAGGACCCCTAAGATGGGGCAGTCAGGTGTCAGGGGCTTGTGGGATCCTACATCAGCTGATGAGCACTTGTGTAGTCCCTTATGTTTCCTTGATGCATCCTCCTGGGTAGGCATAGTTGAGGGTGGGGCAAACTACCTGAGTGGGGATGGAGTTAGTGGGTGAGTGGCCAATGGCAGCTGCAGATACAAGGCAAGAGCAGAGTCAAGGCTTGGCCATCACAGCCTTAGAGGAAACTTGGAATTGTCCATTCTTTTTGAGACATGGGTGCAGAGGAGGGCAAGGCCACCCAGTGACAGCTGGGGGATGGATGCTTAGTGAGGGGCTGGTGAGGAATCTTTGTGGGCAGTGTGCACTCTCCCTTTGCCCCACTGAGTTATCCAGGTCCTTGACCCTCAAAAGGCCACAAGGACATTTTGGATTCATTGATGGGATGAGCTGGAGCCGCTCATCCTGAAAATACAGTGAGGTCAGGAGTGGGAGTGGAAGCCAGTTGGAAGGGGAAGTGTTTGGGCCACCCTGGCTCTGGAAGACTGAGTAGCCCTCTTCTGTTGGCAGTGGTTGGGGCCAAGCTCTTCTGAAGCAACAGGGGGGAGGGGAAGGCAGTCTTGGCAGGAGATTATAGCAGGGCCCAGTAGAATGGGTGAAGGGTTAAGGTCATGTGGTCAGCCTCCATTTTCACATAATGCCAAGTTTTGCATAACAACCTGGTCTTCAGAACCTAACCATATCACCATATCGATAAGTGAGGAATGGCTATGTGTATGTGTATGTGTGTGTATATATAAACATTTTTTTAAAATAGAAATGTTATAGAATGTTATAGAATGCATATATACACACTTAATTATAGCAGTTATAGTGCTGGTATAACAGAAGTACCACAAGGGGATGGCTTTAACAAACAGAAAAGTATTCTCTCATTTTTAGGAGGCTAGATGTCTAGATCCAGGGCACCACCTCCAGGAGAGACTCTCTCTCTGTCAGCTCTGGGAGAAAGTCCTTATCTCCTCCTTTCAACATCTGTGTTCCCAGCCTCCCTTGGCATCAATCTTTCCCTGGATCTAAGAGGTTTTCAGTACAGGAACCCCAGGTCCAAAGGACATACTCCACTCTGGGCTCTTCTTTCTCGGTGGTGGTAGGGTTCCTCCTTCTCTGCTTGCTTCTCAATTCTTTCATCTCTTGTAAGATAAAAGGTGATACAGGCCACACTCCAGGGAAGCTCCCCTTACATTGGATTAGAGTTGTGACCTGAATAAGGGTGTTGCATATTTCCCTAATCACCTTACAACTCCATTGGCTGATGACATCAGGTCATATCATGGGGGTGGTGTAGTGCCTAAGGCATTTGACTGCTAACCAGAAGGCTGGCAGTTCAAATCCACCAGCCACTCCTTGGAAGGAAGTTTGGGCAATCTGCTTAATCTGCTTGCTTAGAAATACTGCCTCGGAAACCCAAAGAGGGGTTGCTGTGAGTCGGATCCAACTCAACGGCAGTGCATTACATCACTGCCAAACCACTGAGAATCATGGCACAGCCAAGTTGATCTATATCTTTGGGGACACAATTTAACACATGGCATATGCACATCTCTCTCTCTCTCTCTTTTTCTTTTTTGTTTTTAATTGGGATCATATTATAGGTAGTGTGCCATCCAACCTAATTACCTTCATTTCACTATTGATATTGTTCATATCAATATATACAGATTAATCTCATTTCTTCTGGAGGATTCATGACATTTCATTGAATATATTTACTATAATTTATTTAGCTACTACCTTAATAAAAAACATTGCAATATTCTTCCACATGTATCTTTGAGTACTTAATTGGGGGAAAATTTATAGAAAGGAAATAGCTCATTCATAATGCATGCATGTTTAAAATTTAGATCCAATTGAAGTACATTAATTTATCCTCCCAGCAGTGAGAAATTGTCCTATTTTTTTTCAAATATCCATATTATTTAAATTTTATTGGTAAAATGGTATTTAAGTTTTTCCTTAATTTGTTTTTCATTAATATAACAATGAGTGAGGTTGGGCATTATTTTGTAAGGCTATCAGCCAGGTATATCTCTTGAAATAGGCAGTTTTATAAACATTACCTGGAGTAGGGCTCTTTCCATTGTACTGGTTGCATGCCTGTTTCTATACTTAAGGGTTACCAAAGAAGCCAGAGCAGAGATTGCAGGGAGTAGGTTTGAATGAACTTTGGCTGCTCCCTGAAGCAGACTGATTACTGAGGAAACATCAAAGTTTCATCTGAGTGACTCATCACCTAAATCCAACAGAGGCAATGGAATAACTTACATTGCAAATAGCTTTCAGCTATTTGGTCATCTCTTGTGAGATCCACAGTGCCTACTTCCTCCCTGGGATTTTGTTTTGGGAAAGTGACTTATTGATTAGACCTCACATTACAATACAGTCAGGGGCTTTGGGACCTGATTCCCAAAATATGGAAGTGTAGAGCAAAATTATTTAACATCCTGTCCTCAGATAACAAATGAAATGGATCAGACATCAAATTCTGTGGGGATATACTACGATCCAGTGCATTGACTATCTTTCATGTCATTTCATTATTTTTGAAGTTTCACTTTGAACTGGATAGTGAAAATCTTGCAGCTAGAGATAAACCAAAGTGACCATTTTAAGAAGCATGTGAAATAAAAATATGATTACTCATGCATATGAAGTATTAGATGCAAACTATATAATATAGCTTTATATATGTAGCATTACCTAGATTGGGATGATGAGCTATTATTATGGTTTTAAAATTTGTTACTCTCTGTTTTTCATGACCTTCAAATGGTCTGACTAGTTTGTATTCTCCAAACAATTCTTGTTTTACTCTTTCTTCAGATTCCCCTGTTAAAATTCACTGCATGGTCTCTACAGACAAGAAACAAAAATTCTGCATTGCCACAGCCTTTCAGTTTAATGACAAGAGTCCACATTTTCCCTCATTTTACTTAGAGACAGCCGGCTAGATGTCTTATAGTTTCCCACACAATTTTCTTCTTTCAAAGACATTTTCAAGTTTGGTATTATATTAAAAAAAGTCAAATAATTTTCAAGTAGTAAAATTCTGGCATCCTGCAGACTTTAAGGAAATACAAAGTTTTTTAAAAAATGTACATAGCTATTTACCATGCCTATCTAAAAATTATAGCTATACATCTGCTGATTGTGTTATTGTAGAATTGCTAATATTACCTACTTTTGAAAAGCATTAAAATAAACTTGTTTAGAAGTAATGTTATTTACTTAAAAAAAGAAAATAGGGAAGAATAAAGCATACAACTCTTGATGTTGGTTTAAAATTGATGAGGTGTACTTTATGGAAAATGGGATATTTTAATGATTAATCTTAACATGAAAGTTTATTCCTTTTTGAAGTTTCATAATTTAATAATACTACAGAGTTTTGGAGCTTTTCCTGATACTTTGTGATTCTGAAAACTGTAGGTCTTAGTTAAATGATACTGATTTGAAGATGTCTTAGCTTTTATCACAAGGTACTCTGACCAGAAAATAAATAAATAAATAAAATCATGTTACTTGGTATTCTTTGTAGTGTATTCAGTCTGCTCTAAAGGAATCACCTGCTTCAAAAGTTACTGTGAAAGAAAACTTAAAAAATAACGAATTACATGTAATTTTTAACCAAACCAAAAACCAAAACCATTGCCATCAGGTCAGTTCTGACTCATAACAACTTTCATTGTATTTCCAAGGCTATAAATCTTTATAGGAATAGATTACCTTATCTTCCTCCCTCAGAGCAGCTGGTGGATTTGAACCACTGACCTTCTGGTTAACAGCCAAATATCTTATCCACTACACCAACTGCTCCTAATTTTAGTAAAAGATTAGCTGTTACTGATAATTGAAAAGAAAAAAAAAAAAAAGGCACAACCATATTCTATGTTTGTATAATCAATGATGAGCTGGTATTATAATTTGGCATATGAAATAATATTTAAAAATGCCTAACTTGTTCTTTGCTGAATGGCATAAGAGAGTTGAGGAATCTCTAATGGCTGCTAGGGAGAGACATTGACACTGAGAAACATCAGTTTTGTAGTCTGTCTATTCTTTTGTTGAACTAGCATTTAATGAGGCTGTGTTCTTCTTAAATCCTCTGCTAGGCAGAGTTTGGGGTGGGCCATGTTAATGGTACAGAGACCAGTAAAGCACATGACCTTAATGATTCAACAAGCTTGATTGGAGGGTGTAGAGAGGAAATCATGTAAAGAACAAATGATAATATAAAGAAGAATGAAAAGTAGTCACCAAAGGTACAAATGACATAATATTAAGTGCCAGCATTTGTATGTTTTTACTGCTGATAGCTGCCATTGAGTTAGCCCCTGACTCATGGTGACCCCACTCCAACAGAACAAAATGCTGCCTGCTCTATGCCATCCCCAGGACAGGCTGCAGATTTGATTGATGTGATCCATAGGGTTTTCATTGGCTGATTTTTTTGAAAGTAGACCACCAGGCTTTTCTTCCTAGTCTTTCTTTGGAAGCTCTGCTGAATCTGTTCACTATCACAGCAACATACAAGTCTATACTGACAGACAGGTGGTGGCTGTGCATGAGATGGGTCGGCAGAAATCAAACCTGGGTCTCCTGCATGGAAGATGTTTTTGTTTGTCTAGTACTATTGTAGGAGCTCTGGTAGCATAGTGCCTAAGGCACTTGACTGCTAACCAGAAGGCTGGGTTCAAACCCACCAGCCACTCCTTGGAAGGAAGATGGGGCAATCCTACTTCTGTAGTGATACTGCCTCGGAAACCCAAGGAGGGGGTCACTATGAGTCGGGCCGACTCGACGACACAAAACAACAACAGCAGTAATGTTGTAACAGAAATACCACAAGTGGATGTCTTTAACAAAGAGAAATTTATTCTCACAGTTTAGGAAGCTAGAAGTCTGAGTTCAGAGTGTTCACTCTTGGGGAAGTCTTTCTCTCTCTGTGTGTCTTGGTCGTAGGAGGATCCTAGCATAGGGACTCTGGGTCCAAAGCATGGACTGCGCTCCTGACTCTTTCCTGGTTGTAGTAGGTTCCTCCCCCTTGCACCCTTCTCTCTCTCTCTTTTTTTTGTTTATCTCTTGTAAGATAAAAGGTATTACAGGCCACACCCTTGGGAAATTCCTTTTACATAGGATCAGGGAGGTTGTGGAACCAAGGATATTGTATCCTATCTACCCTTAGCCCTCTTTCACCTGATTGGCTTATCACATCAGATGACATCATGGGGTGTCATAACATACCATATCTGCCACAGTACATCATTACGTAACTGCTAAATAACTGAGAATCATGGCCTACCCGAGTTGACACAAATTTTGACAGGGCACAATTCAATACACGACAGAGATGAGAATTCTACCAAAAAGAACCCAGTGAAGGGTTTGCAGGTATGTATCCAGAGATGAGTGAGGTTGATTGATTTGCATAGTATACAAATGAGAGGGATAGTAACCTAGAAGCATATGCATTTTGGTCAATGTATCAAAATGAGCAAATCAAGGAATTGTGGGAAATGAAGAGACTGTTGTCAGATTGAACCTCTTCCAAGGGTGCATTTACATATGTGGACTCCTTCACAATTCTGCATCATATCCTGCTGGCAGAAGGGAGCTGAGGTGGTTATGGTAACCTGACAAAGCTCAAACAATATTAATATTCACAAATATATGGAGGCAGCAATCCTTTAAACACAATAACACCAAGAGTGGCAGCTGCATTTGCAACAACTAAGTAATTTGTGACTCTAGTCCTTGGAGATAAGAGCTGCACATACTATTTTTTAATAGTCAGTCATAAATTAGCTAATTGCTACAATCCTCAAACCTGTTTTCCCCTCTAGCTTATCATTATCTGCAGATGTCAAAACAAGGAAAATAAACGTACTAGATTTCCTACAGGTGTGCATCAATAGTAATTATTCCTGTAAATAAATAAATAAATAAACAAATAATTAAATAAAAAGCTATATGAGTCTGACAGCAAGTGCTCCTTCCTAGGATGTTTAAATTTACTTTAAATTTAAACTTACTTTATTTTCTTTCCACATCTTTGAAAATCTGATATAAATTTTTAAATTCTGCTTTGTTCCTTTTATGAATCATCAAGTTTAGTGGTTTACCTAAAGAACTGTTTAAAATTCAGTGTGGAAGCATGATGAAAATGCACATCCCTGATCCCTACCCTAGAGATGGAAGTTCATCAGGTCTAGAGTAGTACTCAGGAATCTGCAGTTTAATAAACCAGGGTACCAGGTCAGGCTTTGAAGAACATAGCTCCAGCCTTCTTGATGGTCAGGTAGTTGGACTTTGGGATAGAGTGTATATATCCGCTACTCTGAAAATTGTTTTAGTACTGTTTTCTTCACCCTCTTTTTCTTCCTCTTCACCACAAATCTTTGCTCCTTGAGAAAGGGTCAGGTGCAGAATGAGGTATGAGTTTGAATCCTCATTGTGACAGTTACAAAATGTGAAACCTTGGCAGAGGCAAGCAATCTTTTCATGATTCTCAGTTTCTCCATGACCCTCAGAATCTTCCTCTTGCCTAGAGAGGATGTATAAAAACCAACCAACCAACCAAATGAATACAAAACAAAAAAAACAACACCCCATTGTTGTCTAATTGAATCATGGTGACAATAGAGAGTGCCTTATTCAATTGTTGCCATTGATTCGTCTCTGACTCATAACAACCTTATGTACAGCAGAATGAAACACTGGCCAGTCCTGTACCAACCTCACAATCCCTACTATACCCCAGCCCATCACTGCAGTCACCATGTCAATCCATCTTGTTGAGGACCTTCCCCTCCTTCACTGACCCTCCACTTATCCAGGCTTGACATCCTTCCCCAGAGAATGGTTCCTTCTGACAACTGACCAAAGTAGGTGAAACGAAGTCTGGCCATTCTCGCTTCCAAGGAGCATTTTGGCTGCACTTCTTCCAGGACAGACTTGTTAGTTCTTTTAACAGTCCGCGGTACTTTCAGCATTCTTTGCCAACAGCATAACTCAAAAGCATCAATTCTTCTTCAGTCTTCCTTATTCATTGCCCAGCTCTCACATGTATATGAGGCAATTGAAAATACCATAGCTTGGGTCAGGTGCATCTTAGTCTTCAAGGAGATATCTTTGCTCTTCCACACTTGAAAGAGGTCTTTTGCAACAGATTTGCCCAATGCAATACATCTTTTGATGCCTTGACTGCTGCTTCCATTGGTGTTCATTGTAGAACCAAGCAATATGAAGTCTTTGACAACTTCAATCTTATTCAATACTTGTTGTTGCTATGTGCCATTGAGTTGGACCCGACTCATAGCAACCCCTCCTTGGGTTTCTGAGGCAGTATCACTATGGAAGTAGATTACCCCATCTTCCTTCCGAGGAGTGGCTGGTGGGTTTGAACTGCCAGCCTTCTGGTTATCAGTCAAGTGCCTTAGCCACTATGCTACCAGAGCTCCCAATACTTAGTACATAATAAGTGCTTAAATTTTCTTAGCTATAAATTTTTCTGTTATTAACACCTGGTTTTCTATTTTGCAGTAATTTTTTGCACTTGCCTGTGGGGTTAGCTTATGGAGGATTACTGTACACATGAGGGGGTTATTTCTGTTCTTTTAGAACCCTTTACCCTTTCCCGTTTGCTCCAAATTAAGGACCATCAGTGGAGATCTGAGCTCAATGCTGAGTTAAAGAAAGGGGATTACTACTATTTGTATTATCAGCACAAAGTGAGATTCCTGGAAACCTCTGATCCTGTGCAGTGTGTTACAGAGGAAAAACACAATGCTGGGTATAGATACAGTGTCTACATTTGTGTTGTCTGCTGTGGAGAATGTAGACACTGATGTTTTTCTCTTATCTGCAGTCTTGAAAGCAGACAGGATACGGTCAGGTGGGGACAGAGGTTAGGAAATGATTTTCTTGTTAATATTATCTCTTTCTTGTTCTCAACCACTGTAAAAATAGAGACCAGGCAAAATGCTGGAGAGCTAAAGAATGCTCTAAGTTCTAAGTTGTGAAGAATGGGAATACTAGAACACTTAATTGGGCTCATGAGAAACCTGTACATAGACTTAAGATTCAAACAGAATAAGGGGCTACTGCATACCTTAAAGTCAGGAAAGGTGCGCATCAGGGTTGCATTCTTGCACTATACTTCTTCAATCTGTATGCTGGAATACATGAAGAATAATGTGACAGGATTGGACAAAGACTCATTAACAACCTGTGCTATGCAAATGACACAATCTAGGTTGCTGAAAGTTAAGAAGACTTGAATCACCTACTGATGAAGATCAAAGACTATTGTCTTCAGTATGGATTACATCTCAAAATAAAGAAAACAAAAATCCACACAACTGGACATAAGCAACCTCATAATAAATAGAGAAAAGATTGAAATTGTCAAGGATTTCATTTTACTTTAATCTACAATCAACACCCGTGGAAGCAGCAGGCAAGAAATGAGACATCATATTGCACTTGGCAAACCTGCTGCAAAGTACCTCTTTAAAGTGTTAAAGAGCAAAGTTGTCACTTTGAAGACTAAGGTCCCCTGACCCAAGCCATGTTATTTTCAAATGCCTCATATACATGTGAGAGCTGAAAAATCAATAAGGAAGATAGCAGAAGAATTGATGAAATTGAATTGTGGTGTTGGCAAAGGATATTGTATGTACCATGGTCTGCTAAAAGAGTAAACAAATCTATCTTGCAGAAAGTACAGCCGGAATGATCCTTAGAAGTGAGAATGGCCAGACTTCCTCTCTTGTACTTTGGTCATGCTGTCAAAAAGGACCAGTTCACGGAGAAGGATATCATGCTTGGTAAAGTAGACAGTGAGGGAAAAAGGGAAGAAGACCCTCAACTAAATGGATTGGACACAATGACTGTAATGATGGACTCAAATATAGCAATGATTGTGAGGATGGTGCAGCACCAGGTAATGTTTCATTCTGTGGTTGCTATGAGTTGGAACTGACTCAACAGCACCTAACAACAACATGAATGTTTGCACATTGCAATAACACATTTGTCTCTCAATCTAGAAGAATCTCTCCATATTTGTAAAAGTTGAAATATAATTGATGTAAACTGCACACATTTAAACAGTACATTTTGATAAATTTAGACATCAAATGATCACCATAAACAGAATAGTAAATAGTGAACATATATATCACCCCCAAAGCTTGGTAATCCTTCTCTTCTGTCCCTTCCCAGCCCTGTTGCTTCATCCCCAGGTAACTGCTGATCTTCTTTTTGTCACTAGAGATTAGTTTATATTTTTTAGAATTTCATATATATGGAATCATACAGTATGTACTATTTTATTTCTGGCTTCTTTTTCTCATCATAATCATAATTATTTTTAGATTCCTTCATGTTTTTTGCATATATCAATAGTTTATTTTTTTAATTGCTGGATAGTATTCCCTTTTAAAGATATATCACAATTTGTTTATCTGTTCACTTGTTGATGAACATCTGGTTTATTTCTGTTTTATTGGCTATTGCAAATAAACCAAAAAACAAACTCTGCCATTGAGTCCATTCTGACTCAGAGTGACCTCCTTCGGGTTTCCAAGGCTGTAAATCTTTACTAAAGTAGAGTGCCTTATCTTTCTTCTACGAAGCAGCTGATGGGTATGAACCACTGACTTTTGGTTAGCAGCTTGCCTTAGCCACTACACCATATAGATATTTGTGTACTGATCTTTGAATGAATGTAAGCTTTCTTTTATTTTGGGTGTATTCCTAGGACTATGATGACCAAATCACATGGTTGGTGTAAGTTTAACATTTTAAAAAACTGCTAAACTTTTTCCAAAGTGTTTGTACCATTCTATATTCTTATCAACAATGTCTGAGAGTTCCAATTTCTCCTTGCTAATACTTGGCTAATACCTGACACAACCTTGCTTGCTGAAAGTGAAGATTACTTGAAACACTTACTGATGAAAATTAAAGACTGTAGTCTTCAGTATAAATTATACCTTAACATAAAGAAAACCAAAATCCTCAAACAAGACCAATAAGCAACTTCATGATAAATGGAGAAAAGATTGAAGTTGTCAAAAATTTCATATTACTTTGTTCCAAAATCAATAACCATGGAAGCTACAGTCAAGAAATCAGTTGAGGTATTGCATTCCACAAGTCTGCTGCAAAAGACCTCTTCAAAGAGCTGAAGAACAAGGATGTCACTTTGAAGACTAAAGAGTTTGACTCAAGCCATAGTATTTTCAAATGCCTCATATACATTGTGAGAGCTGGACAATGAAAGGAAGACTGCAAAATAATTGATGCCTTTGAATTGTGATGTTGGTGAAGAATACTGAAAATACCATGGACTGCCACAAAAACTAACAAATCTGTCCTGGAAGAAATGCAGCCAGACTGCTCCTTGGAAGCAAGAATGGCCAGACTTCACCTCACCTACTTTGGTCATGTTGTCAGAAGGGACCAATCTTCAAAGAAGGATAGTATGCTAAGTAAAATAGAGGGTCAGTGAAAAAGGGAAAGACTCTCAATGAGATGGATTGACACAGTGGCTGGAAGGATGGGATTAAGTATAGCAAGGATTGTGAGGATAGTGCAAGACCGGGCAGTATTTTGTTTTGTTGTACACAGTGTCACTATGAATTGGAGCTGACCGAAGGCATCTAATGGCAACAACATAGAATCAGAATTCTGATTCTTTAGGAAAGTTCAAATCCCATCCAGCTTTAGACTTCAATATAGAAATGGAATATCTTGAGAGGCATATCAACTTTTCTTGAATTGTATTTTTAAATGGTATCCTCTTCTTTCTTAATCAGACAATGTTCTCTTGCAATCCATAGATTTGCTTTGGCTAATTTTTGGAAGTAGATTACCAGGCCTTTCTTCCTAGTCTGTCTTGGTCTGGAAGCTGTGCTGAAACCTGTCCACCATGGATGACCCTTTTGTTGTTGTTGTTAGGTGCCGTCAAGTCGTTTCTGACTCATAGTGACCCCATGCACAGCAGGACGAAACACTGCCCGATCCCATGCCAGCTCCATGATCCTTGCTATATTTGAGCCCATCATCGCACCATGTCAATCCATCTCATTGAAGGCCTCCCCCTCTTTCATCGACCCTCCACCCTATCAAGCATGACATCCTTCTCCAGGGAATGGTCCCTTCTGACAACATGACCAAAATAGGTGAGACGAAGTCTGGCCATTCTTGCTTCCAAGGAGCATTTTGGGTGCACTTCCTCCAGGACAGATCTGTTAGTTCTTTTAGCAGTCCATGGTACTTTCAGCATTTTTTGCCAGCACCACAACTCCAAAGCATCAACTCTTCTTCGGTCTTCCTTATTCATTGTCCAGCTCTCACATGCATACGAGGTGACTGGAAATATGGCTTGGTCAGGCTCACCTTAGTCCTCAAGGAGACATACTGCAGGAAGACAGTAACCAGAGTGATGGACTCAAACATTCAGGTGATTGAAACACTTCCTTCATAGTTGACTTTCCCAATGCTACACATCGTCTGATGTCCTGACTGCTGCTTCCATTGGCCTCAATTGTAGAACCAAGCAACGTGAATTCCTTGACAACCTCAATCTTCTCTCCATTTATTGTGATGCTGCACATTGGTCCAGTTGTGAGGATTTTGTTTTCTTTATATTGAGATGTAATCCATACTGCAGACTGTATCCTTCAACCATCATCAATAAGTGCCTCAAGTCATCCTCACTTTCAGCAAGCAAAGTTGTATCATCTACGTATCTTAGGTTGTTAATGATTCTTCCTCCAATCCTGATGTCAGGTTTTTCTTCATATAGTCCAGCTTCTTGGATTATTTGCTCAGCATATAGATTGAATAAATGTGGGGAAAGGATACAGCCCTGACGCTCTCCCTGATTTTAAACCATGTAGTGTCCCCTTGTTCTGTTTGAACGACAGCCTTCTGGTCAAGGTACAGGTTCCTCATGAGTACAATCAAGTGTTTGGGAATTCCCATTCTTCTCAATTGTATCCATAATTTGTCATGATCCACACAATCAAATGCCTTTGCATAGTCAATAAAACACAAGTAAATATCTTTCTGGTATTCTTTGCCTTGAGCCAAGATTCATCTGACAACAGCTATGATATCCCTTGTTCCACATCCTCTTCTGAATCCAGTTTGCACCTCTGGAAGTTCACTGTCAAAATAGTGCTGCAAACGTTTTTGAATTATTTTCAGTAAGATCTTACTTGCGTGCGATATTAATGATATTGTTCTATAATTTCCACATTCTGTGGGATCACCTTTCTTTGGAATGGGTACAAATATGGATCTCTTCCAGTTAGTTGGCCAGGTAGCTGTCTTCCAAATCTCTTGGCATAACTGAATGTGTGCCTTCAATGGGGCATCTGTTTGTTGAAATATCCCAATTGGTATTCGGTCAATTCCCGGAGCCTTGTTCTTTGCGAATTATTTCATTGAAGCTTTGACTTCCTCCTTCAGTACCATTGGTTCTAGATCATATGCCACTTCCTGAAATAGATGAAGATCAACCAGTTCTTTTTGGTACATTGCCTCTGTGTATTCCTGCCATCTTCTCTTGATGTTTCCTGCATCATTCAATATTTTGCCCATAGAATCTCTAAATATTGCAACTCGAGGCTTAAATTTTTTCTTCAATTCTTTCAGCTTGAGAAATGCGAAGTGTGTTCTTCCCTTTTGGTTTTCAAACTCCAGGTCTTTGCACATTTCATTACAGTAATTGGTTTTGTCTGCTCAAGTTGCTCTTTGAAATCTGTTCAGCTCTTTTATCTTGTCATTTCTTCCATTGGCTTTAGCTACTCTCCGCTCAAGGGCAAGTTTCAGAGTCTCTTCTGTCATCTATTTTAGTCTTCTCTTCTTTTCTCATCTTTTTAGTGATCTCTTGCTTTGTTCATGGATAATGTTCTTGATATCCTCCCACAATTCTTCTGGTTTTCAATCGTTGGTGTTCAATGCATCAAATCTATTCTGATTTTTGGAAGTAGATTACCAGACCTTTCTTCCTAGTTTGTCTTGGTCTGTAAGTTGTGCTGAAACCTGTCCACCATGGATGACCCTACTAATATTGAAATATTGGGACACAGCTTCAAGCATCCCAGCAACATGCAAGCCATCTCAGTACCACAAACTGACAGATAGGCGACCATTGTCTGACTTGCTTGCTTTGGACATACTATCAGTATGAATCAATTGCTGCAGGAAGACATCATATTTAGTGATGTAGAGGACCTATTAGGATGAAGAGCCCATTGGTGACATGGATTGGCACAGTAACCAGAGTGATGGACTCAAACATTCAGGTGATTGTGAAGATGACACAGAAATGTGCAACATTTTATTCTGTTGAAGTTAGGGTCTTATAGTTGACTGGATAGAGGTATCTATCTATCTTACTTATATAAGATAATATAGTAACAATTTCGAACTCAAAAATATGTATTTTTGTTTTTAGCCTTCTCTCTTCTTCCTAAAACAAATGAATGTAACAAATTAATGAAACATTTGAAAAAGAGAGTTTCCTTTACTGAGCTCTTATATTTGGCTCCTGACTGGGGGAAAAACGTGGATTTGAAATGTTTGAATGCATGGACATGCCTTTCTTTGACTAGTTCATCCAGTGGAGATTAAGGATAACAAAGTATCTGGCAGGAATGACCTTCAGAAAGATTCTCATGTGAATTGATAATTAAGACATTTGAGACTATATCACCTCCCTGTTTTCAAAATGTACCTTGGAGTTACAGGAAGAAAAAAAAAAAAACACAGATCAGAAAACACAGAAACTTCAAAACGTGAACAAGAACTCTCTCTGTTTATTTTTATTCTTTTAAAGTTTTAAAGTCAGTAGTTAAAAATAAATCCCTGAAGTAATTAGTAGAGTTTAAGGCTTAAAATTTGAAACCTGGTGTCCCAAAGATCATTAGAGTAAAATTCACACAAGCTTTATTTTAGTCTAGGCTATGATGAGTCAAAAAAAAAAAAAAAAAAAATGGGGTTATGCTTACAAGTGTGGAATTTTTCAATATGCCATCATTGGCATATCCACAAAGGATATCCTTGAAAACTGAAAGCTGTCAAATAATTTTGGGATACAAATGGCTACAGGAATACTTTAAACTTAAAGAGTGGGTCATATAACAGCAATAATAACCCCATTTCTCTTGAATGATGGGTCACATTTTCTAACTGGCAGTGGGCCATAAAATTCTATGGTTAGAATGGATAACAGATATCATGATAATAAAACATCTAATATTTACTGACTGCTTTCCTACATACCAGGCATTACACTTTGCATGCATTATTTAATTTTATTCTCTCAGCAGCTTGTGCTTTATGTATCATTATTTATCCCATGTTTATAAGGAAATGGAAAGATGATCAAGGTCATAGATTTCATTTATTCAACTGTTATCTTGGAAGCATGGGTTGATTAGGTATCTCTAAAAGTCACATATAAATAGCAATTTATTAGAAATTATTTTTGGACATTGGATTTACAAAGCTAAAAATTCATTGTTGCATAACCACCAATTGTTGCTTTTCAGACTCTTCACGATTTAATGTGCCTGCTGAGAAATTCTTTTTCCAATTGCATAGGCTCATAATATGTGCAGACTCCAGAGCCAGGCTTGACTCCTCTATAAGATGCTTATTGACTGAGCCTTAGAAAATTCTGTGGTATTAAAGCAAAATTAAGTGATGCTTTGTCTCAGCCTATTTGCTGAGGTAGGGGCTAAATGCTTGTTAGTAGTTTTCAGTTTTCTGTACAGGTAATGTCTGTCTCATGTGGCAGCAGGCCAAAAAAGAGATAAAGAGGAGATGTACGTGCAGAACAAATAACTACCTCTGAGCATAAAAAAAGCTAAATTATATCAAGAGTCCTGCATATAATATGAGAATTTCATTAAATTAATAAACTTTTATTAGCTTCTTCTCTAAAGAGATTCTTCTATAGGCAATACCTAACCTTAGTTGGTATTGTTTTTGGACTCTGTTGATGGACACTATTCTATTCTCCTTAATGTAAAAATCCTATAAGTTGAAAGAGTTATGAGGACATGCACCCTTGTATACGTTAAAATTTCAAGAAGCTTCCAATAATGGCAATATTGCAAAGGGATTTTTGGCAAAAAAAAAAAAAAAAAAAAAGTAAGTATTATGTCTTCCAGCTTTCTCTCTTCCAGGTCTGTGAAACAAGCAAACAAAAAACTCCATTGCCACTGGATCAATTCTGACTCATGGTAACCCTATGTGTTACACAGCAGAACTGCTCCATAGAGTTGTCTTGGCTGTAATCTTTTTTTTTTAAATTGTGACTTGGGTAAAAATTTACAGAGCAAATTCACTTTCCATACAGCAGTTCTCATACACTTTGTCTCATGACATTGACCACAATTTACCACAATGCAACAGCTCACCTCCCACTCCCTCCCCATAGTTTTCTCTTCCCTGTATCCATCCCTCCATGCACTCCTGCCCCCTGAGCTATCTCCCTGTGCATTAGCGGCCCTTCTTTCTCCCATGATTGTTTTCTCCAAGGAGTATACATACCTCAGGTAAATGTTCAACTCATATGCCTGTCTATTGTTTGGCTGGAAGCCATAGGTGTGGGTTCAATTCCAGACCTGAAGGGCAGCTAGGGGCCATAGTCTCAGTGGTTCCACCAGGCTCTATCAGACCAGCAAACCTGGTCCCCCTCCCCTTTCTGTTTTTCTCCAAATGATTTTGAGTTTTGTTCCACATTGTTCTCCCTCTCTATCTAGGATCTCCTACATAGATCTTCTTCCAAGTGGTCGACAGTGGTAGCCAGGCACCATCTAGTTCTTCTGGTCTCATAGTCATACAGGCTGCAGATCAGATAGTGTACCAGTCACTAGGACTAATTGTTTCCATGACTTTTTGGTTTTCTTCATTCTTCTTTGCTCTGGATGCAGAGACCCATCCTTGTATCTAGATGGCAGCTTGCAAACTTTTAAGATCCCAGTCACTACTTGTCTTGGCTGTAATCTTAATGGAAGCAAATCACCAGACCTTTTCTTCCATAGAACTTCTGGGTGAATTTGAACCATCAGCCTTTAAGTTAGTGGTTGAATAAAAATTATTTACATCTCACAAGAACTAACAACTCTGTAAGTTGATTATAACACAAATAAAAATCCATACCCATAGAGTCAATTCTGACTCATGGTGCCCCTTTAGGACAGAGTAGAACTGCTTCCATGGAGATTCTAGTCTATAATCTTTAAGGATGCAGACTGAACGTCTTCCTCCTGGGAAGTAGCTGGAAGTTTCAAACCACAAATCTTTCACTTAGAAGCCTAGGGTGTAAGCACTGCTCTTTTATAATACAAATAGTGATTCTTATTTGGCAGGCGAGAAACGTGAACATTAAAGAAGTTATATAACTTGGCCAAGTAACTCTGTTACTATGTGCAGAGAAGGAATTAAAACCTAGGTTAGAATAAACTCAGCGTCCCATTCTCTGAATCATAATGCTATATTATTCATCTTTTTTTAAATGAGTCTTAAAATAAAATATATATATTTATTTTAAAAATTTCCTTTTTAAATAAAAGTTTTTCCTAATTTTCTAAGTCACAGTTAAGGTGTCATGAAAATTACATGTTTAAGAGAAAACTATAAATGTAAATAATCGCTTATTAAAAACACATTGCATTAGTAAGGCTATCAGTAGGGGAGGGGTGGCATACTCATACTGAGTAATTTGAGAAGAGTTTAATAAAGGTATTATTATGAGAGTATAAACAGGGTTAGAGAAACCACAATGGATAGTGCAGTGCCTTGGGGCTAGAAACATTAGGGAGGTACATTTCTCAGGCTTGAAATGAGTGGGGAGAATGTGGGTCTGGGGAAGAAAAGAAGGGATGTGGTGAGGGCTACCTGACAGGATTTAGTTGGGTGATGCAGCTAGCCAGCAGCAACCACATCCCAAAAGAAGGGTATGGGGAGTTTGCTCTTCTGTCATCTCAGCTTTTCTGCTGGAAATTCTCAATGGTGGAACTAACCTGGAAGCCAGAAGGAAAGGAAGCCCATTGATATCAACTTTTCAAAGCACAAAGCACAGTGGAGAAGTAAGAAGGGTAGGTCCAGAGAGACAAAGGGAAGGTATCAAAATCTACCTCCTGTCTACTTTATCTTACAACTAACCACCTTTTCTAGGGCCAATCTTCTTATTCCCCTCTCTTCACTTTGCTCTCTAACACATCATTATAATCTTCTCCATCACTTACTGCAATGGGAAATATCTCTGTTATTTATTTGTGTATTTTGTAATTGCATAACTCCCTTTTCTTTAACATAAGTTTTTAATAAGTGATTACTTTTTGTTGTTGTTGCTCACTGCTTCTGGTAGTCATCTTCTTTTCCTTTAATTTACCCAGAGAGATTGTGGTTGGGCGGAATCATGTGTCTTGTTTCAGCCAATGAATTGTGAGAAAAGTGATGAGTCACTTCTCTAGGTAGAAACAGCAGTTGATCACTGGGGCAGCACACCAATCATAGTGACCAGCAACACTCCAGATGACTGCTGCTCTGTCAGCTGGCACCAGGATTGAGAAAACCTGAACAGAGTCCCAGCTGGCCATGAGGTGTAAGGGAGAAAATAGGCCTTTGCTTCTGTAAGTCCTGAGTTTTGGAATTATTTGTTACCAGAATAACCACAGCCCATCCTGACAGATATTTATTTGTGAAAAGAATGAACAAATCTGTCCTATTTAATTTGACCAGAAACTTTGTAGGGCCTGTGATTATCCAAGTAGCTAATTTACATGGTTTTGAAATTTCAACTAGTCAATGTCCTTGTCATGACCTCAAAATTCACAAGTTTAAAATTATATTCTATCTCACAGTAGAAGGATTTCTAAATATAACTCTCATTAATGCCAATGCTTTTTTTGCATATTGGAATAACATTCTATCCCTAGAAATTGTAAATTTGAGTGAGAACAGAACGACAGATGAAAGACAGATCAGAATAAGGCAGGCAGACTCTCTTGGGAGGACAGGAACTAATTTGAGTTTTGAATATTTCCTTTTGATGTTCTATTATTCCCAACAATAGTAAGTAATTTTAAGATTGAGAATTGCAGTTGCCTAGGCCTGTTCTATTCTCTCATGTCTACTGTACTCTTGTTATTCAAATATAATTCTCATTCATTACTTTTATTTCTTGACAAATAGGCCCATAGACATGCATTATAGTCTCCTTTGACATTCTTTGGGGATTGGTTCCAGGACCCTCCCCCTCTCCTGTGGCTTCCAAAATCCATGGATGCTCAAGTTCCTTTTATAAAATGGAATAGCATTTGCATATAACCTAACACATCCTTTAAATTATTTCTACATTATTTATTATACCTAATGCAATGTAAATGCTCTGTAAATAGCACTTTACATTCCCTCTTAGCCTTTGTGGGATTACTTTGACCAGTTAATATTTTTTCCCCAAATATTTTCAATGTGTTCAATATGTGTTGTTGTTGTTAAGTGCCGTTGAGTGTTTTCCGACTCATAGTGACCCCATGCACAGCAGAACGAAACACTGCCCGATCCCACAGCTCCACAATCCCTCCTATACTTGAGCCCATCATCGCAGGCACCATGTCAATCCATCTTGTTGAAGGCCTCCCTCTCTTTCGTCGACCCTTCACCCTACCAAGCATGACATCCTTCTCCAGGGAATGGTCCCTTCTGTCAACATGACCAAAATAGGTGAGACGAAGTCTGGCCATTCTTACTTCCAAGAAGCATTCTGGCTGCACTTCCTCCAGGACATATCTGTTAGTTCTTTTAGCAGTCCATGGTACTTTCAGCATTCTTCACCAGCACCACAACTCAAAAGCATCAACTCTTCTTCGGTCTTCCTTATTCATTGTCCAGCTCTCACATGCATACGAGGCGATTGGAAATATCATGGCTTGTGTCAGGCGCACCTTAGTCCTCAAGGAGATATCCTTGCTCTTCAGCACTTGAAACAGTTCCTTCACAGTTGACTTTCCCAATGCTACACGTCATCTAATGTCCTGACTGCTGCTTCTGTTGGCATCGATTGTAGAACCAAGCAACGTGAATTCTTTGACAACCTCAATCTTCTCTCCATTTATTGTGATGCTGCTCATTGGTCCAGTTGTGAGGATTTTTGTTTTCTTTATATTGAGATGTAATCCATACTGCAGACTGTATTCTTCAACCTTCATCAGTAGGTGCCTTAAGTCATCCTCACTTTCAGCAAGCAAAGTTGTATCGTCTGCATATCTCAGGTTGCTAATGATTCTTCCTCCAATCCTGATATCACGTTTTTTTTTTTTTCATATAGTCCAGCTTCTCGGATTATTTGCTCAGCATATAGATTGAATAATTGTGGAGAAAGGATACAACCCTGACGCACTCCCTTCTTGATTTTGAACCATGTAGTGTCCCCTTGTTCTGTTCGAACGACAGCCTCCTTCAATATGTAGTTGGTGGAATTCATGGAGTTGGAACCCATGAATGTGGAAGGCTGACTATATTTTGTCCTGAATGTTAAACAGATTAAAAGGTTCTTAACACTGTAAATAGTCCTATAAAGGACTATGAAAAATTTGAACTTGAGTGCATCAAAAACCAAGATCATGATTTAATTGCCAATTTTATTTCACTTTTCTTCAGGTATAAATATTTTTAATTTCATAGGTTTAAAGCTAACACAAAGAAATACAAATATTAACTAAATACAACTGTTAACCAATATTTTTTGGGGAGAGGGGTACATTTTTGGGGATATAATAAAGGTTCAACCTTCATCTGTCATTTTTAATGAACAATTTATAAGTTCACTGCTGATGCCAGAGGGCATAAAAGTAGAATCAGACATAAATATGAACTGCTCCTTTTCTTATCTTGTCCAGTATGTCTAAAGGCCACTGTTTCAATATCTAGCTCAGGAATCATAGATGCAAGTAGCCAAAGATTTTCAG
>NW_006921866.1:2355803-2375718 GCF_000298275.1 Orycteropus afer afer | reverse complement strand
CGACTCATAGCAACCCCTCCTTGGGTTTCCGAGGCAGTATCACTATGGAAGTAGATAGCCCCATCTTCCTTCTGAGGAGTGGCTGGGGGTTTGAACCGCCAGCTTTCTGGTTAGCAGTCAAGTGCCTTAGGCACTATGCTACCAGAGCTCCCTTACTAGGGTCTAGGAACCATGAAAGAGGCCAGGGACCAGGGACTGTAGAACTTCAGATGAATGGATCTTCACAAGTACATTAGTTTCTAAAAGATCTCTTCTCCACTTTTGAGATGAGATGATAAGGATGTTGTTGCTTTGAACATTTCTTGCTCTTTGCTTTCCCTGAATCCTCCATCATAAGTTAACTGAAGTGGGTGACTCTTTAAGTGGCCAATGACATTTGATTCTATTAATAAAGTCCCATTTATTTTCACCATAGGGTGTCCCATCATAACTGTGTCTTTGGATTCCACTATCTTCTTTGACCCATCAGGGGGAAGGATTTGGGCCTGCAGCAGTGATACTGCCCTTCCCTTATTCATACTTATGCCTGAGCACTACTTTTCTTCCAATGGCAGGATCCACTGGGGATTTAGGAAAGGGAAGGCGGGGATCCTCCTCTGTGGTAAGAGATGTTGGAGCTTTCATTTTAAACTCTAGTGGACTGAGATGTGCACCAGAGATAAGCCTTGAATATGAATGGAATTTGTCACTTTCCAGGTAACACTGGATTAGAAATGAGTAGATGACTAGGGAGTTTAATACAAACTTTCATACGGATCAGTATCAATCAAACTCTTGCTTTTGGGAAGTATAAATGCTGGGCAAAGAAAGATAATCTTGGACTCCAAGTCCAAAATCTCATCTTCCGAATCATCTTAATCAAATATGGGTGAGAATTTAGGTGTATTCCACCTAGGGCAAAATTTGTCTTCTGTGAACTAGTGAAATCTATAATACAAGTAAACTGCTTTCAAAATACAATTGTGGAGGAGGCACAAGGTATACATTTCCCACTACAGATGGGAGTAATTGGAGGAAGAGAAGGGAAAATAGGCACCAAACAAGTTCAAAACCCAGCATAACAAAACAAATTACATTAGTCTTTAAGGCTTAAAAATAATCCCTGTTTTCTGAGACTCCTTCAGATTCTGGGTGTTGGTGATGTTTTCTGCATTCTGGGTGGACACCTCTTGGCCATGGGCTTCAGTATCATTTTCCAGGTCTACTGAGACAGCAATTCTGCTCCCTTGACTTTGGGTGGTTCAATTCTCTTAGATCATCTGAGTGGTAACTCAATCCTCTTGACCCTGGCACACTCTATTCGCTTGCCCCTTAGCTATGGCAGTTCAACATTCCAGAACCTCATGGAGATCAGACTCTTTGAAACCTATGATCCTTGGATCCATCTTTTGAAACACAGGAAACTGTAGCTCTACCCCCTGAAATAAAAAAAAAAAAAATTCTGTTGATGGTGCCACATATATTTTCTAAGATGATAAACTTTCTCTATGGCTCTCCTCACTTCCTTCTGAATCCTCAACACAATTGACTTTTATGTCAATAACTCCACCAACAGTCTCCTCAGGAAAATCTAGGCTTTTACTATGCCAAACTAAACCAAACTCACTGCCATCAAGTTGAACCTGACTCATAAGGACACCCATTGGATTTCCCACACTCTAAATCTTTATGGAAGCAGACTGCCTTATCTTGCTTCTGTGGAGTTCAGTTCAAACTACTGACCCTTTGGTTATCAGTCAACTGCCTTAACCACTGTACCCACTAGAGCTTTTTAAACTTTTACTGTTAGGCACATAAAGCTTTTCTAGCTTCTATCCATTATTCCCACCATTTGTCTGTTAGTTTGTCATATTGTGGTGGTTTATGTGTTGCTGTGAGGCTGGAGGCAGTGCCACTGGTATTTCAAATACAAGCAGGGTCACCACGGTGGACAGTTTTCAGCAGAGCTTCCAGACTAAGACAGATTCAGAAGGAAGGAGCCATCCACTTCTCAAAGAATGGACAATGAAAACTTTATGAATAGCAGTAAAACACTGACACATTATGGAAAACTTTATGAATAGCCTTGAAATATTGTCTGGAAGTATAGTGCTGGATGATAAGTCTCTCAGGTCAGAAGTCACTCAAAATATAACTGGGGAAGAGCTGCCTCCTTAAAGTAGAGTCAACTTCAATGACGTGGATGGAGTAAAGCTTTCAGGATCTCCATACGCTGATGAGACATTATTCAAAATTGGAGAAAACAACTGCAATCATCCATTAATAGTTGGAACTTGGAGTGTATGAAGTATAAATCTAGGAAAATTAGATGTTGTAAAAAATGAAATGGTACACATAAAGGTCAATATCCTAGACATTAATGTGCTGAAATGGATTGGTTTTGGCCATTTTGTATTAAACAACCATAAAATTTACTATGCTGGGAATGATAATTTGAAGAGGAATGGCAAGGCATTCATAGTCACAAAAAATGTTTCAAGATTTATCCTGAAGTACAATGTTGTCAATGATAGGATAGTATCCAATGCCCATAAGAAAGACCAGTTACTACTAATATTATTCAAATTTACGCACCAACCACTAAAGCCAAAGAGAGGAAATTGAAGATTCTTAGCAACATCTGCAGTCTGAAATTGACCAAAAATGCAATCAAGATGTGTTGATTATCACTAGTGATGGGAATGCAACAGTTGGAAACAAAGAAGAATCACAGGTAGTTGAAAAATATGGCCTTGGTGATGAAAATGATGTTGGAGATTGCATGATAGAAATTTGAAAGACCAATAACTTATTCATTATAAATATCATTTGCAACAACATAAACAGTGGCTAAACACATGGACATCGCCAGATGGAATACACAGGAATCAGATTGACTACATATATGGGAAGAGGTAATGGAGAAGTGCAATATTATGGGCCAAAACAAGGCCAGGAGCTGACTGTGGAACAAACCATCAAATGCTCATAAGCAAGTTCAAGTTGAAGCTAAAGAAAATTAAAACAAATCCATTAGAGCCAAAATATGACCTTGATTACATTCCACCTGAATTTAGAGACCATCTGAAGAACAGATTGGACGTATTGAACACCAATGACCGAAAATCAGATGAATTGTGGGATGACATCAAGAACATCATCCATGAAGAAAGCAAGATGTCATTAAAAAGATAGCAAAGGAAGAAAAGACCTAAATGGATGTCAGGAGAGACTCTAAAACTTGCTTTTGAATGGAGAGTAGCTGAAGTAAATGGAAGAAATGACAAGATAAAATAACTGAACAGAAGATTTTAAAGAGTAGCTCAAGAAGACAAAGTCAATTATTATAATGAAATGTGCTAAGACCTGGAGTTAGAAAACCAAAAGAGAAGAAAGAACACACTCAGCATTTCTCAAGCTGAAAGAATTGAAAAAATTAAAGCCTCACATTGCAATATTGAAAGATTCTATTGGCAGAATATTGAATGATGCAGGAAACATCAAAAGAAGTTGGAAGGAATACCCAGAATCACTTTACTAAAAAGACTTGGTTGCTATTTATCTATTTCAGGAGGTGGCATATGATCAAGAACCAATGGTACTGAAGGAAGATGTCAAAGTTGCACTGAAGGAATTGGTAAAAGCCAAGGCTCCTGGAATTGACAGAATGCCCATTGAGATGTTTCAACTAAGAGATGCCTCACTGGAGGCACTGACTCCTCTATGCCAAGAATTTGGAAGACAGCTACCTGGTGAACTGAGTGGAAGAGCTGTGTATTTATACCCATTCCAAAGAAAGGTGATCCCACAGAATGTGGATATTATTGAATAATTTGATTAATATCACATGCAAGTAAAATCTTGCTGAAGACAATTCAAAAATGGTTTCAGCAGGATATTAAGAGACAACTTCCAGAAACACAAGCTGGATTCAAAAGAAGACATGGAACAAGGGATACCATTGCTAATGTTAGATGGATCTTGACTGAAAGCAAAGAATAACAGAAAGATATTTACTTGTGTTTTATTGACTATGCAAAAGCATTAGATTGTGTGGATCATGGATCAAATTATGGATAACACTGAGAAGAATGGAAATGCCAGAACATTTAATTGTGTGCATGAGGAACCTGAACATAGACCAGGGAGCTGTCATTCAAACTGAACAAGGCAATACTGCATGGTTTAATATCAGGAAGGGAGTGCATCAGAGTTGTATAACCATAGTTATACATATGTTTTTCAATTTGTATGTTGTGCAAATATTCCAAGAAGCTAGACTATCTAAAGAAGAACACAGCATCAGGATTGGAGGAAGACTCATTAACAACCTGCTATATGCAGATGCCACAAATTTGTCTGCTAAAGGTGAAGATGACTTGAAGTACTTACTGATGAAGATCAAATGCTACAGTCTTCAGTATGGATTGCATCTAAACATAAAACAAAAATCCTCATGACTGGACAAATAAGCACCATCATGATAAATGGAGAAAAAATTGAAGTTGTCAAAGATTTCATATTACTTGGTTCCACAATCAACAAAAATGGAAGCAACAGTCAAGAAATCAGACTTTGTATTGCACTAGGCAAATCTGCCACAAAAGACCTCTTTAAAATGTTGAAGAGCAAAGATGTCTCTTTGAAGACTAAGGTGCACCTACCCCAAGCCATGGTATTTTCAATCACCTCATATGCATGTCAAAGCTGGACAATGAATAAGGAAGACAAAAGAAGAGTTGATGCTTTTGAGTTGTGGTGTTGGCAAAGAATAATCAAAGTACCGTGGCCTGCCAGAAGAACTAATCAATCTGTTCTAGAAGAAGTGCAGCTGGAATGTTCCTTGGAAGTGAGAATGGCCAGACTTTGTCTCACTTACTTTAGTGATGTTGTGAGAAGGGACCACACTGGAGAAGGATATCATGCTTGGTAAAATGGAGTGTCAGGGAAAAAGAAGAAGGCCCTCAACGAGATGGATTGACACTGTGGCTGCAATGATGGGCTCAGGCATAGCAGGGATTGTGAGGCTGGCAGAGAACCAGACAGTGTGTTGTTCTGTTGTACTTAAGGTACTATGAGTTGGAGATGATTTGACAGCACTTAACAACAACAGCATTCCATTTCTCAATTTCGAAAACCCCTTCCATATGTTAGGTATTTGTTACAGCAGCACATTCACTTCTCAGTACCAAATTCTGTCTTATCTTCTATAATAGAAATACCACATAAAGATGGCTTTAACAAACAGAAATTTATTTTTCTCAGTTTAGGTTGCTAAAAGTCCAAATTCAAGGCACTGCCTCAATGACTCATCTGTCAGTTTGTTGTACTGTGATGGCTTGCATGTTGCTGTTTGGCTGGAGGCTACACCACTGGTATTTCAAATACCAGCAGAGTCACCCATGGTGGAGAGGTTTTTGTGGAGCTTCCAGACAAAGACAGACTGTGAAGAAGGATGGGGTCACCCACTTCTGAAAAAGAGGCCACTGAAAACCTTATGAATAACAGTGAAACACTGTCTGATATATTACTGGAAAACTTTATAAATAGCTGTGAAACGTTGTCTGATATAGTGCTGGAATATGAGCCCTTCAGGTTGGAAGGCACTCGAAATATGACTGGGAAGAGTTTTCTCTCCAAAGTAGGGTTGGCCTTAATGATGTTGATGGGATAAAGCTTTTGGAATCTTCATTTGCTGATGGGGCATGGCTCAAAATGGGAAGAAACAGCTGCAAACATTCATTTATAATTGGAATTTGGAATGTACATATGAACCCAGGAAAATTGGAAGTTGTAAAAAAATGAAATAGAACACATAAAGATCAATATCCTATGCATTGGTGAGGTTAAATGGACTGGTATTGACCATTATGAAGAGACCATATGGTCTACTATGGTAGGAATGGTGAATTGAAGAGGAATGGCATTGCATTTATTGTCAAAAAGACCATATCAAGATCTATCCTGAAGTAACAATGCCATCAGTTATAGGATAATAGCCATAACCCTACAAGGAAGACCAATAATTCTATAGTATTCAAATAGTAATTCTACTATTATTCAAATATATACACCACTACTAAAGCCAAAAGAGCTCTGGTAGCATAGTGCCTAAGGCATTTGACTGCTAACCAGAAGGCTGGTGGTTCAAACTCACCAGCCACTCCTCAGAAGGAAGATTGGGCAAACTACTTTCATAGTGCTACTGACTCGGAAACACACGGAGAGGTTGCTATGAGTCAGGTTCGACTTGATGGCAGTGAGTTTGGTTTTGTTTTTTTACTAAAGCCAAAGATGAAAAATTGAAGGTTTTTTTTTTTTTTTTTTTTACCAACTTCTGCCATCTGAAATTGACCAAACATGCAATCAGGATTGATTAATAATCATTGGTAATTGAAGTGCAAAATTTGGAAAGAAAGAAGAATCATTGATAGTTGGAAAACATGGCCTTGGTGATAGAAATGACACTGGAGATTGCATGATACAATTTTGCAAGAGCAATGATTTATTCATTGCAAATACCTTTTTTAAATAACATGAATGATGGCCATGCACATGGACCTCACCAGATGAATCTACAGGTATTAGAGTGACCATATCTGTGGAAAGAGGTGAAGGAGAAGCTCAATATCGTCAGTCAAAACAAGGCCAGGATCTGACTGCAGAACAGACCATCAATTGCTCATATACAAATTCAAGTTGAAGCTAAAGAAAATGAAAAGAAGTCCTTGAGAGCCATTATATAAACTTGATTACATCCTACCTGTATTTAGAGACCATCTGAAGAACAGATTTTACGCCTTGAACACCAATGACCAAAAACCAGATGAGTCGTTGGATGACATCAAGCCGATCATATGTGGAGATACTAAAAGGTCATTAAAAAGACAGGAAAGAAAGACAAGACCAAAATGAATGTCAGAAGAGACTCTGGAACTTGCTCTTGAATGGAAAATAGCTAATGTGAACGGAAAAATTGATAAAATTAAAGACCCGAACAGAAGATTTCAAATGACAGCTGGAGAAGACAAATTAAAGTATTATAATGAAATGTGCAAAGACCTGGAATTGGAAAACCAAAAGAGAAGAATATGCTTGGCATTTCTCAAGCTGAAAAACAAGTAAAAATTCAAGCCTTGCGTTGTGATGTTGAAGGATTCTATGGGCAAAGTATTGAACAATGCAGGAAGCATCAAAAGAAGATAAAAAGAATACACAGAGTCACTGTATTGAAAATAATTTTTCAATATCCACTTATTTCAGGAGCTGGCATATGATCAAGAACCAATGGTACTGAAAGAAGAAGTCTGAGCTATACTGAAGGAACTGGTGAAAAACAAAGTTCCAGGAGTTTACAGAATATCCATTGAGATGTTTAAACAAACGGATGCAGTACTAGAGATGCTTACTCATTTATGCCAAGAAATATGGAAGACAGCTGCCTGGCCAATGGAATGGAAGAGATCAATATCTATGCCCATTCCAAAGAAAGGTAATCCAACAGAATGTGAAAATTATTGAAACATATAATTAATATCACACACAAGTAAAATTTTGGTGAAGATAATTCAAAAACATTTGTAGCAGTATATTGACAGATAACTTCCAGAAATTTGAGCTGAGTTCAGAAGAAGATGTGGAATAAAGGATGTTATTCCTGATGTCACATAGATCTTGGCTAAAAGCAATGAATACCAGAAAGTTGACTGCCTGTGTTTTATTGACTATACAGTCATTTGACTGTGTGCATCATAGAAAATTACAGATTTGAGAAGAATGGGAATTCCAGAACACTTAATTGTGTCCACGAGGAAACTGTACATAAAGAGGCTGTCATTCAACAAGAAGAATGGGATACTGTATGGTTTAAAATCAGGAAGGGTGTATGTCAGGGCTAAATCCTTTCACTGTACTTATTTAATCTGTATGCTGAGCAAATAATCTGAAAAGCTGGAGTATATGAAGAAGAATGTGTCATCAGGATTGGAGGAAGAGCCATTAATAACCTGCAATATGTAAATGACACCACCCTCCTTGCTGAAAGTGAAGAGGACTTGGAACTTACTGATGAAGATCAAAGACTATAGTCTTCAATATGGATTACACCTCAACATAAAGAAAATGAAAATCCACACAACTGCATCATAAGCAACATACTGATAAATAGAAAAAAGATTGAAGCTGTCAGGGATTTCATTTACTTGAATCCACAGTCAATACCCATGGAAGCAGTAGTTAAGAAATCAGATGACATGAGGTATTGCACTGGGTAAATCTGCTGCAAAACACTTCTTTAAAGTTAAGAAGCTAAGATGTCACTTTGATGACTAAGGAGCACCTAACCCAAGCCATGGTGTTTTCAGTTGCCTCATATGCATGTGAAAGCTGGACAATGTATAAGGAAGATCAAAGAAGAATTGATGCCTTTTAAAAAGAAGAGTTGATGCTTTTGATTTGTGGTGCTGGTGAAGAATGCTGAAGGTACTGTGGACTGCCAAAAGAACGAACAGATCTGTCCTGGAGGAAATGCAGCTGAGATGCTCCTTGGAAGCAAGGATGGCCAGACTTCGTCTCATCTACTTTGGTCATGTTGTCAGAGGGGACCATTCCCCGGAGAAGGATGTCATGCTTGGTAAGGTGGAGGGTCGATGAAAGAGGGGAAGACCTTCGATGAGATGGATTGACACGGTGGCTGCGACAATGGACTCAAGTATAGCAAGGATCATGGAGCTGGCGCGGGATCAGGCGGTGTTTTGTTTTGCTGTGCATAGGGTCACTATGAGTCAGAAGTGACTGACGGCACCTAAGAACACAACAAGAATTTTGGTGTTGATGGAGAACACTGACAGTATAATGAACTGCCAGAAGAATAAAAAATTCTGTCCTGAATAAGTATAACTGGAATACACCTGGGAAGTGAGAATGGCCAGACTTCGTCTCACCTTCTTTGGTCATATTGTGAGAAGAGATCATTCCTTTGATAAAGAGATCATGCTTGATAAAACAGATGGTCAACAAAGAATGAGAAGACCCTCCAAGTGATGGACTAACACAGTGCCTGGAATCATGGGCTCAGTTGTGACAAAGATTGTGAGGATGGTGCAGAACTGGGCAATGTTTCATCCTGTTATACATAGGGTCATTATGAGTCAGAGCTGACTCGACAGCACCTAACAACAACAAAATATTTATTCAATACCTAACACTTGTATTTGTAAATATAATCCAGTTTGGAAACAGGATTTTATTTTGTTATTTCAATATGGTCATGAGACAATTTGATGGGTCCTAAACCTATTTTTTCCTGAAAAGTTCCTTATAAAAAGAGCAGAGATGACAGAGAGACACACATGCAGGGAGAAAACTGATACTATGGAACACCAAAGATCACCAAAGAATTCCCAGGGCTATCCACAATGAGGAATTCTCCCCTATAGCTGATGCCCAGATTTGTACTTCTAGCCTCAAAAACTGTGAGACAATAAATTTCTGATCTTTAAAGCCACCCATTGGTGGTATTTCTATTATGGAATATAATTTATATAAATATATACAACTAGTTCCTGACTTACCATGAGGTTCATTCTGACAACTCCATCAGAAGTTGGTTCTGACATAAGTTTAATAACTATTTTTACCAAAATTTAGTTTTTATTGTGATTCTCTTTCATTATCAGAACCTTTATAAATATGATCTTTATTTGTCTTTAGGGGTTGTCATGAGGATGATAACATCAGCACATTATGTGCTGCAACATTGCATGTACTACATATTACTAACGATAAGATATACAGAAAGAAAAGGATGGTCACAGTGTGGTTCATTGTAACTCAAAAATGTAATTTGGAGACTACATATATACATCTATAATAAAAAATGATTGACTTATGTAATCTTTTGCCTTAATATTTAGCTAATAAGACATTTAAATTAACCCTATGTTCCCAGTGCTAGAGTTTTCTGCATAATGTAAAAATATTTAGATTAACTGAAAAGATATCTAATTAAAATAAAAAAATAAATTTAAGACTATAATACAAAAAGTTGATATGTAACCAGTCACTTAGTATAAAATCACTAAAACTATATATTTAAAAGTAGTTGTTAAAATATATTTTCATGACTAATTTTCTTGCATAATAGGGCAGCTAATTGCAAAGAACTGGAATTCAAAAACACTCAAGTGTACTCATGAAGAACATGTACATAGACCAAAAGGCTGTCATTAGAAAAGAACAAGGGGATACTCTATGGTTTAAAATTGAGAAGGATGTGCATCAGGTTTCTACCCTTTCACCATACTTATTCAATCTGTACGCTGAACAAATAATCTGAGAAGTTGGACTATATGAAGAAGAATTCGGTATTAGGATTGGAGGAACACTCATTGTTAATATGATAATATTGCAGTATGCAGGTTTGCTGAAAGTGAAGAAGACTTGAAGCACTAACTTATGAAAATCAAAGACTACAGCCTTCAGTATGGATTACACCTCAGCATAAAGAAAACAAAATTCCTCACAAGTGAATCAATATACATTGAAATTGTCAAAAATTTAATTTTACTTTGATCCACAATCAATGCCCATGAAACAGCAGTAACGTCAAACAACATATTGCATTGGGCAAAGTTGCTGCAAAAGACTTCTTTAAAGTATTAAAAAGCCAAGATGTCACTTTGATGACAAAAGTGTGCCTGATCTACACTGGTATTCAATTGCCTCGTGGTAGTTAAGGTTGTGTGTCAACTTGACTGGGTCATGGTTTTGACTGGCTTGGCAGCTAGATATAGTTATTACTCATGATAAGATTGTAATCACCTCCATGGTGGATTCTGCTGTGAGAAGCCAAATTGTGGAAGGGGAGTTACCTTCAGAGTGTGATCTCCTTCCAGTATATATGGAGAGGCTTTGGGAAAGGTCTCTAGCTTTTTGGCACATTTTGGGCTGTGTTGCCTGCCAGTCTTGGGATTGTGCCATTTTACCTATTGATCTTGGGTTTGTCAGCCTCAGCAGCCTGCAGCTGCCTGCATTAGAAGAAGCCTCCAGCTCCAATGGGACCTGAAAAAGAGGCAGAGCTGAAGCTCAAGGTTGAGGAGCCTTCACCCAGCCCCTAGAGCTGGCACTCTGAATTTGGACTTCTAGCTTCCTAAACTGTAAAATAATAAGTTCCTGTTCTTTTAAAACCATCCATTTGTGGTATTTCTGTTATAGCAGCACTGCAGAACTAAGACACCTCATATGCAAGTGAAAGTTGGACAACGAACAAGGGAGATCAAAGATGAATTGATAGCTTTGAATTATGGTGTTGGTGCAGAGTATTGAATATACCATAGACTGCCAGAAGAACAAACAAATCTATCTGGGAGGAAGTACAGCCAGAATGTTCCTTAGAAACAAGGAGACTTCGTCTCACATATTTTGGACATGTTATTAGGAGGAACAAATTTCTGGAGAAAGACATCATACTTAGTAGTAGTAGTTGTTGTTGTTATGTGCTGCCAAGTCATCTCTGACTCATAGTGACCCCTCCTTGGGTTTCCGAGGTGGTATCTCTATGGAAGTAGATTGCCCAATCTTCCTTCCAAGGAGTGGCCTGTGGGTTTCAACTGCTAACCTTCTGCTTAGCAGTCAAGTGCCTTAGGCACTAAACCACCAGAGCTCCCTTGTAAAAAGGAGGGTGTGTGAAAAGAGGAAGACACTCAAAGAGATGGATTGACAGAGTGACTGCAGCAGTGAGCTTACACATAGCAATGGTTGTGAGGATGGTACAGGATTTAGCAATGTTTTGTTCTGTTGTACATGGGAATACTAGGAATTTGAACCACTTCAACATTACCTAGCAACAACAACAATGCCAAACCAAAAACTAAACCCACTGTCATTGTGTCAGTTCTCACTCATTGTAACCCCCATTAGGTTTCCAAGGTTGTAAATCTTTACGGAAGTAGAATGTCTTATCTTTCTCCCATGGAGCAGCTGGTAAATTTGAACTTTTGACCCCCTGTTTGGCAGCCAGGAGTTCTGGTGGCATAGTGCCTAAGGTATTTGACTGCTAACCAGAAGTATGGCAGTTCAAACCCACCAGCCAATCATCAGAAGGAAGATTGAGCAATCTACTTCCTTAGAGATACTGTCTTGGAAATCCAAGGAGGGGTCAATGACAGTGAGTTTGGTTTTTTGTTTTGGTTAGCAGCCAAAATGTCTTAACCACTCTACCACCAGAGCTCCTTAACAACAATGCATCCCTCATATAATCTACTGGAAATACCCTGGACATATTGGTCATATTGAAACTCTGAGAGTGTTGGTTATCTCACCACCCCGATACTAGCAACTGAAGTATCAGACTTCTGCCATGATTCGTTGGGATTTAAAAGCAGAATGCTAATAGGTGTTTTTGTTCTTAGATCTTTGAAAATCCAATACAGTATTTGAAAATGTACTGTATTCCCAGTTTTTGTGAAACTGCTTGAGAATATTTTTTTTTTTAACTCTCCTAAAAGAAATGTTGTGCTCTTATAATATGGGTTTCCTGGCATATACTTTGTCAGCTCTTATTATGGAAATTAATTTTGTGTAGATGGCATCCTGTGACTTTGTTAGATACCATGTTGAGAATGTATGTGGTGAGCTCTTGATGAGTTATGTTAGAATTAGAATGTGTAGTAAGGCTAGTTATATTGGAGAACAAAAATTGCTACATTTGTTATTTGGGCAGTATTTTTTTTTTTTTTTTTGTTATTGAATAGGATTATGTCATTAATTTTAAAAGAGAAGACTTCATTTAAGTGGAAGGAGAAGGATATTGTGATACTTATTGCACATAATGACTATTAGGAAAAGAACTTAGATGAATATTTGGAAAAAATTTGAGTATTTTTCACACATTATAAAAAAATAATAAAATGGTTTTTACTGAATGATTGTTGGATTGAGTAGACCAATCCTCCAACATGGAGCCAATGAAGATAAAAAGAGTTGGACTTGAGAAGAATTGTTGTTGTTGTTGTTGTTAGGTTCTACTAGTCAGCTCCGACTGAGAGCAACACTATGTACAATAGAATGAAACACTGCCTGGTCCCATGACCAGTTTCACAGTTCTTGCTATGTGTGATCTCATCATTGCAGGCACTGTGTCAGTCCAGCTCTTTGAGGGCCTTCCCCTTTTTCATTGACCCTCCACTTTACCAAGCATGATATCCTTCTCCAGGGAATGGTCCCTTCTGAGAACACGACCAAAGTAGGTGAGCTGAAGTCTGGTCATTCTTGCTGGCTGCACTTCTTCAAGGACAGATTTGTTAGTTCTTCTGGTAGTTCATGGTACTTCCAGTATTCTTTGGCAACAAAACAACTCAAAAACATCAACTCTTCTTTGGTCTTCAGCATTTTAAGGAGGTCCTTTGCAGCAGATTTACCCAGTGCAATACGGTATCTGATTTCTTGAATGCTGCTTCCATTGGAACCAAGTAATATGAAATCCTTGACAACTTCAAACTTTTCTCCATTTATTGTGATGTTGCTCATTGGTCTAAGTGTGTGGATTTTTGTTTTCTTTATGCTGAGGTGTAAATGCTTCAAGTCATCCTCACTTTCAGCAAGCAAAATTGTGTCATCTGTATATCACAGGTTGTTAATGAATGTTCTTCCACTCCTGTTGCCATGCTCTTCTTCATATAGTTCAGCTTCTCAGATTATTTGCTCAGAATACAGATTGAATAAGTATGGTGAAAGGATACAACCATGACACATTCCCTTCCTGATTTTAAACCATGCAGTGTCCCCTTGTTCTGTTTGAATGATAGCCTCCTGGTCTATCCTCATGAGCACAATTACGTGTTCTGGAATTCCCATTTTTCTCAATGTTATCCACAATTTATTATGATCAATAAAATGTAAGTAAACATCTTTCTGATATTCTTTGTTTTCAGCCAAGATCCATCTGACATCATCAATGATACCCCTCATTCTACGTCCTCTTCTGAATCCAGCTTGGGTTTCTAGGAATTGTCTGTCAATATACTGCTGCAACTTTTTAAAATTATTTTGATCAAGATTTTACTTGACTGTGACATAATTTCCACATTCTCTGTGGGAACATCTTTCTTTGAAATGGGTACAAATATAGATATCTTCTAGTCAGTTGGCCAGGTAGCTGTCTTCCAAATTTCTCGGCATAGACGAGTGAGTGCCCCATCACAGGATCCATTGGTTGAAATGTCTTAATGGGTATTCCATCAATTCCTGGAAACTTATTTTTTGCCAATTCCTTCAGTGTAGCTTCGATTTCTTCCTTCAGTATCATCAGTTCTTGATAATATGTCACCTCCTGAAATGGATGAACTTTGACTAATTATTTTTTTGTACAGTAACTCTATTCTTTCCATTTTCTTTTGATGTTTCCTGCATCATTTAATATCTTGCCTATAAATCTTTCAATATTCCAACTCGAGGCTTGAATTTTTCCTTCAGTTCTTTCAGCTTGGGAAATGCCAAGTGTGTTCTTCCTCCCTTTTGGTTTTCTAACTCTAGGTCTTTGCACATTTCATTATAATAATTGACTTTGTCTTCTTGAGCTGCTCTTTGAAATCTTCTGTTCAGCTCGTTTATCTTGTCATTTCTTCCATTTGCTTTAGCTACTCTCTGTTCAAGGGCAAGTTTCAGAGCCTCTTCCAACACACATTTTGGTCTTTACTTCCTTTCCTGTCTTTTAAATGACCTTTTGCTTTCTTCATGGATGATGTTCTTAATGTCATCACACCATTCCTCTGTTTTTTGTCATTGGTGTTCAATGCATCAAATCTAATCATTATATGACCTCTAAATTCAGGAGTGATATAAGCAAGGTCATATTTTGGCTCTTGTGGATTTGTTTTAATTGTCAGCAGCCTCAATTTGAACCTTCATATGAGCAGTTGATGGTCTGTTCCACAGTCAGCTCCTAGCCTAGTTTTGGCTGCAGATATTGAGCTACTCCATTGCCTCTGTCCACAGATGTGGTCAATCTGATTCTTCTGTATTCTATTTGGTGATGTCCACATGTATAGCCACCATTTATGTTGTTGAAAGAAAGTATTTGCAATGAAAGTCATTGGTCTTTCAAAATTCTATCATGCAATCTCCAGCATTATTTCTATCACCAAGGTCATGTTTTCTAACTACTGGTGATTCTTCTTTGTTTCCAACTTTTGCATTCCAATCACCAGTAATAATCAATACATCTTGTTTGCATGTGTGGTCAATTTCAGACTGCAGAAGTTGGTTACAATCTCCAATTTCCTCATTGTTGGCTTTGGTGCTTGGTGCATAAATTTGAATAATAGTAGTATTAACTGGTCTTCCTTGTAGGCATGTGGATATTATCCTATCATGGACAGCACTGTATTTCAGGATAGATCTCAAAACATTCTTTGTGACTATGAATGCCATGCCATTCCACTTCAATTTGTCATTCCTGGCATAGTAGATCATTTGGGTGTCTTATCAAATTGTCCAAAACCAGTGCATTTTAACTCACTAATTCCTAGGATATCAATCTTTATGCATTCCAATTCATTTTTAACAACTCCCAATTTTCCTAGATTCATACTTGGTACATTCCACTTTCTGATTATTAATGGATGTTTGCAGCTGTTTCTTCCCATTTTGAATCATGCCATATCAACAAGTGGAGGTCTTGAAAGCTTTACTTCATCCACATCAGTATGGTCAACTCTACTCTGAGGAGGCAGCTCTTCCTCAGTCATATTTAGAGTGCCTTGTGACCTGAGGGGCTCATCTTCTGGTACTATATCAGACAGTGTTTCACTGCTATTCATAAGCTTTTCACTGACCAATTATTTGAGAAGTGGATAGCCTCTTCCTTCTTGTGAGTTTGTCTTAGTCTGGGGACTCCACTGAAACTTGTGCACCATGGTTGACCCTGCTGGTATTGCAAATACTGGTGACATATCCTCCAGCCTCACAGAAGAATCAACACCTGTAAAATAATTTCATGTATTTGGGCTCCCAAGTGCTAGTAGTAGCCATGATAGCAAAGATAGAGGGTATTCATGGGAGTATAGATGTGGTAAGTCAGCTATGCTGCTGTTTAATATCTAAACTACCAGCAGCAGATACAAATGCTAAGCTCTGAATATGACACCATTACTTGAGAAGACTAACTAGCCACTTGGTGGTAAGTTCCTTATATTAGACCCCTTTCAAGATGGAATGGGAAGGGATTTATCTTGACTGGGATTGCAATACATTTTGAGAATGGTTTTGATTTTCCTGCACATAGGGTTTCAGCTCGCTCTGATATTCAAAGGGATAGTAATGTTTAATCCATTAATACAGGATTCCTCTTAACATTGTATCATACCAAGGATTCTACTTTACAGCAAATGAAGTACAACTATAAGCATATCAGCATGGGATACATTGTACATCCTATATCACACTATCCAGAAAATTATGGTCTTCCAGAGTGATGGAATGGCTAATAAATAGCTTTTTAACATTGCAGGGCACCATATGCACCCTTAATCTATGGCCATTATGTGATGCCATGTCCCCCATAAGTTGAATACATTGTTCTGGAAACCAAGGAATGCTAATAGGTATTAACCAGCTTCTCATCACTTATAATGACTCTCTTACAGAATTTTTCTTTCTTGTCTCCACACCCCTAGACTCTCTGAATCTAGAGATAATGATTTTCAGAATAACCCTTCTACCAGGGTACACAGCAAGAGTCCTATTAAATTCTAAGCTATATCTAAAGCCTGATCACTTTGGGATCCTTGTGCCAAGAAACAAGAAGGCAGGGAAAGGAAGCACCATCCTGGCAAGGATAATTGACCCTCATCATCAGGAAGAGATAGGATTTTTATTACACAATGAATACACCTAGATGATCTACTGGGTGTCTCTTGATGCACCCCTGAGCAATTTTGACCATAAACGGTCAAGTGCAGCATCCACAGTCTGAAAAATTGTAGTGATGTGGGCCTTAGACTCTGGTGCTTAGACTGGCAGAGGTGCTAGCTGAAGGCGAGGGGTATCTAGAAGAAGCAACAAAGGAAGAAGATGATATGTATCAGCTGTGGTCCTGAGGACAATTGCAATGATGTTTGAGGATAAGCTGTAGTTTATCTCACTGTCTTTTCACTTGTAGGTTCCCTCAGGAACAGAGACTCTTCCTGAATCCTGGAATTGTTCTTAGATGAAGTGGGATCCATTTACCAATAGATCCTGGTAGCACAAATGGTAAATCTATGAATATTGTAGTACACTGCCCAGATCCCCCACTTTAGTACCAAAGCATTCATTATCCAGTTTCTGGGAGTTACTTGTTGACAGAGAACAACTTAATCCTCTCAAGAACTGCCCATAATGGGTTTGTTCCCTCCCCAGGCATAGCACATATTTAATGACTGGATGATATGGAGGTACAAAGTCCCAGTTACCTTGCTTCAGGATAACTCTAAGGTCATACTAGCTTTAGAACTCCTTATGGGATTGGTTAAGATCTCAGTTGTAACATTTTCAGATTTCAATTTATTTCCACTGTCCAATTCTACTTACTTCACTCCCTTATAGATATTGATTCCAAAAGCACTTCCCAATAAACTTCATGTGTACAAATCTCTACCTCATCAGCACAAAACAATCAAGGTAAAGGAAGACACTGAGAAGAGCACAAGAGTTAAAGGCAACAAAGGTAAACAGTACTACATTCAGCAATAACAGTAACTACAAAAATCTATGAGTGGATACATAGATAGAAATGCAAGTTGAATAGGGTAGGAAGACAAACAAGCCTACACCCTTCAATATATAAGCTTGACCGAGGATATTTCTACATATGTATTTATATGTGCTGCAAATAGATAGTGCAGTGCCTGATGCACTTGACTGCTAATGAGAAGACTGGCAATTCAAACCCACCAGCCACTCTTCTGAAGGAAGGTTGGGCAATCTACTTCCGTAGTGATACTGCCTTGGAAACTCAAGAAGCGGTGGCTATGAGTCGGGTCTGACTTGATGGCACATAACAACAACTACATAGTATAGCATACAAGGGGCAAAGTTACAGAAACTTCTTAACCATAACTAAACATCTTTAAGGAATGAGTCATTAGGCCTGAGGCTCAGACACCATAATGTCTTGTGGGACATTAAGGACAAATGTCCTAACATAGTCCACAAGGGCGATGTTCTACATCATACTTTGGTGAATAGCAACTTAGGTCTTAAAAGTTTGTGAACAGCCATCCAAGGTGCAAGTATTGGTTTCTCCCTGTCTAGAACAAAGAAAAGTGAAGAAATCAAAGATGTAAGGAAACTATTAGTCCAAAGCATTAATAGACCATGTGAATCCTAGTCTCCATGTCTCTGAGACCAGATAAACAGATGTCCTGCCACACATGCTGACTGCTCAGAAAGGGATTGTAGTAGGAGGTCCTGAATAGAGTGGGAGAAAAATGTGGAACAAAATTCAAAATAATAAAAAAGACCAAGCTTACTGGTCTGATATAGATTGTTGGAACCCCTGATACTTTGGCCCTTAGACACTCTTCAAGCCTGGAACTGAACTCACCCCCATGATTCAACTTTTAGCCAAATAATGGGCAGAGCCATAAGGTGAGCAATAGTACTAGCGAGGTGTACAATTATAGGAACAACCAACCATACAATGTCAAAGAGCAGCATTTGCTCAGGGATAAATGGCAGAAAGGGATAAGAAAGAAGGATGAAGGGAAATGGTAAAAACAGAGGAGGTAGGAAGAGTGCTATTACCTTGTGGGAATTGCAATGAACATCACAAAAGAAAATGCATATGAATTGTTAAATTGTAAGCCAATTTGCTCTGTAAACTTTCACCCAAATCACATTTCTTTCTTTCTTTTTTTTTTTAAAGGAAAAAAAGAAAGAAAAAATTCACCTCAGAATGCGTTTACCAGGGAACTTGATCTACAGCACCTTTCCTTACCCTTGTGTAGCTTTGTGCCATGTGACCAACTCAGCCTTCAATTCATATACCATTAAACTTAAGATATTGTAATAAGACCTGTATGGGACTGTCATGAATGACCTCGGAAACCCAAGGAGGGGTCGCTATGAGTCGGGGCCGACTCGACGGCAAACAACAACAACAACAACAAAATTCATTAAGCTTTCTTCCAGTAACTGTATAAAGATTTTCCTATAGGGTTTGGATTCACTTCCTCTTCCTTCTCATTCTTATTTGAGCTGCTAGGGAAAAGGATATGTGCACTTTTACTACTGGATTTGAACCTGGAGACTGGGATCTGGAATTGCTGGTAATCATTTTACTCCTGGAGATTGAAACCAACATTGAAGAGAGAAGAATCATTTGAAGGAGAAAGTCTGGGTCCCTGAATTAAACATATCCTTGGATATGCTTGAATAAGGTCCCATTTTGAACACATCTTGGATTCTAAGGAAACTGTAGGCTATTTTTCTTATTTCTTACAGTATGTTCTATTCTTGTTACCATGATAATTACTGTAATCATATCAGCATGGTTTAAAAAGATCCTGCTGTTAATTGTGGGGAAAACAAGAACACTTTACTATATTTTCTGTAATTGTTAACTATGGTATTTGCAAATCCAGAATCTTCTTCAGGGTGGAGAAAAATGCCCCATTTATTGCAGAATGGCATTTGTCTAGGAAAGTCTTTTTTAACCTTTCTGAACCTCCATTTCCTAATCTGTACAATGGGAAAAATTCCTCCCACCTAACACAAAAAGCCCCAAGGAGATAAAAGCCCGGATCCCGGACAGAGGAGCAGTCAGCCCCAAGGACAACTCAGGGACGCACAAAACAGCAGGGCAGAAGAGCAGGAGAAAGGGGATTAAAAGCCAGGAAGCCAGACAGAGGTACAGTCAGCCACAGGGACCCAGTTGGGGGTGATATGAGAGGTCTCC
>NW_006921866.1:2343636-2352958 GCF_000298275.1 Orycteropus afer afer | reverse complement strand
ACCATGGACTGCTAAAAGAACTAACAGATCTGTCCTGGAGGAAGTGCAGCCAGAATGCTCCTTGGAAGCAAGAATGGCCCCACTTCGTCTCACCTATTTTGATCATGCTGTAAGAAGGGAACATTCCCTGGAGAAGGATGTCATGCTTGGTAGGGTGGAGGGTCAACGAAAGAGGGGGAGGCCTTCAACGAGATGTATTTGACACGGTGGCTGCAATGATGGGCTCAAGTATAGCAGGGATTGTGGGGCTGGCGTGGGATTGGGCAGTGTTTCGTAGTGCTGTGCATGGGGTCGCTATGAGTAAAAAATGACTCGACAGCCCTTAACAACAACAACAACACAAAAAGTAAAGATGAAATGAAGTGTAGGTTGGTTCCGATAAGCTGTAAATGATTTAATAATTTCCTGTGACTATTATCAGTGAGAACTCAATGAGAAATAAATAAATGACAAAACCTTTAGTCTTTCAATTTGTTTATAGTAAGCTGAAATGTAACGTGGTACGGATGTGGATATCTATTTTTTGACTCTTCAAGTGTAATAATATATTGAAAAGTTAAGGCCAGAATGGTCTATTCAATGCTTTCAATATACAAGGAGAGATTTTGAGTAAGTCACTAGCTTTTGGCACATCTGGATCCTACATTTGGCCAAGTCTTCATCTCAGTGGCCTGGCATGTTGTCTGCCCTTGGGATAGTTCCTGGACTTGAACTAGTGGTCTGTTGTGTTGTCTGCTAATCTTGGAACTGTGCCATTTTACCTGCCAACCTTGATTTTGTCAGCTCCAGAAACCAGACCTGCCTGAATTAAAAGATGCCTCTAGCTCCAGTGGGCTAGGGGTTGAAGCCCAAGATTGAGGGGCCTTTACCCAGGCCCTAGAGCTGGCACTCTGAATTCAGACTTCTAGCCTCCTAAACTGTAAGAGAATAAATCTGTTTGTTAAAGCCATCAATTTGTGGTATTATCTGATAGAGTAGCACTAGAGAACCAAAACATTCCTCTAGTGCTGCTCTAATAGGAATACCTAAGTGGATGGCTTGTTACTGTTGTTGTTGCTAGGTGCCATCGAGTCATATCCTACTCATAGTGACTCTATGCACAGCAGAATGAAACACCGCCCAGTCCTGCACCAGCTTCATGATCCTAGCTATATTTGAGCCCATCGTTGCAGCCACTGTGACAATCCATCTTGTTCAGGACCTTCCCCTCCTTCATTGACCCTTCACCTTACCAAGTATGACACTCTTCTCCAGGGAATGGTCCCTTCTGACAACATGACCAAAGTAGGTGAGACAAAGTCAGGCCATTCTTGCTTCCAAGGAGATTTCAGCTGAGCTTCCTCCAGGACAGATCTGCTAGTTCTTTTAGCAGACCATGGTACTTTTAGCATTCTTCACCAGCACCACAACTCAAAACGATTGACTCTTCTTTGGCCTTCCTTATTCATTGTCCAGCTCTCAGATGCATATGAAGTGATTGAAAATACCATGGCTTGTGTTAGGCACACCTTAGTCCCCAAGGAGACCTGTTTGCTCTTCAGCACTTGAAAGAGGTCCTTTGCAGTCGATTTGCCCAGTGCTGTACGTCATATGATGTCCTGACTGCCGCTTTCATTGCCTTCAATCATAGAACCAAGCAATGTGAAGTCTTTGACAATTTCAATATTTTCTCAATTTATTGTAATGCTGCTTATAGGTCCAGTTGTGAGGATATTTGTTTTCTTTATATTGAGATGTAATCCATACTGCAGACTGATTCTTCAATCTCCATCAGTAAGTACTTCAAGTCATCCTCACTTTTAGCAAGCAAAGTTGTGTCAGCATATCGCAGGTTGTTAATGATTCTTCCTCCAATCCTGATGGCACGTTCTTCTTCATACAGTCCAGCTTCATGGATTATTTGCTTAGCATACAGATTGAATAAGTATGGTGAAAGGACACAACCCTGATGCACTCCCTTCTTGATTTTAAACCATGCAGTGTTCCCTTTTTCTGTTTAAACAACAGCCTCCTGGTCTATGTACAGGTTCCTCATGAGTACAATTAAGTGTTCTGGAATTCCCATTCTTCTCAATGTTATCCACAATTTGTTCTAATCAACAGAGTTAAATTCTTTTGCATAGTCAATAAAACACAAGTAAACATCTTTCTGGTATTCTTTGCTTTCAGCCAAGATCCATCTGACATCAGCAATGATATCCGTCATTCCACGTCCTCTTCTGAATCCAGCCTGTACCTCTGGAAGTTCTCTGTCAATATATTGCTGCAACCATTTTTGAATTACCTTCAGTAAGATTTTACTTATGTGAGATATTAATGATATTTTTCAATAATTTCCACATTCTGTGGGATCACCTTTCTTTGGAATGGGTAAAAATATGGATCTCTTCCAGTCAGTTGGCCAGGTAGTTGTCTTCCAATCTCTTGGTATAACCGAGTGAGTGCCTCTAGTGGGGCATCTGTATGTTGAAATATCTCAATGTGTATTCCATCAATTCCTGGCGCCTTGTTCCTTGAGAATTCCCTCAGCACAACTTCGACCTCTTCTCTCAATAACATTGGTTCTTGAACACATGTCACCTCCTGAAATGGATGAAGATCGACCAGTTCTTTTTTGTACAGTGACTCTGTGTATTCCTTCCCTCTTCTTTTTATGCTTCCTACATAATTCAATATTTTGCCCATAGAATCTTTCAGTATTGCACTCGAGGCTTAACTTTCTTCTTCAGTTCTTTCAGCTTGAGAAATGCTGAGTGTGTTCTTCCCTTGTGGTTTTCTAACTCCACGTCTTTGCATATTTCATTAATTGGCATATTAATTGGCTTTGTCTGCTCAAGCTCCTCTTTGAAATCTTCTGTTCAGCTCTTTTATCTCATCATTTCTTCCATGTGCTTTAGCTACTCTTCACTCAAGGTCAAGTTTCAGAGTCTCTTCTGACATCAATTTTGTCTTTTCTTTCTTTCTCATATTTTTAATGACCTCTTGCTTTCTTCATGGATGATGCTCTTGATGCCATCCCATAATTCTTCTGGTTTTTGGTCATTGATGTTCAATGCATCACATCTATTCTTTAAATGGTCTCTAAATTCAGGAGGGATATACTCAAGGTCATATTTTGGCTCTTGTGAGCTTCTTTTAATTTTCTTCAACTTCAAGTTAAACTCACATATGAGCAGTTGGGGGTCTGCTCCACAATCAGGCCCTGGCCTGCTTTTGGCTGAAGATATTGAGCTTTTCCATTTCTTGCCAGAGATATAGTCAATCTGATTCCCGTGTACTCTGTCTGGAGAAGTCCATGTGTATAGCCACAATTTGTGTTGTTGAAAAAAGGTATTTGCAATGAATAAGTCATTGGCCTTGAAAAATTCTCTCATGTGATCTCCAGCATTATTTCTTTCACCAAGGCCAAATTTTCCAACTACCAGTGATTCTTCTTTGTTTCCAACTTTTGCATTCCAAGCACCAGTGATAAGCAACCCATCTTGATTGCATGTTTGGTCAATTTCAGACTGCAGAAGCTGATAAAAATCTTCAGTTTCCTCATCTTTTGCTTTGGTGGTTGGTGCATAAATTTGAATAATAGTCATATTAATGGGTCTTCCTTGTAGACATATGGATATTATCCTATCACTGAAAGCACTGTCCTTCAGGACAGATCTTGAAACATATTTTGTGATGATTAATGTCATGCTATTCTGCTTCAATTTGTCATTCCTGACATAGTAGATCATATGGTTGTCTGATTCAAAATGGCCAAAACTAGTCCATCTCAGCTCACTAATGCCTAGGATATCAATCTTTATGCATTCCATTTCATTTTTGACAACTTCCAATTTTCCTAGATTCATGCTTCATACATTCTATGTTCTGATTATTAATGGATGTTTGCAGAACCAGAAGCCTTGGGGACCTCAGGAGTGGCAGGATATTCAGGATAAAAGGGGTGGGAGGCAAGGCTAGGTCCCAAGCCCCTTAGAGCCAGGAAATGGAGGCACCAGGAGCTGCCAGGGACCACAGAGTGGCAGGTTTCAGCTAGGAATTAGGTAAGAGGAGGGTGCAGAGGTTTCCAACAGCTAAGGGAGACAAACTTGTCTGTCAGTTTGTCATCCTGTGAGGCTTGTACATTGCTGTGAGGCTTGAGGCTGTGCCACTGGTGTTTCAGATGTCAGCAAAGTTGCACATGGTGCACAGGTTTCAACACAGTTTACAGACTAAGACAGACTAGGAAGAAGGAGGAGGCCTTCTTCTCAAAAACTGGCCAGGGAAAACCTTATGAATAGCAGAGAAACACTGTCTGATACATTACTGGGCAACTTTATGAATAGCTTGGAAACAGTGTGTGGCACAGTGCAGGAAGACCAGCTGCTTGGGTTGGAAGGGCAGATTAACAAAGGAAAAGAAGGAGAGGACACAAATAGTACAAATAAGAGATGAAGTAGGTGATGACACAACAGAACTAATTAAAATAAAAAGGATGATAAGAATAGTATAAAGAACTATACTCCAATAAATTTGAAAACTTGGATGAATTGTACACATTTGTAGGAACACACTACATACCATAGCTAACAAAGACTGAGGTAGAAAATTGAATAGACCAATAACAAAAGAAGAAATTAAAGTGGTCATAAAAAGACTCCCAACAACAACAACAAATCAAAACAAAACAAAACAAAACAAAACAAAAAACCCACTGGGGTGGATGGCTTCACTGGAGATTTCTACCATACATTCAAAGAAGAACTGACACAGATTCTACTCAAACTGTTCCAGAACATAAAAAAGGATGGAATACTCCCAAATTCATTCTATGAAGCAACTATAACCCTGATACAAAAGCTAGTCAAGGACCTGCTAATAAAAGATAATTATAGATCAATATCCCTCATGAATATAGATTTAGAAATTATCAATAAAGTTCTAGCCAATAGACTCCAACACCATATCAAAACAAAAAAACAAAACAAACAGAAAACCAAAATATATCATGACCTAAGTGGGATTCAGACCAGGTATGCAAGGATGGTTCAGTATCAGAAAATCAATCAACATAATGCAACACATAAAGAAAACAAAAGAAAAGAACCACATGATAATATCAATTGATGCAGAAAAGGCTTTTGATGAAATCCAGCATATTTTCCTGATAAAAACTCTCAGCAAAATAGGAATAGAAGGAAAACTTTTCAACATATTTAAGGGTATATATACCAAGTCAACAGCCAACATCATTATTCTTAATGGAGAGAGAATTAAAATATTCTCTTTGAGAATGGGAACCAGAAAAGGATGGCCTTTGTCACCACTCTTGTTCAATATTGTATTGAAAGCTTACCTAGAGCAATAAGGCAAGAATGAGAAATAAAAGGCATACAAATTGGTAAAGAAGTAAATCTATCCCTATTTGCAGATGATATAATCCCATACACAGAGAATCCCAGAGATTCTATAAAGAAGTTACTGGAAGTGATAGTAGGCTTCAGCAAAGTGGCCAGGTACAATATCATACAAAAATCAGTTGGGATCCCCTACACTAAGAAAGAGAACTCTGAAAAGGAAATCAGGACAACAATACCACTTACAATAGCCACTCAAAAGATGAAACACTTAGGAATAAACCTAACCAGACATGTAAAATACTTATATAAAGAAAACTATGTAGGCAATCCGTAGATAAAATGCAATTCTTTAAAGAGATGGAAAATGTAAACACCAACTTCATATGGAAAAGAAAGCGACTCCAGATGAGGAAAACACTACTGAAGAAGAACAAGATAGGAGACCTCACAGTTCTTGATCTCAAAACCTAGTGTATAGATAGCCATAGTAGTCAAAACACCTTGGAACATGTATAATGATAGTCATAGACTGATGGAAGAGAATTGAGAACCCAGAAGTAAATCCATCCACATATGGAGAGCTGATCTTTGGCAAAGGACAAAAATATATTAAATGTGGAAGAGATAGTCTCTTTAACAAATGGTGCTGGAAAACCTAGATATCCATTTGCAGGAAAATAAAACAGAATTCATATTTCACATCATATTCAAAAACTAACTCAAGGTAGATCAAAGGCTTACACATAAAACCTAAAACTATAAAGATCATGGAAGAAAAAACAGCAGCAAACTTAGAAGCCTTAATTTATGGCATATATAAAAGGTGCTCTGGTGGTGCAGTGCCTTAGGCATTTGACTGCTCTACTAGAACATTGGCTGTTCAAACCCACCAGCCACTCCATGGAAGGAAGCCTGGGCAATCTACTTCCATAAAGATTTGCCATCTCAGAAACTCAAATGGGGGTTGAGTTTGAATTGACTCAAAGGCAGTGAGTTTTTTTTTTGTTTGTTTGTTTGTTTGTTTTTTGTTTTATAGCTGTGGTATTTAAGAATGAGTGTCAAATTGATTAGGCCATGATTTTGATTGACTTAGAAGCTAGAGGTAGTTATTCTCCATGATGAGAGTTGGCATGGCACAGTCACCTACATAATGGAATCTGCCAGTAGTTAATCAGTTGCCTTCATGGTGTGGCCTGCTACCAGTAGATCTGGAAGGATCCTATATTTGGCCCATCATCATCTCTAGTTTCTGGATTTGAACCAGTGGCCTGCTGTGTTGCCTGCCGATCTTGGGATCGTTGCTTTCACAGCCTGTGAGCCAACAATCTGCCATTTGACCTGCCAGTCTTGGATTTGTCAGCCTCTATAATCTGCAGCCTACTATACTGCCTGCCAATTTGACTTCATTAGTCGCTGTAGCTATGTGAGTGAGAAGAAGCCTCCATCTCCCTCCAGTGAACCTAGAAAGAGTACCTGCATCTGTGTGAATCAGGAGAAGCCTCCAGCTTGCTCCAGTTAGCCTGGAAGGCAGAGCTGAAGGCGAAAGTTGGGGGTCCTCTTCCTTGTCCATAAAGGTGGCACTCTGAATCAAACCTCTAACCTGGTCTTCCCCTAGAGCTGACATGATGAACTTAGATTCCTGGCTCCCTAAACTGTAAGAGAATAAATTTCTTTTTGGTAAACCCATCCACTTGTGATATTTCTGTTATAGTGGCACTAGAGAACTAAGACAATAGTCTGTCAAATGTAACTAAAAATTCACAAACAGCAGAAGATAATTTAGATGACTGAGAACCCCTACAAATTGAACACTTATGTGCAGCAAGAGACCCCCTCCTAAAAAGTAAAAAGAGAACCTACAGATTGGAAAAAAGTTTTTAGTGGTGACATATCCGATAAGAGACTAATTTCTAAAACTTGTAGAAAACTTCAAGAGCTCAACAACAAAAAGCCAAACAATTCAATTTTAAAACGTGCAAAGGACATATACAGACACTTAACCAAAGAAAACATTCAAATGATCAACAAATACACAAAGAGATGCTCACAATCATTAACGATTAGAAAGGATGTAAATCAAAACCAGCAGGAGATATCATCTTACCCTGGCAATAATAGCAATGTTCCGAAAAACAGAAAACAATAAATGCTGGTAAAAGTGTGGAGAGATTGTAACTCTTATATGCTGTTGGTGAGATTGTAAAACGAATGGTACAAACACTGTGGAAATCAGTGTGATGCTTCCTTCCAAAAAACCAAAAACCAAACTCACTGCCGTTGAGTCAGATCCAACTCATAGCGACCCCTCCTTGGGTTTCTGAGGCAGTATCACTATGGAAGTAGGTTGCCCAACCTTCCTTCTGAGGAGTGGCTGGTGGATTCGACGTGCTAACCTTAGGCACTATGCCTTAGACACTATGCCACCACAGCACCTGTGAAGCTTTCTTAAAAAGGTAAAAATAGAGATATTACATATTCTGTTTCTCTTGTGCTGCTCTAACAGATAATATCACAAATTGATGGTTTTAACAAACAGGGACTTATTCTTCTACACTTTAGGAGGCTAGAAATCTGAGTTCAAAGTGCCACTTCTAGGTGCTAGGTGAAGACCCTTTGCCTTTGGGCTTCAGCTCTGCCTTTTGCTCCTGGCCCACTACAACTGGATGTTTCTCTTAACTCAGCTTGGCTGCTGAGAGTGATGAACTCAAGGCCAACAAGTAAAATCACATAGAACCAAGCTGATCAAGCAACATGATAGGCTATCAATTCAAATTCACCAACAGTTTCAAGATCAGCAGACAACATGGCAGGCCACTGAGATGAAGACTTGGCCAAAGTAGGATTCAGATGTGCCAAAAAACTCAAAACCTTTCTCAAAAGCTTATATACTGGATGCAGACCACATCCCTAAGGCAGAGACTCAGCTGCTCACAGTAGATTCCACCATGGAATTGCAGCCTCATCATGGGGGAACTATATCCAGCTGTTCAGCCACTCAAAACCAGGCCCAGACAAGTTGACACTTAACCGTAACTACCACACTATATAATACAGCCATCTAACTACTAGGTATATATCCTGGAGAAATAAGAGCTTTGACAGGAATAGATATATACACACCCATGTTAACCAAGCAGTATTCACAATAGCAAAAAGATGGGAACAACCTAAGTGTCTATCAATGGATGAATAGATAAAAGAACTATAATACCTACACACAATTGAATTATACAATGTTAAAGAATAACCATAAATCATCCCACAATATGGATGAACTGGAGGACATTAAGCTGAGTGAAATAAGTCAATCATTAAAGTGCAAATATTGTATGAGACCAGTCAGATGCAGGGGTCCAGGTGAGGAGAGAGAACCCAGGCATGCCCAAAGCAGTAGGGCGGGAGAGCCCGAGAAAGGGGATTAAAAGCCAGGAACCCAGACAGGAACAGTCATCCGCAGGGATCCAGGTGAGGAGAGGAAACTCAGGCACGCCCAAAGCAGCAATGTGGTAGAGTGGAGAAAGGGGACTAAAAGGCCAGGAACCAGGACAGAGGGGGGGAGGGACTCAGGTAAGGGTGGTACGAGAGGTTTCCAACAGGGAGACAAACTTGTCTGTCGGTTTGTCCTACCATGGTGACATGTTGATGTGAGTTTTGAGGCTGAGTTGCTGGTGTTTCTAACCCAGCTGGATGCACATGGTGCACAGGTATCAGCCCAGCTTACAGAGTGAGACAGACTAGAAAGAAGGAAGAGGCTGTCCACTTCTCAAAGAACTGGCCAGGGAAAACCTTTTGAATAGCAAAGAAACACTGTTTGATACATTACTGTGCAACTTTATGAATAGTATGGTTAGGTCAGAAGGCTCTCAAAATAGGACTGGGAAAGAGCTGCATCATCAGAGTAAACCCAGCCTTACTTATATGGATAAGGTAAAGCTTTTGAGACCTCAATTTGCTGATGTGGCACCACTCAAATTGAAGAGAAA
>NW_006921866.1:2342070-2342617 GCF_000298275.1 Orycteropus afer afer | reverse complement strand
AGCTAAAGCCAATGGAAGAAATGACAAGATAAGAGAGCTGAACAGATTTCAAAGAGCAACTCAAGCAGACAAAACCAATTACTATAGCAAAATGTGTAAAGACCCAGAGTCTGAAAACTGAAAGGGAAGAACATGCTCGGCATTTGTCAAGCTGAAAGAACTGAAGAAAAAATTTAAGCCTCGAGTTGCAATATGGAGAGATTCTATGGGCAAAATATTGAATGATGCAGGAAACATCAAAAGAAGATAGCAGGAATACACAGAGTCACTGTACCAAAAAGAATTGGTTGATCTTCATCCATTTCAGGAAGTGGCATATGATCTAGAACCAATGGTACTTAAGGAGGAAGTCAAAGCTGCAATGAAAGAATTGGCGAAGAACAATGCTCTGGGAATTGATGGAATACTCATTGAGATATTTCAACAAATGGATACCCCATTCGAGGCACTCACTCAGTTATGCCAAGAGATTTGGAAGACAGCCACTGGGCCAACTGACTGCAAGAGATCCATATTTGTGCCCATTCCAAAGAAAGGTGATCCCACA
>NW_006921866.1:2320361-2339880 GCF_000298275.1 Orycteropus afer afer | reverse complement strand
ATAAAGAAGACCAAAGAAGAGTTGATGCTTTTGAGTTGTGGTGCTGGTGAAGAATGCTGAAACTACTATGGACTGCTAAAAGAACTACCAGATCTGTCCTGGAGGAAGTGCACCTGAAATGCTCCTTGGAAGCAAGAATGGCCAGACTTTATCTCACCTATTTTGGTCATGTTGTCAGAAGGGACCATTCCCTGGAGAAAGATGTCATGCTTGGTAGGGCAGAGGGTTGACGAAAGAGGGGGAGGCCCTTAACAAGATGGATTGACATGGTGGCTGCGATGATGGGCTCAAGTATAGCAGGGACCGTGGAGGTGGCGCGGGATTGGGCAGTGTTTCGTGCTGCTGTGCATGGGGTCGCTATGAGTCAGAAATGACTCGACGGCATCTAACAACAACAACTACTATTATAAAAAGTCAAGAAATGATTTATACAGAAAGAAACATTCTTTGATGGTGACCAGGGATGGGAAGAGGAGGAAAGCAAAATTATTAACCTGATAGTAGAAATGTATTAACTTGGGTGAAAGGAACGGCAATATACAATAGGGTGGAGGTCAGCACAACATGATCAATGCAGACATTATATGCGAGAGTAATAGGCAACAACAGTAAATACAATCACACACAGAAGTATGCAATAACAATAATAACAATCAACAGTTTACAAGTGGATACATAGGCAGATATGTAAGATGAACAGGTATGGGTTGGCATAAGTGAGTATATACCCTTATTTTTCACAAATAACATACCCACATAAATAATATTCATAGGAAACTAACATGAGAAAGGGGGAAAGTTTGCAAAAAACAAACCAACATATAATGAAAGCATTATTTGTGCAAAAATATGGTACACTTGGCAGAGGATATTTTTATACATGTATTTGTATGTGCTACAAATATATCTAGGTATATAGTAGAGCAACTAGGGGACAGGGACAAAGTTATACAAACTTCTTAGCCATAACAACCATACACCTTGAGGGACTAAGTCACAGAGACTGAGGGTTTAGGATTATATTCTCAGGGGATATCTAGGTCTGTTGACATAGCATGGTCCCTAAGGAAATGTTCTACATTCTGCTTTGGTAAGTAGTGTCTTAAAACCTTGTGGGTGACTGTATAAGATACAAAAAACCAACTCATAGCAACCGCTCCTTGGGTCTCCAAGGCAGTATCATTACAGAAGTAGATTGCCCAACCTTCCTTCTGAGGAGTAGCTGGTGAGTTTGAACAGCAGCCTCCTGGTTAGCAGTCACATGCCTTAGGCACTACACCATCAGAGCTCCCATATAAGATACAACTATTGAACTTTTCCTGTCCAGAACAAAGAAGAATTAAGAAAATCAAAGACAAAAGGGAAAAATTGGTCCAAGGGACTAATTGACCATAAAAATCACAGCCTCCATTGACTTGAGACAAGAAGATCTAGATGGTACCTGGCTACCAGTATGACTGCTCTGATGGGTATCACAATATAAAGTCATGGACAGAGTGATAGGAAAATGTAGAACAAAATTCAAAACCATAAAAAGACCAGAGTTATAGGTCTGATAGAGACAGGTATAAATCTCAAGACTGTAGCCTGTAGACACCCTTCAAACTTGGAACTGAACTCACTTCAGAGCTCACCTTTCAATCACTAATGGCAGCCCTATAAAACGAACAGTAACAACTGTGAGGAACATGCTACTCAGAACAATCAACCATAAGAGATCAAAAGGGCAGCATTTGTCCAAAAACAAATTTCAGAAGGCAGGAAAGGGCAGGAGAAATGGACAAATGGAAACAGGGAACACAGGGAAGAAGTGAAAAAGTGCTGCTATATTGAAGGGATTGCAACTAATATCACGAAATAAAATGTGTATAAATTTTGGAATGGAAAACTAAGTAATTACTTAAAGTTTCCCCAAAACCACAATAAAATGTTCAAAAAGAAAAAGACAAATCTTTATTTGTAAAAACAGTTGTTATTATATGCTGTCGAGTTGGACCTGACTCATAGTGACCCCTCCTTGGGTTTCCGAGGCGGTATCACTACGGAAGTAGATTGCACAACCTGCTTTCCAAGGAGTGGCTGGTGGGTTTGAACCACCAGCCTTCTGGTTAGCAGTCAAGTGCCTTAGGCACTATGCTACCAGAGCTCCCATAAAAACAGTTAGTATAATAAAATGGATTTTCCCTATGTGTGATGCTTTGCTGATGCATGCTCTGGTAAAAGAGACAAAAGTACTGGAAAATTCTCAAAATTACTTCTAATAGCTTTAATTTTTTCCATAGCACATTAAACTGAATTGCAGGAACCAGGAAAATCCTAAAAGCAAATACTCAGATTTGCTTTTGAAAATATACCCTTATATGGGGCAATCTACTTCCGTAGTGATACTGCCTCGGAAACCCAAGGAGGGGTCACTATGAGTATGGTCTGAATCGATGGCACATAACACCAACAACATGTCTTATTGAATGCCTCCTCTCAATCAGGCTCTTTCATCAGCTGCTAACTGAAAGTTTGGCAGTTGAAACCCACCAACTCTGTGGGACAAAGATGTGGCATTCTGCTTCTATAACGATTTACAGCCTTGGGAACTGCCCCATAAGTTCCCCAGGGCTGTAAATCACTCTATGGCAGTCGATTTGGGATCCTCTGGAGGCTCAGAGAATTAAGGAAATTGTTACAGGGTTCATACTTGGTTAATGAAAACATCTGAAGTTCTTCTTAAGTCTGTTAACATCAAACTCTTTGCATAATAACTTTCATTTTCCTAAGATTGAAATGAATGCAAACACATTATTGTCTTCTCATATGATAGCCATCATGATTTGAGAATTACTTTCACAAACAATAACAAAACAGCACCAGCAAATAGCATCTAAATACACCTCCTCACTTCTTTACCATTTAATTTTGAAAAACTCTATCATGTCATGTTTTGTTTTCAAAAAAGCAGAATCAAACTCTCATGTTAAAAATCTTTGGAATTCTCAAAATGTTAAAAAATAAGATTAATACATTACTAATAACATGATACTCACCCACAGTCACTGTAAATCAGACACCATGAGAGTGTCCTGGGAGACAAAGACAAAATAGAAATTAGATTGCCTCATAGAAACTTGGGAGACATAGTTTAAACTTTAAGATAACAGATTTTAGGCTGGTTTTATGTATAACTCAAAAAAGAAATGTTTTATAGAGTTTATAGGTGAGCTTCTATCCATTAAGGCCATATTTTCCAGTCTCTCAATTTTCCTCCTCCGTACTCTAGTTTATATAACAACCTACATTACATGAGCAACTGGAGTTACTAGTAATGAGGCAATTTCCCCTGGATTTTGATGTTTGCTTTTTGGGTAACCTGTGCTCTTGTTGACACTCTGTGGTCTATAACACTGGCAATTAAATTTTAGTTCCCACACATTCCAGACTCAATGTTAAATATAAAACATTCTTGTGGTTGTCACTCAAGAATCAATAAAATAAAACATTCTTCTTCTTCTTTTTTTTTTTTGCTTTTATACAGGGCATAGGAGAAATATGCTTTCTTTAGCTTTAAGCAGCCATCAGGAAGAAGAAAGAAGTACGTAGTTTTTGTTTCCTTGAGCTAAGAAATTATTGTGAATGTGGGCAAAGGACACTTTGGTAGTCTTTTATATGGGAAAACAATGCCATTAAAAAAAAAAAAAAAACACCTCACAGTTTATCAATCTCTTAGTTAGGAAAGAGAGAAAGATGTAAAGTGTACAATTTTAAGTTTTCTGCCCTTTAGAATGGTTTACTCATTCAGAGTTTGTTTATTAGATATCTCTGACATCAGTATTAGTTTTAGAGACACCAACATTCATGATTTCATACAAGTATCATCTGCTTTACATGTTATTTATATGGAATAATATGAATTTTAGTATTCAGTGACCTATATATCACTTGTGTCTTCTTATGATACCATACATCATGACTGAAGTGCTTTTTACTCTTTAAAGTCTCTTGTCTCGCTTATCTTTATCCTTCATTCAATTTAGTCCTATTATTTATACTTTTGTGATGCTCTCAAATCACTCTGTATCAGTCAATATTATTCATACTTTTATAATGTTTTTACACTTTTAAGATGCCTTTAAACACCCATATATAAGTGACTTCTAATGTGAAGTTTCAACAAATGGATGCAGCATTAGAGGTGCTTATGTTCCTATGCCAAGAAATTTGGAAGACAGCTACCTGGGCAATAGACTGAAGAGAGTGATATTAGTATCCATTCCAAAGAAAGGTGATCCAATAGAATGTGGAAATTATTGAACAATATTATTAGTATCACACACAAGTAAAATTTTGCTGAAGATAACTCAAAAATATTTGCAGCAGTACATTGACAAGAAACTTCCAGAAATTCAAGAGAGGACAAGGAACAAGGGATATCATTGCCGATGTCAGATGGATCTTGGCTGAAAGCAAAGAACACCAGAAATATATTTACCTGTGTTTTATTGACTATGTAAAAGCATTCAATTATGTAGATCATAACAAATTATGGATAACATTGTGAAGAATGGGAATTCCAGAACACTTAATTGTGCTCATACAAAACCTGTGCATAGACAAAGAGGCTGTTGTTCAAACAGAACAAGGAGATACTGCATGGTATAATATCAAAAAGACTGTGTGTCAGGGTTTTATCTTTCACCATACTTATTCAATCTATATGCTGAGCAAATAATCTGAGAAGCCGGACTATATGAAGAAGAACATGGCATCAGGATTAGAGGAAGAATCATTAACAGCCTGTGATATGCAGATGACACAAGCTTACTTGCTGAAGGTGAAGATGACGTGACATACTTACTGATGAAGATACTACAATTGCACCTCAATATAAAGAAGAGAAAAATCCTCACAGTTGGACCAATAAGCAACATCATTATAAATGGAGAAAAGATTAAAGTTGTCAGATATTTTATTTTACTTGGATCCACAATCAATATCCATGGAAGCAGCAGTCAAGAATTGGTATATTGTATTGCACTGGACAAATCTACTACAAAGGACTTCTTTAAGGTGTTGAGGGCCAAGATGTCACTTTGAAGACTAAGGGGCACCTGGCCCAAGTCATGGTAGTTTCAATTGCCTCATATGCATGGGAAAGCTGGACAGTGAATAAGGAAGGCCACAGAAGATGATGCCTTTGAATTGTGGTTGGCAAAAAATACTGAAAGTAGCATAGACTGCCAGAAGAACGGACAAATCTATCCTGGAAGAAGTGTAGCTGGAATGCTCCTTGGAAGAGAGAACAGCCAAACTTCGTCCATGTATTTTGGTCATGTTGTCAGAAGGAGCCAGTCCCTGAGAAATGTATCATGGAAAAGTAGATGGTCACAGAAAAAGGGAAGACTCTCAACAGGCTGGATTGACACAGAGGCTACAACAATGTGTTTAAGCTGTGATGCAGGACTAGGCAGTATTTCGGTCTGTTGTATGTAGTAGGGTTGCTATGAGTTGGAGCAGATTTGACAGCATGTAACAACAGCAATGTGAAGTTAGAAATAGATCATTTCTGAACTTGGAAATAGAAACATGTATACTTGTATGATGCTCTCTAATCATCTAGTCATTAGAAACTATAACTATACGTCATTAGAAAGTTGTTCTAATCTTGAAATAGATAACTATGAGAAGTATGTGAAGCATGCAGTAAACAACATTCCTAAGACAACTGTGTACGTGCAGGTGGTCATTAAGAGATATAACATTAATCAAATCTTTGTCCTTGATCTGGGACATAAATATGTCATACAACACACTCCTTAATTTCTATTAAATCAAATTTCTATAAATTTGCCTTGAGACATATATATGTCATACAAAAATGATCTTAATTGGCAATAAATACAGGTAATTTAAATCTCTATAAATTGACTTTGACAGATAAATATGTTATATAATCATTTCCTTAATTGACAATAAAAATACTAATCTTGGTTAAACATGATAGCACCTCACCCTTATCTTGTGAAGTCAAGATGAAGAAATTGTCTATAAACCCTTGATTTCTCTCACTTGCTGAGAGAAGACAGCAGAAAATTATCTCTTACATTCTTGCTGTCTGATAACTGAGACCCTTCTGAGATACTGCCCACAACATCTGACCTCAGAGCCTCGCTATGGGGAATCCCCTGGAGTTTGAGCTGTGGTTAAGTCATCCTCCTGGGACCACTTGCTAAATATAAAAACCTGATGTCTAAATATTTGGACTATAATCATTGAACTAACATTATAACTGTTAATTCTGATTCTACCTAGCTCTAAATGAATGTATTGAGGTCTTTCTTAGGGGTCTTGCTGTGACTACCTTGTAATGAATTAAATGAATTTGTGCATGACACACCTGAGCATTTCTTTATTAATTTTAAGATAAAAATCTTCCAGGACAAGTCTCCAAATCTCCATCAGCTCATGAATTGAAATTGGTTGAGGACTGACTGAACTCTCCTCCACTGTAAGATATACCAAGGAATGATAGAAAATTTAGCTTCCTATATGTTATTTTAATGCTTATTTTTTTGCAAGTGGCGTAAATTATACTTCCAGTCAACCAGTTTACTAATTCATTCATTTATGTATTCATGTATTTGTTGATTAAGAAGATTCATTGAAGTATAACTTATATACCATAAAACCAGTGATTTTAAGTTCACAATTTAATGATTTTAGGAAATTCATAGTGCAACTGAATTGACTCAATGGCAGTGATTTTTTTTTTTTTTTTTTTTTTTAATAGTGCAACTATCAGTATAATCCAATCTTGGGCCATTTCCATCACCTCAGAAAGATCCCTCTTGCCATTATGCAATTTCTGCTTCCATAACCAGCATCAAGAAATCACTGCTCACTTATTTATCTCAATACTTTTCCTGTACTGGACATTTCATATAAATGGACTTATATCATATATAGCCTTTAGCATCTGGGTTCTTTTGCTTAGCTTAATGTTTTTTGAGGCTTATTTATGTCGTAGCATGTAACTAGTTCCTTGTGCTGCTGAGTAGTATTCCATTGAATGCATGTACCACAGTTTCTTCATTCATTCACCAATTGATGGATATTTGGTGTTCCACTTTGTGGTTATTCTAAATAATGCTGCTATGAACATTTGTGTACAAGTATTTGTGTGGATGTGTTTCCATTTCTCTTGTTGTTAGATACCATTGAGTTGCTCTCATGGTGACCCTATGTGTGACAGAGTAGAACTGTTCTATAGCATCTTCTTGGCTGTAATCTTTATGGTAGCAGATCACCAGGCCATTTCTTTTGCAGAGCCACTGGGTGGGTTAAAAAACTAACCTTTGGGATAATGGCAGATTGCAAAGTGCTTGTGCCACCCATGCTGTTTTCATTTGTCTTCCAAAAGAGAAAACAAACTCACTGCCTTTGAGTCGATTCGACTCATAATGACCCCTCCTTGTATTTCCAAAGCAGTATCTCTATGGAAGTAGATTGCCCAATCTACCTTCCAAGGAGTGGCTGGTGGGTTTGAATCGCCAGCCTTCTAGTTAGTAGTCAAATGCCTTAGGCACTATGCTACCAGAGCTCCCCTCATCATTTGTCTTAGGTATGAGTAAAATTGATGGGTCACGTGGTAAGCAGTTAGTTTAATTTTAAGTTTATATATAACTTTGTAAGAAGCTGCCAAACTATTTTTCAAAGTAGTTATATCATTTTATATTTCTGCTAGCAATGCATAAAAATTCTAGTTTCTCTATATTTTTGCCAACACTTGTGATTGTTTGCTTTATATTACAGTCATTTTAGTGGGTGTAAAGTGCTATTTCATAATGGTTTTAATTTGTATTTCTCTAATGATTAGTGATATTGGGCATATTTTCATGTGATTATTTTTCATTTATATATCTTCTTTAATAAATTGTCTACTTAAAGCTTTGTCCCATGTTTTAATTGGTTACTGACATTCAACTTTCTGATCTGTGAGAGTTTTTAATTTTCTTTTCTCTCTTCTTAAAATAGAGTCCAGATACAAGAATCAGATATATGATTATATGATTTAATCAGACATATAATTCTGGAATATTTTTCTCCCAGTTTGTGGCTTGTCTTTTCATTTTCTAAATGGAATCTTTTGAAGTACAAAAGTTTGACATTTTGATAAAATTCAATCAACCAATTTTTTTCTTTTACAAATCATATTTTTGGTGTCAAATCTAAGAATACTTTGCTGAATCCAAGGTCACAAGCATTTTCTCCTTCACTTTCTATGGAAATCTTTTAAGATTAGCCCTTAAGTTTAGAACTATGATTCATTCTGAGTTGATATTTGTGTATAGTGGGAAGAAATTAATCATTTTGCTTATAGATATTCAATTGTCTCAACATTATCCTTTTCCTATTGATTGTTTTGTCACCATTATAAAAAAAATCAATTTGTCATAAGTATAAAGATTTATTTGTAGACTCTAGATTCTGTTTCATTGATCTTTGTATCTACCCTTATTCCAGTACTATACAGCCTTGATCACTGTGTTTATAACGTGTGTTGTGAAATCTGAAAGAAAAAGTCATCCAATTTTTTTTTCCAAAAACTGTTTTGGCTATTCTCAGTTCATGGCATTTTCATGTAAATTTTAGGGTCAATGTGTTAATTTCTGCAAAAAATCCAGCTGGAAAATTGATAGAGATTGTGTTGAATCTAGAGATCCATCTGCGGAGAATTGCCACTGTAACAACATTGAATCCTTCAACTCATCAATATAGGATGACTTTCCATTTAATTAAATCCAATTTAATTTTTCTGGGCAATGTTTTTTAGGTCCAATGTAGTAGTCTCAGCTTTTTGTTTTTGTTAACTATATTCCTAAGTGGTTTATTATGTTTTTAATGCTATTGTAAATGGAATTTTTTTCTTAATTTCTTTTTCTGGCTGTACTTTGCTAGTATATAAAATATTTTTGATTTTTATATTAATTTTTATATAATTTTTACACAAAATAGATTTTTTTTAATAATCTCTGAGCTTGTTGAACTTGTTTATTCTAGCAGAGTTTTTTGAATTCATCAGGATTTTCTGTAAGAATATATTGTCTGTGGATAAAGACAGTTTTACAGTATTATGCATTCCTTTTTTAACTTCATCCTCATTTTTTGTTGCTATTATTGTTGTTTCATCAACAAGAACCTCCAATACAATGTTGGATAGAAGTGGTGAGAGCAAATCAGACAGTGACATTTTTGCCTCTTCCCAATCTTAGTGGACAAGCATAGTTTTCCACCATTTATTTTGCTTTTAGCTGCAGAATTACTTAAATACTCTTTGTCAGATTGAGGAAAGGTCCCTTCTTTTGATACTTTGTTGAGAGTTTAAATCATGAATTGATGTTGGATTTTGTTAGATGCTTTTTTTCTGCTATTTTGATATGATCATGTAGTTTTGCCCATTATTAAGAAAGTATATTACATTAATTGGTTTTCAGATATTAACTCAACCTTATATTTCTGGGATAAACTGCACTTGGTCATGGTACATAATCATTATTATATGTTATTAGATTTGGCTTGGCAATATTGTATTGAAGATTTTTTTGCCTCTATATTTATGAAGAATATTGGTCTATAATTTACATTTCTGCGTCTTTGCTGGGCTTTGGTATCAGTGTAATAATTGCCTCATAGAATTAATTTTATGAAAGAGTTAACAAAGGAATGATATTATTTCTTTTTCTTTCTGAATCACATTTAATAATTGAGTCAGTTATTATGTTTTCCAACTCCAAAATTCCCACTTTCTTTTTTTTTAAAATAATTTCTATTTACTGGGCGTCTCTATTTGATGTATCATTTTAATCATAATTTTTCTTAATTCATTAAACATGGTTTGTTTAGTACTTTGAACATATTTATGATAGTTGTTTTCTAGTCTCTTTCTGCCAAGGCTGAAATCTGAGTACTCACAGAAGCAGTTTCAATTGACTTCTCTTTTCCTTTCCATATGAGTCACACTTTCCTATTTCTTCGCATATGTCATAATATTTTTGTTGTTGAAAGCTGGGTATTTTAGATAATATATGATATCACCTCTGGATTCTGAATTTTACCCTGTGGGCTTTATGTCTCTATTATTTTCTTTCTTTGTTCAGTAAGTTGTGAGGACTAAATCTGTAGACTCAGTCTTCTCTTTGGGGTGCTGCCACTGATGATTTTGCTGTCCCTCCTGCCCCCGCCTGCTCTTGTTTTTAATTTTAATTCTGAACTCCTAATGGTCACCTCTGTTTCTGCATAGCTTGTTGTTTGGCTGATGATTGGTTAGAGGTTAACCTCAAGCATCTCAAGTAAGCATCTCAAGTAAGGCTTCCATCTTTTGCCAATATATATGTGGTTTGGGTAATGTATCCAAATTCAATGCATTTACAGTCTGCCTTAGTTTTTACTTTCTGATCATCCATTTCATGGACCCTCTGCATTTTTGTATGACTTCATGTTTATATAAGGATGTGTACATTTCTAGAGTTCTCTAGTCATCTTTGTGTATACATACAACATTCCAGGTTACTAGGGGTATATGGTTGCTTATCAAGGTCCACTATGTTTGCCTTATTTTTTAAATCTCTCTGTTAATTTTCTAGCTAGTCTGCAAGTTTGTTACTTGACCCAACAACCCTCTAACCATCATCATTAGAATCACCACCCCAAACTATCTGTGACATTCATTTTCTCCATGATTTTAACTTCAAGATGGCTAGTATTTCTGACAGAGGCCAGAATTATGATTTTTTTTTTCCTGAACTTTGCTAAAAATCAAGTCACCTCCATCTCACAGTAAAGCTAGCTGATGCTTTTCAGTTTGTCTCAAGTCCAGTAGCGCTACTAGCTGATAATACTGGGTAGAAGGTTGGAAGCAGCTCCAGGCTAAAACCTCACAGACTCCCGCTGTTATTACCCAAGGCGTAGTGATTTTTCGTGGATAAACATGTCTTAATTTGTGGTATGTGTTGGATTTTTTTCTGAAAAATAAGATTTTTTTGTTGTTGTTCTATTCCAGAATCCTGTAATGTGACTTTTAGCAGTTGTGTTCAGTTTTATGATTGCTTTTTGAGGAGAAGAGTTGCTAAGCTCGTTACTCCATTCTGAAATCCTGCTCAATCCATTTACTTTCTAGCAGTTGTTCTCAGAGTCATAAAGAAGAGGTCACAGAAATTTGTATTTATTTAAGATTTCCTTAAATTTTCTGTAATTTACTAGGCATTGAGCACATGTTGCGTATTAGTAATCATCTCTTTGTTTAGAATTTACTCACGGTTACTCAAAATAATTTTATTTGACATTTTCCTTGTTGTTGTTGTTATGTGCTGTTGAGTTGGACCTGACTCATAGCGACCCCTCTTGGGTTTCCGAGGCAGTATTACTCCGAAAGTAGATTGCCCCATCTTCCCTCCGAGGAGTGGCTGGTGGGTTTGAACTGCCAGCCTTTTGGTTAGCAGTCAAATGCCTTAGCCAGTATGCTACCAGAGCTCCTACGTTTTCATTACCAACTGCTAATTCAGTAACCTTATACTGGCTAGTAGAGTAAAATTTTTCATTGAATCTAGTGTTTACTTCTCCCTCTGAAGTATATCTATATGACTCTTCACTTTGTAGATAGTTTTGTACTGTCTTTGTGGAATGTAGAGATTATTAAGTGAAAATTCTGTGAGGCTCTCTTTTCCTTTTCCTTCTTCCATTCATCTCTGGTTACTGGTTTCTCTGAGCCACCCATATCAAGGACATACTTTCAACCAATTTCCACACACCAATCTATCATCTCTGTTTAGTACATTCTCTTATATTAATCCTCTTTGTAGTTGGAAGAATTAATAGTATTTTAAAACAATATTTGAACTTTTAAAACTCTCTTGTTTAAGAGAGTAGTAGAATGGAAATAATTCCATTATACTATGTGACACAGATTCTTTGTGCTCAGACTTGGAAAATATAGCTGCTGTCTTGACTCTGCTTGTCTATAAAATAAAGAGGCTGGACTACTTCCCCATTAGCTTTATAGTTCTGTAATTCTGTGGATTTGAATTCTTCTGTTAACTATGAAATATGTCTGTTCAATATATTTGGTCTCATAAATGCAAACACACACACACACACACACACACATAATTTTGTTCTTAGGTCCCATTGAGTCACTTCTGACTCATAGAGATTCAATGCATGACAGAAAGAAATGTTGCTTCGTTCTGTACTGTCCTCACAATCATTGCTATGTTTGAATCCATTGTTGCAGCTGCTGTATCAATCTATCCCATTGAGGGTCTTTTTGTTTTTCACTGACCCTCTACTTTGGCAAGCATGGTGTTCTTCTCCAGGGACTCATTCCTCCTATTGACATTTCCAAAGTGAGTGACACAAAGTCCCACCATCCTATCTTTTAAGGAGTATTCTGGCTGTACTTCTTCCAAGACACATTTGTTTGTTTTTCTGAAAGTCTATGATTTATTCATTATTCTTTGCCAATATCATAAGTCAAATGTATCAGTTTCTTCAGTCTTCCATATTCATTGTCCAGCATATGAGATAATTTAAAATACCATGGCTTGGGTCTGATCCATCTTAGTCCTCAAAGTGACATCTTTGTTTTCAACACATTAAAGATGCCATTTGCAGAAGATTTGTCCAATATACCTATAAAAGGGATACAAAAAAACAGTAGTCAATCTGATCATGGTTACCGCATGTGTGACAGAATGGAACTGTCTTCCATAGAGCTTTCAATGGCTGAATAGATTTCCAGGCCTTTCATCTGAAACATCTCTGAGTCTCAAACCTTCCCCCTTTCAGTTATAAGACTAGGGTTGTAACACCAGTGGAATAGTTATCTATTAATTAGTTGCTCATTTAATAATATTATCCTCAGAGGTAAAGGGAAATTCAAGGACTGAAATAAATCTTCTTCCCTTTCTATGCCTTGTGCTCAAACACAAACTATCTACTAGAGGTGATTAGAGCCCAGAAACTTCCCTTTTGTAGGTGAGGAAAGCTTTGAGAAGTAGGTAAGATAGTCAACGTTGCCAAGGAGGTCAGTGTTAGGGCCAGAACTGGGACTTCATTTTCTAAATAGCCTTCCATACACTTTTCACCCAAAGCTGTTGCTGCTGTGTTAGCTTGATCTATTTTTAGAAACACATTTAGCTCAACTTAAGTTGTGCTAATTATTCAGTGTGTATTAAATATCAATATGAATATTGAGACAAAAAATTGTGACATATTTATTTCAATTACACACTCACAGTACCTGCTCTGTTTGTAAATGAGTCTGTTTGTAATGTCTTCAAAAATATCACAAACAATACATTGATATATTAAATATAATTGATATTTTATAAGATGATACTTCTTATTCAAAATATTTAAAATCAAATACAGCTGTGTATTTACTAGCTACATAAGGGATGAACCTACTTTTTCATTTTCCTGCTTATTTTAAATTTAGATTTAGAATTACTCTTGCCTCTTTTGCCTCATCCAAATAATAAGAACTACCCTTTACTGAAGGAGCTCTGGTAGCATAGTGGCTAAAAGCACTTGACTGCTAACCAGAAGGCTGGTGGTTCAAACCCACCAGCCACTCCTCAGAAGGAAGGTTGGGCAATCCTACTTCTGTAGTGATACTGCCTCGGAAACCCAAGGAGGGGTCGCTATGAGTTGGGGCCGACTCGACAGCACATAACAACAACAACAACCCTTTACTGAAGGAGCTCTGGTAGCATAGTGGCTAAAAGCACTTGACTGCTAACCAGAAGGCTGGTGGTTCAAACCCACCAGCCACTCCTCAGAAGGAAGGTTGGGCAATCCTACTTCTGTAGTGATACTGCCTCGGAAACCCAAGGAGGGGTCGCTATGAGTTGGGGCCGACTCGACAGCACATAACAACAACAACAACCCTTTACTGAAGGAGTGCTGGTGGCATAGTAGTTAAGTGCTTAGCTGCTAACCAAAAGGTAAATCCCATGGGACAGTTCTACTCTGTCATATAGGGCCAGTATCAGTTGGAACACACTTGGCATTTCTCAAACTGAAAGAACTGAGGAAAAAATTTAAGCCTCGAGTTGCAATATTGAAAGATTCTATGGGCAAAATATTGAATAATGCAGGAAACATCAAAAGAAGATGGAAGGAATGCACAAAGTCATGGTACCAAAAAGAACTGGCTGATGCTCATCCATTTCAGGAGATGGCATGAGATCAAGAACCAATGGCATTGAAGGAAGAAGTTGAAGCTGCACTGAAGGAATTGGCTAAGGACAAAGCTCCAGGAATACCCATTGAGATGTTTCAATAAACGGATGCCCCACTGGAGGCACTCACTTGGTTATGCCAAGAGATTTGGAAGACAGCTACCTGGTCAGCTGACTGGAAGAGATCCATATTTGTACCCATTCCAAAGAAAGGTGATCTCACAGAATGCGGAAATTATTGAACAATATCATTAATATCACATGCAAGTAAAATTTTTGTTCTTGTTGTTATGTGCCGTCGAGTTGGACCTGACTCATAGTGACCCCTTCTTGGGTTTCTGTGGTGGTATCACTATGGAAGTAGATTGCCCAACCTTCCTTCTGAGGAGTGGCTGGTGGGTTTGAACCATCAGCCTTCTGGTTATCAGTCAAGTGCCTTAGGCACTATGTTAAATCTTACTGAAGATAATTAAAAAATGGTTGCAGCAGTATATTGACAGAGGACTTCCAGAAGTGCAGGCTGGATTCAGAAGAGGACATGGAACAAGGGAGATCATTGCTGATGTCAGATGGATCTTGGCTGAAAGCAAAGAATACCAGAAAGATGTTTACTTGTGTTTTATTGACTATGCAAAAGCATTTAATTGTGTGGATCATAACAAATTTTGGATAACACTGAGAAGAACGGATATTCCAGAGCACTGAATTGTACTCATGAGGAACCTGTGCATAGACCAGGAGGTTGTCATTCAAACAGAATAAGGGAACACTGCATGATTTAAAATCAAGAAGGGAGTGCATCAGGGTTGTATCTTTTGACCATACTTATTCAATCTATATGTTGAGCAAATAATCCAAGAAGCTGGACTATATGAAGAAGAACGTGGCATCAGGATTAGAGGAAGGCTCATTAACAACCTGCTATATGCTGGCAACACAATTTTGCTTGCTGAAAGTGAGGATGACTTGAAGTACTTACTGATGAAGATTGAAGACTAAAGATTGAAGATTGAAGTCTGCAGTATGGATTACATCTCAATATAAAGAAAACAAAAATTCTCACAACTAGACCTATAAGCAGCATAATGATAGAGCAAAAAAGATTGAAGTTGTCAAAGACTTCACCTTGCTTGGTTCTACAATTGACATCAATGGAAGCAGCAGTCAGGACATCAGATGACATATAGAGCTGGACAAATCAGCTGCAAGAGACCTTTTTCAAGTGTTGAGGAGCAAAGATGTCTCCTTGAAGACTAAGGTGCACCTAACACAAGCCATGATATTTTCAATTGCCTTATATGCATGTGAAAGCTGGACAATGAATAAAGAAGACCAAAGAAGAATTAATGATTTTGAGATGTGGTGCTGGCAAAGAATGCTAAAAGCACCGTGGACTGCTGAAAGAACTAACAAATCTGTCCTCGAGGAAGTACAGCGGGAATGCTCCTTGGAAATGGGAATGGCCAGACTTCATCTCACCTGTTTTGATCACGTTGTCAGAAGGGACCATTCCCTGGAGAAGGATATCATTCTTGGTAAGGTGCAGGGTCGATGAAGGAGGGGAAGGCCTTCAACGAGATGGATTGACACAGTGGCTGCAGTGATGGGGTCAAGTATAGCAGGGGTTGCGGTGCTGTTGCGACCAGGCAGTGTTTTGTTCTGCTGTGTATTGGGTTGCTATGAGTTGGAGGTGACTCAACAGCCCCTAACAACAACAACAACAACAACATCAGTTGGAATCAGCTCTATGGCATCCAACAACAACAATCCTTTACTGAACATCTCTTACCGGTAAATTCTCATGGTTTACAAACATAGTATAATGTTCTTAAAATAATCTTTTGAGCTAGGCCTTGCTTTATGGATGTAATAATAGGCTCAGAGAGGAAACTCAGGCACTCACAGCTTGCAGATGATAAAAAGAGGCTTCAAAGTCAGAATTTTGACTCTGTACTTCGTATCATTTCCATTACCTCACATATATTCTACCTGCCTACTGGCATAGTGCCTAAGACATTTGACTGCTAACCAGGAGGCTGATGGTTAAAACCCACCAACTGCTCCTCCAAAAGAAGATTCGGCAATCTACTTCTATAGAGATACTGCCTCAGGAACCCAAGGAGGGGTTGCTATGAGTCGATTCGACTCTAAGGCAAAGTGACTTTGTTTTTTCAGTTTGGGACCCTATAGGCTATGATTAGGGATATTTATAAACATTGGCTATTTTATTTTATTTTTTTGTTCTGTCTGTATGTGCTTTTTCAGAACTTTTTTTCATGTTCTTCAATTCTGAAAGGGTTCTTAATTATGTGGGCCTGAGTACCCAACCATAAACATGGGATATTGTTGTTATTAGGTGTCTTCAACCTGCCTACTGACTCATTTCAACCATATGTACAATATTTAACAAAATGTTGCCCAGTCCTACGTGATCAGTTGTGGATCAGACCATTGTGAAACATAGGAGTTTCATGAGCTGATTTTTGGAAGTAGATTGCCACACCTTTCTTCCTAGTCTGTCTTAGTATGAAAACTCTGTGAAATCTGTTCAGCATCATAGTAACATTCAATCCTCCACTGACAGATAAGTGGTGCCTACACTTGAGGTTCATTGGCCAGGAATTGACCTCAGTCTCTTGCATGGAATGGTAGAATTCTATCACTTAACACCATGGCCCTCCTACGCATGAGTCAAAAACAAACAAACAAACTCACTGCTGTTGAGTAGGATTCAACTCATAGTGACTCCCCCTTGGGTTTCTGACGTGATATCACTATGGAAGTAGATTGCCCAATCATCCTTCTGAGGAGTGGCTGGTGAGTTTGATCTGCCAGCCTTCTGGTTAGCAATCAAATGCCTTAAGCACTACACCACCAGAACTTCCAGACCAAACTCACTGCTGTGGAGTGTGATCTGACTCATAGTGATCCCTCTTTGGGTTTCTGAGGCCATATCACTATGGGGTAGATTGCCCAATCTTCCTTCCAAGGAATGCCTGGTGGATTTGGAGTATGAGACTCAAATTAGGGATGGCACAATCACAAGCACTGAGGTTACTTTTTTTTTTTTTTAGATCTGAGGACCATACGCACTATCTTTGCCTTTTCACAGGGATCATTTCTTGGCAAAGTAGAAATAAGCAAGAGAGAAAGAGATATCTACTGTGGTTGTGGAAGCTAAAAACAGGACGGAGTCACTTTGCCAAACCCAGGAAAGCATAGCAGCTACCTGTTATTGTAGAACAGATGTTTAAGATAATAAGTAACTTAGATCTTAGAGATAATAATTAGCTTGTTTCTTTAAGTTTATGTGTGTCAAATTCTCTTAGACTAGCTCTACATTCCAGATAAACTGGCACTGGTAGGCATTGACCCCTCGAATATTTGTCTTCTTAAACCACAAAAGCCAAATCCATTGCCATTGAGTAGATTCCAACTCATAGTGACCCCCACTGGGTTTCTGAGGCCTTAAATCTTTACAGAAGTAGATTGTCCCATCTTCCTTCCACAGAGTGGCTGGTGGGTTTGAACCACAAACCTTCATGGTTAGCAGTCATATGCCTCAGGCACTGTGCCACCAAAGGTCTGTCTTCTTAGCCGAACACAATTCTGATGAAGAAAGAATTTGAAGAGACATTTTGATGAATATACGGAAGACTTATCAAAACCATTAAACTTCTCTGACATTCTTTGTTCCTTGAATTATATGCACCCCATACTGCCTAATCTCAGGTGCAACATCCAGTCACATGCTGTGTGTTATCCATGAATTGTATGATCACCTCATCAATCTCCAGAACTGTTTTAACTCTTAGAAATTATTCAACTCTACTGACACTGTTTGAATCCCTCAGCCTGCCATGCCTGAGCCAAGTTCATCTCCCCTGTATTTCCAGGGTAAGTGAAGCAATATATTTCTGCTATTGCTTAAGTCAGCTTCTCTTGGGTCTCTGACACTTGCAAACAAACAATCCTGGTGGAATTCCTACACGGTCTCAGGGGAATTGAATAGTACTAGAAGCATTGTTCTCAATGCCCTCATTTTATCCAAAATTGACCATTTGGAGGCCACATGACTGTTACAGGTGACCAGCCCTGGCCCCTTACCCTGGGTCCCCAGTGAAGGAGAACTATTTGCTTCCTTTGTTAGGTACATAAAATTCAAGCTGACTGGGTAGAGATGCCGAGTCATCTTACACAGTTGGGAAGGGAAGTCTGGGAGTGAAAGATGTAAATGACTAAAAATGATAAGCTGTTCTTAAGGTTACATTTAATTTGAAGTGCTGGAGCTTCTGTTCTTGATGCTGAATATTCATGTTTAGTGAGGAGTCCCAGAGGGTTCGCCACAGTGTTGTTTTCTATAATTTCAAAGTGAGGAGAAATATGCTCTGTGCTGATAACGTATGTGAGGAGTGATGAAGGTGAGCTGCTGAATCGTTTTTAACTATTCAAATTCTGTCTTAAAACATTTTATAAAAAGCTCACAAATCAGAAAACATTAAGAGAACTATGAGGACTTTTTCTTAATTCCCAGTAAACTTGTTTTCAAATGAGGATACATGAAGGGCAAAAACGTATAAGTAACTCATCTCTTAATAAACCCTGATTAAACTCAGTGTGAGGTGCATGCATTATTTCAATGTTATTAACTTCTTGACTCAGTTTAAATTGCCATAAATTACATCTGTATGAATGACTTAGCTATCTTCTCCCCCTCCCCAGTAGTACAAAATGTCAGGGAATGATAACAGGGTTAGAAGCAAATTGAAGGCAGACTGAAATCTTAATTCATTTAGGTTGATAGTATTCTTTATTGTTACTCACTGTTAGAATGCAAAGAGTTGCTTTCTCTGGACTTGCCAGCATTTTTAATCGTGCTATAGATTTCTTAATAAATACCATTATGAGGGGTTTGCCTCAGGAGAAGGCATGTGAGAGCATCAGGTAAAAATGAAGCATGGTTAGAATGGGAAACAGATGGAACCCTGATACCTGAGGCAATTAGAAACAATCAGTGGTGGGCTAATTGAAAAAGTCATTAAGAGAGTGATTCATAAAAAATGAAGCACATACACTTAAACATTGAATTTTAATGTAAACCATTTGAATGTATATTCTTTTGCCAATCTCATTAATGTAATCTGGGGCTTTTTTTTTTTTTTAATTTAATTTAGCCCTTCAGACTGGAGTTTTCTGTATTTTCAGCTAAACTATAACCATGATCCTTTATCTTTTCATAACACATTCCAAGGTTCTATTTCTTTAAATAGTATGAGCATTTTTTATTTTAT
>NW_006921866.1:2298830-2320261 GCF_000298275.1 Orycteropus afer afer | reverse complement strand
TCCAGAATCTACTTAGTTTTTTATATTTTTCTATCTCTTTCACACCTAATTAAATGGCCATTTTTGGTAGTGATCACATTTAGGATATCTTTTAAAAATGTTCAACTTTCATAGAAAAACAACTTTCTCATTATTTTCTGGATTAATATTTTAGAGGTTTACATTATAGTTAATTGAATATTTTCATTATAACAAGTTCAGCTGGTATAAACATGTTGAGCATGAACACACACAACTGACTCTTGGTTATCTTAATTGGATATGCTACTAGAAGGACAAGTATCATTTTATCATGCCACAGTTATTAGTTAGGAGCCTTAGTGAAGTAGTGTTTAAGCACTTGGCTGGTAACTGATAGGTAAGCAGTTCCAACCCCACATAATACTCTGTGGAAGAAAAATGAGACAGTCTGCTTCCTTAAACATTTACAGCTTTGGGAAACCTATGGAGCAGTTCTACTATGTCCTATGTTCTATAAGTCAGAATTTCCTAAATGGTGATGGGTTTTGGTTGGTTTATTAGTCAGTTTGGTGAGTTTATCACGGAAACTAAAATGTGTCTGTAAATCTAGTGAGCAATTTAAGTGAAGGTTAATTAAGAGACATTTTATAGCAAAGTGGTCTCAGTGAAGAAATTGAATTGAACCTTGTACTATTCATTACTACTTTTTAAAAAATGTTTTATTGTTATTTGGATGAAAGTTAACAAAGCAAATTGGGTTCCCATTCAACAATTCATACACATTTTGTTCCATGGCATTGATTGCAGTCTCCACAATGTAACAGCACTCTCCCCACTTCCTCCCTGTGTTTCCCATTTCCATTCTTCCTTTTTTCCAATATCCCTTCCAGCCTTTTAAGCTTTATCCTTGAGCAAATAATGCCCTTTTGATCTGGTATGGTGTTATTGTTCACCTTATAGACCTGTCTATTGTTTGGCTGAAAAATGGACTACAGGGTTGACTTTAATTCCAAGTTTGAAGATTAAGGGGCCTTCACCCTGCCCCTAGAGCCAGCACTTTGAACTTGGACTTCTAGCCTCCCAAACTGTAAGAGAATAAATCCTTATTTGTTCAAACTACCACTTGTGTTATTTTCTGTTAAAGCAGCACTAGAGTACCAAAACACTGTCTGTAAACTTTGTTATGCCAATTGACTTTGATGTTCCCTGACACTATGGTTCTGAGCCCTCAGGCATAGCAATTCTTACCCTGAAGGTATTTGGTTGTGGCTAAGAAGTTCTTATAACTTTGCACCATGTATGCTGTACTATGATCATGGATATATTTGCAATATACATAAATACATACATAGAAATATTCTCTGTGAAACCTATATGTATTTATGGCTGTAGTGTTCTTTATCTTCCTACTCCTGTTCAGCTTGCATGTCTATTTAGGTATTCATAAATTATTGTTATTACTGTTATTTCAAGAATGAGTATGTAGTAATATTTATATTTGCTGCCTTTAACTCTTGTGTTTCTCCCAGTGTCTTCCTTTCCCTTGATCATTTTGTGATTACCTCCTCCATATTGTATATTGTCATTTTCTTCAGCCAAGTTAATACATGTCGATCCTCTGGGTTACCCACGGTGGACAGGTTTCATTGGAGCTTCCAGACTAAGACAGACTTGGAAGAAGGAAGGGGCCATCCACTCAGGTCAGAAGGCACTCAGAATATGACTGAGGAAGAGCTGTCTCCTCAGAGTAGAGATTGACTACGTCTGTGGCAAGAGGTGATGGAGAAATTCAGCATCATTGGCCAAAACAAGGCCAGGAGCTGATCATGGAACAGACCATCAACTGCTCATAAGCACATTAAAGGTGAAGTTGAAGACAATTAAAAAAAGTCCATGAAAGCCAAAATATGACCTTGATAATATCCTTCCTGAATTTAGAGACCATTTAAAGAATAGATTTGATGCATTGAAAACCAATGACTGAAAACCAAAGGAATTGTGGGATGACATCAAGAACATGATTCACGAAGAAAGCATGGCCATTAAAAGAGGTCATTAAAAAGATAAGAAAGGAAGAAAAGACCAAAATGGATGTCAGAAGAGACTCTAAAACTTGCCCTTGAGCAGAGAGTAGCTAAAGCAAATGGAAGAAATGACAAGATAAAAGAGGTGAACAGAAGATTTCAAAGAGCAGTTCAAGAAGGCAAAGCCAATTGCTATAATGAAATGTGCAAAGACCTGGGGTTAGAAAACCAAAAGAGAAGAACATTCTCAGAATTTCTCAAGCTGAAAGAACTGAGGAAAAAATTTAAGCCTCAAGTTGCAATATTGAAAATTTCTATGGGCAAAATATTGAATGAAGGAGGAAACATCGAAAGAAGATGGAAGGAATAACATAATGTCACTCTACCAAAAAGAATTGGTTGATGTTCATCTATTTCAGGAGGTGGCATATGATCAAGAACCAATGGTATTGAAGGAAGAAGTTGAAGTTGCACTGAAGAACTGGCGAAAAACAAGGCTCCAGGAATTGACAGAATATCCATTAAGGTGTTTCAACAAATGGATGACCCTTTGGAGACACTCAGTCAGTTATGCCAAGAGACTTGGAAGAGAGCTACCTGGTCAACTGACTGGAAGATATCCATATTTGTACCCATTCCAAAGAAAGATGATCCCACAGAATGTGAAAATTATTGTAAATAGTGTAAGGCAGGGTGGGGGACAGCCCCCAGGCAGCTAGGAGCAGTGGCAGACAGGACCAGTGGCCAGAACATGCAAGGCAGGGCAGGAGATAGCCACAATGTGGCAGGGAGCAAAGGCAGATGGGGCCATCAGGAGCAGGTCAAGGGTAGCCCAGGAAGTGAGTGGAGCAGTTGGAACAGCTAAGTGAGACAAGCTTGTCTGCTGTTTTGTTGTATTGTGTTGGCTTGCACATTGCTGTGGGGCTGGAGGCTGTGCCAACAGGGGAGCCCATGATGGACTGGTTTCAGTGGAGCTTCCAGAATGAGACAGACTTGGAAGAAAGAAGAATCCATCCACTTCTCAAAGAATTGGCTAGTGAAAACCTTATGACTAGTAGAGAAACACGGTCTGATATATTACTGGAAAGTTTTATGAATAGCCCTGAAACATTGTCTAATACAGTGCTGGAAGATGAGCCCCTCAGATTGGAAGGCACTTAAAATATGACTGGGAAAGAGCTGCCTCATCAGAATAGAGCCTACCTTAATGATATGGATGAAGTAGAGCTTTTGGGGCCTCCATTTGCTGAAGCAGCGCAACTCAATATGAGAAGACACAGCTGTAAACATCCATTGATAATTGGAACATCAAATGTACAAAGTATGAAACTAGGAAAGTTGGAAGTTGTCAAAAATTAAATGGAACACACAAAGATTGATATCCTAGGCATTTATGAGCTGAAATGGACTGTTTTTGGCCATTTTGAATCAGATAACCATATGATCTACTATGCCAGGAATAACAAATTGAAGAAGAATGGTGTGGCATTCATTGTCCCAAAGAATGTTTCAAGATCTATCCTAAAGTACAATGCTGTCTGTGGTAGAATAATATCCATATGCCTACAAGGAAAGCCAGTTAATACTGTTGTTGTTGTTGTTATGTGCTGTCGAGTCGTCCCCGACTCATAGCGACCCCTCCTTGGGTTTCCGAGGCAGTATCACTATGGAAGTAGGATTGCCCAACCTTTACTTGTATTATTCAAATATACTCACCAACCACAGAAGCCAAACTTGAGTAAAGTGAAGATTTTTACAAACTTCTGCAGTCTGAAATTGACCAAACATGCAATCAAGATGTGCTAATTATCATTGGTGACTGGAATGCAAAAGTTGGAAACAAGAATCACCTGTAGTTGGAAAATTTGGCCTTGGGGATAGAAATAATGCTGGAGATCACATGATAGAATTTTGCAAGATCAACAACTTATTCATTGCAAATACCTTTTTTCAACAACACAAACGGCAGCTATCCATATGGACTTTGCCAGATAGAGTACATAGGAATCAGATAGACTACATCTGTGGCAAGAGGCAATGGAAAAGCTCAGTATCTTCAGCCAAAACCAGGCCAGGAGATGAATGTGGAACAGACCATTAACTGCTCATTTGCAAGTTCAACTTGAATTTGAAGATAATTAAAAGAAGTCCACAAGAGCCAAAATATGACCTTGATTATATCTTTCCTGAATTTAGAGACCATTTAAAGAATATATTCGATGTATTGAACACCAATGACTGAAAACCAGAGGAATTGTGGGATTACATCAAGAACATGATCCATGAAGAAAGCAAAAGGCCATTAAAAAGACAGGAAAGGAAGAAAAGACCAAAATGGACGTCAGAAGAGACTCTGAAACTTACCCTTTAATAGAGAGTAGCTAAAGCAAACGGAAGAAATGACAAGATAAAAGCTGAACAGAAGATTTCAAAGAGCAGCTCAAGAAGACAAAGTCAATTATTATAATGAAATGTGCTAAGATGTGGAATTGGAGAGCCAAACGGGAAGAACACACTTGGCATTTCTCAAGCTGAAAGAATTCAAGAGGAAATTTAAGCCTTGAGTTGCAATATTGAAAGATTCTATGGGCAATGCGTTGAATGATGCAGGAAACATCAAAAGAAGATGGAAGGAATACACAGTCAGTCTACCAAAAAGAATTGGTTGATGTTCATCCATTTCAGTAGGTGGTATATGATCAAGAACCAATGGTATTGAAGGAAGAAGTCAAAGCTGCACTGAAGGAAGTGGCAAAAAACAAGGCTTCAGGAATTGATGGCATACCGATGGAGATGTTTCAGCAGAGAGATACCGCTAGAGGCACTCACTCAACTGTTCCAATAGATTTGGAAGGCAATGACCTGGCTAACTGACTTGAAAAGATCTGTATTTGTACCCATTATAAAGAAAGGTGATCCCACAGAATGTGGAAATTATCAAACAATATCATTAATATCATAAGCAGGTAAAATCTTACTGAAGATAATTCAAAAACAGTTGCAGGAGTATATTGACAGAGAACTTCCAGAAATGCAAGCTGAATTCAGAAGAGGATGTGGAATGAGGCATATCGTTGCTGATGTCAGATGGATCTTGGCTGAAAGTGAAGAATACCAGAAAGATGTTTACTTGTGTTTCATTGACTGTGTAAAATCATTCTATTGTGTGGATCATAACAAATTCGGGATAATAATGAGTAGAATGGGAATTCCAGAGCACTTAATTGTACTCATGAGAAACCTGTACAGACCAGGGCACTGTTGTTCAAACAGGACAAGGGGTTTAATATGGATGGTTTGATATCAGGGACAGAGTGCATCAGAGTTGTATTCTTTCACCATACTTATTCAATTTGTATGCTGAACAAATAATCTGAGAAGCTGGACAATATGAAGAAGAGCATGGCATCAAGATGGGAAGAAGACTCGTTAACAACCTGCATATGCAGAGGACACAGCTTTGCTTGCTGAAATTGAGGATGACTTGATGTACTTACTGATGAAGATTAAAGGCTACAGTCTTCAATATGGATTACATCTCAACATAAAGAAAACACGATTCTTCACAACTGGACTAATAAGCTGCATCATGATAAATGCAGAAAATGTTGAATTTGTCAAATATTTCATATTACTTGGTTCCACAATCAACATGAATGGGAACAACAGTCAACGAATCAGATGACTATTGCACTGGGCAAATCTACTGCAAAAGACTTGTTTAAAGTGCTGAAGAGCAAAGATGTCTCCTTGACAACTAAGGTGCACCTAACCCAAGCCATTGTATTTTCAATCACTTCATATGCATGTGAAAGCTAGACAATGAATAAGGAATACTGAAGAAGGAAGAAGAGTTGATGCTTTTGAGTTGTGGTGTTGGCAAAGAAAATTGAAAGCACCATGCGCTGCCAGAAGAACTGACAAATCTGTCCTGTAAGAAGTGCAGATGGAATGCTCCTTGGAAGTGAAAATGTCCAGACATTTTCTGATTTTTTGTTCCCACCTACTTTGGTCATGTTGTCAGAAAAGACCATTTCCTGGAGAAGGATATCATGCTTGGTAAAGTGGAGGGTTAAAACAAAAGGGGAAGGCCCTCAATGAGATAGTTTGACACAGGGGCTGCAACGATGGGCTCAGGTGTAGCAAGGATTGTGAGGATGGCACAGGACCAGGTCTTATTTTGTTCTGTTGTACATTGAATTACCATGAGTTGGAGCTGACTCAATTGAATCTAACAACAATAACCTTTTGCTATACCCTCTCTTCCCCTCCCACTCCTGGTAATCTTCAAAGAATGTTTATTTTAGTGTGTAAATTTTTCTTGACTTTTTACAGTAGTGGTCTCCAATAATATCTGTCCATTATTAATTGACTGATTTCAATCTATGTGTCTATGTGTCCACCAGGTTCATCCATGTTGTGAGGTGTTTCACAGATTTATTATTCTTTAGCATTGTCTAGTATTCTATTGTGTGTGTGTTCCATAGTTTGTTTATCCATTCATCTGTTGATAGGCACTTAGGTTGCTTCTACCTTTTTGTTATCGTGAATGATGCTGCAATGATAATGAGTGTGCATATATGTGTTTGTGTCATGACTCTTATTTCCCTAGGATACCTACATAGTAGTCAGATTCCTGGATCACATGGTATTTCTATTTCTAAAATTTTAAGGAAGCACCAAATTACTTTTCCACTGTTTCAAAGTGGTTTCACCATTTTACAGACCCACCAGCAGTGTATGAGAATTCTGGCTTTCCACACCCTCTCTAGCATTTGTTTTCTGGTTTTTTGAACTTTTATATTAATTCTTGGTTGAGATAATATCCCATTGATGTTTTGATTTACATCTCTATAATAGGTAATGATTGTGAGCATTCCTTCATGATTTTTGTTAGCTGCCCAAATATCTTCTTTGGTGAAGTATCTATTCATATCTTCTGCCCATTTTTAAATTGGTTTGTTTGTCTTTTTGATGTTGAGAAGTTAAAGTTTTCTGTAAATTTTAGAGACTAGTCCCTCATCCAATATGTCATTGCCAATTTTTTTTCCCCAGTCTGCATGTTCCTTTTTATTAACTTCCTTGGTGAAGTTTTTTGATGCACATGACTGCTTTTAAGCAGTCACCTGGTTTGTTTTTTCCTATTTGTGCAGTTTTATTTTTGATACTGTATTTATGCCATGGATCAGGGCCAATAAATTATCTCCTGTTTTTTCTTTGATGTTCTGTATGATTTTACATTTTATATTTAAGTTTTTGATCCATCCTGAGTTAGTTTTTGTGTATGGTAAGAGGTATATGTCCTTCTTCATTTTTCTGCAAATGGATATCATTTTTCTAGCACTATTTGTTAAAGAGACTATTTCTTCCCCATTTAATAGGTTTTGGCCTTGTGTTCATAGGTAAATGGATTTTTTCTGCGTTCTCAATTCTGTTCCATTGGTCTATGTGTCTGTCATTGTTCTAATCCCAGTCCATTTTGATTACCATGGCTATAAAATAGGTTTTGAGATCAGGGAATGTGAGGCTTCCTACTTTGTTCTTCTTCCTCCTACTTTGTTCATCAGGCAGCGAACAAAAACACGAAGAAATGCTCATGATCATTAGCTCTTAAAATTGGTAATTTATTTTCCCATCTCTTTAAAAAATGATTATGGAATCTGAATCAGGATTGTATTATATCTGTTGATCATTTTGGGTAGTGTTGACATTTTCACAATGTAAAGTCTTCCTATCCATGAGCATGGTATATTCTTTCATTTATGTAGGTTTCTTGTACTAGTGTTTTGTAGTTTTCTTTGTATAGGTCTTTTGTACCTCTGGTTAGATTTATTCTTAAGCACTTCCTTTTTTTTTGGGTGGCTACTGTTAATGGTATTATTTTCCTGATTTCCTTTGTAGAGTTCTCTTTGTTAATGTAGAATAATTGGACTGATTTTTGTATGTTGATCTTGTACCTGGCCACTTTGCTGATTCCTTCTATTAGTTACAGTAGTTCTCATTGAGTGTCTGGGATATTCTATGTGTAAGATCATATCATTGGCAAATAGAGATAGTTTTACATCTCCTTTGCCAAATGATATCCTTTTATTTCCTGTTCTTGCCTTACTGCTCTGGTTAGGACTTTCAATACTACATTGAATAGAAGTGATAATAAAAGGCATTCTTGTCTGGTTCCCTTTATGATGGGGAATGTTTTCAGTTTCTCTCCATAGAGGATAATAGTGGCTGTTGGTTTTGTATATTTGCAATTAATTGCACTGAGATATTTCTCTTCTTATTTTGCTGACTATTTTTATCAGGAATGCATCTTGTATTTTGTCAAATGCATTTTCTGCATAGATTTATGTGATCCTGTGGTTCTTTTCCTTTGTATTGTTTATGTGGTGAATTACATAGATTATTTTTATAATGTTCAACCATCCTTGCATACCATGTATGAATCCCACTCAATCATGATGTATATATATATATATTTTTCCCTATAATGTTGGATTCTATTGGCTAACATTTTGTTGAGAATTTTTTGCATCTTTGGTCATGAGGAATATTGGTCTTTAATTTTCTTTTGAAGTGTGTCTTTGCCTGGTTTTGTTATCAGCATTATGCTTGCTTCATAGAATGAGTTTGGGAGTATTCCATCCTTTCTTATGTTCTGGACTAGTGTGAGTAGAATTAGTGTCAGCTCTTCTCTAAATGTTTGGTAGAATTCACCAGTGTAGGCATGGCAGTGTTTGTTGTTAGGACTTTCTTTTTTTATATCCTGTTCAATTTCTTCTTTTATGATGGATCTGTTCAAATTTTCTAGCTCAAGTTGTGTTAGTTTGGGTAAGTCATGTGTCTCTGGAAATTTTTCCCTGTCTTTAAAGTTTTCAAATTTATTGTAGTGCAGTTCTTCATAGTATTCTGGTATTATCCTTTTATTTCATTTGGTTCTGTTGGAACATCACTAATTTCATTTCCTATTCACATTACTTGCATCTTTTTCTTTGTTAAATTTGTCAGTGGCTTGTAAATTTTATTAATCTTTTCAAAGAAACAACTTCTAGTCTTGCTGATTCTATTATATCTTTTTCAATTTCATTAATTTCTGCTCAAATTTTTATTATTCATTTACTCTGTCAACTCTACATTTTTCCCTTTAGCTGTTCTTTTTCTAATTGTTGGAGATGTTGAGTTAAGGTTTTGATTTTGGTTCTTTCTTCCTTTTTTGATGTATGCATTTATTGTTATAAATTGTCCTCTGAGCACTTTTTTGCTATGCCAAAAATTTTTGGTATATTGTATTTTCATTATTGTTTGAATAATGATTGATTTTTTAATTTCATTTTTTCTTCTTTTTTTTTTACCCAGTAATTTTTAACCAGGGTGTTATTCAGTTCCCATGTATTTGATTTTTTCCCCCTTGATCTTCCTTTTGTTGATTTCTAATTTCATAGAAATTTCACCAGAGCTCTAGTGACCTAGTTCCTAGGGCATTTGACTGCTAACCAGAAGGCTGGTGGTTCAAACCCACCAGCCACTCCTCAGAAGGAAGATTGGGCAATCTACTTCTGTAGTGCTACTGCCTCAAAAACTCAAGGAGGGGTCACTAGGAGTTGAATCAACTTGACAGCAGTGAAGGAGCTCTGGGAGTGTAGTGCCTAAAGCATTTAACTGCTATCCAGAAGGCTGACAGTTCAAACCCACCAGCCACTCCTCGGAAGATAGGTTGGGCAATCTACTTCTGTAGTGATACTGCCTTGGAAACCCAAGGAGGAGTCACTATGAGTTGGATCCGACTAGACAGCAGTGTGTTTTCATTGAAGACCAAGACACACCTAATCCAAGCCATGGTATTTTCAATTGCCTCATATGCATTTGGAAGCTGGACAACAAATAAGGAAGACTAAAGAAGAGTTGATGCCTTTGAATTATGATGTTCCTGAAGAATACTGAAAATACCATAGAATGCCCAAAGAACAAACAAATTTGTTCTGGAAGAAGTGTAGCTGGAATGCTCCTTGGAAGTGAGAATGGCCAGACTTTGTCTCTCACCTACTGTGGTCATGTTGTTAGAAGGATGCTTGGTAGAGTGGAAGGTCAGACAAGAAAGGGGAAGATTCTCAACAAGATGGATTGGCACAGTTGCTGCAATGATGGGCTCAAATATAGGAAAGATTGTGAGGATGGTGTAGGACTGGGCAATGTTTTGTTCTATTGTACATAGGATCACTATGGGTCAAAGTAGACTCAACAACACTCAAAAACAACAGCATGTTTCTGGAAATTTGTCCATTTTTTCTAGATTTTCAAATTTGCCGGGGTACAGTTCTTCATACCATTCTGATATTATCCTTTTTATCTCAGTTGTTTCTATTGTAATGTTGCCTATTTAATTTCTTTTTCATGTTGTTTATATTTTCTCTTTCTTTTCCTTAGTTAAATTTGCCAAAGGTTTGCCAATTTTGTTGATTTTTTTTCTGTTGCTTTTCTGTTTCATTTATTGCTGCCTTAATTTTATTATTTCCTTTTTTCCTGGAAACTGTAGATGTAGTTGTTGCTCTTTTTCTAAATGTTGGAGTTGTTGAGTTAAGGTATTGATTTTAGTTCTTTTTTGATGTGTGCATTTATTGCTATAAACTGATCTTTGGCTACTGCTTTTGTTGTGTCCCCAAAATAGTGTAATGTGTTTTCATTTTCATTTGCTTCTAGGAATTAATTTTAATTCACTTTTTTTTCTTCTGTTACCTATAGTTTTTAAGCACTATTTTATTCAATTTCCATGTATTTATTTTTTTCTCTTGATCTTTCTTTTATTGATTTCTGATTTTATAGTGTTGTGATATGAAAAGATACTTTGTAGTATTTTAATGTTTTTAAATCTATATCTTTGTGGCCTGTTATCTTATCTATGTGCATTGGAAAGAATGTGTATTGCATGTTTGTGAGTATTCTGTATATGTCTATGAAGTCAAGTTGGCTGATTGTGTTGTTGAGAATTTCTGTATGTTTTTTGAGTTTCTTTCTAGTTCTGCCTTCATCAAGAGTGGTGTGTTAAAATCTGCTACAATTGAATTATCTATTTCTCTTTGCAATTCTGTTAATGTTTTCTTTATATATTTTGAAGCTCTTTCATTGGGTGCATAGATATTTATTATGATTATGTTCCCTTGCTAGGTTGACAATTTATAATTTTGTAATGTCCTTCCTTGTCCCTTATGCTGATTTTTGTCTTTCTTTTCTATTTTATCAGAAATTAAATTGCCATTCTTGCTTTTTTGTTTGCCATTAGCTTACCATATTTTTCTGCCCTTGGATTTTTAATTTATTTTTGTCATTGTATCTAAAGTGAGTATCTTGCAGACAGTATATTTATAGGACCTATTCTCTTGTCCATTTTTTCTGTCTCTTTCTCTTGATTGGTGCATTTAATGCATTCATATTCAATGTAATTAATGATAGGTATGAATTTACTGTGGTAATTCATTTTTGTTTTATATTGTGGTGTCAATTGTGTCTTTGTTCAGAATATTTTTCTGTGCTCAGTTTATTTTGTTATCAAATTTTCTTTGTTGTTGATTTTGTGTTTACTTATTCCTTATGTTTTTCTTTTTTCTTATTTTTATTAGAAGGCTTGTTAATTTTCTTTGTGGTTACTGTATAATCAATTTTTATTTTACTATATTTGTAACAATCTGTTTTATATTGACCTCACCCTAACTTCCTCTGCATTTGGAAGTTCTGGCATTATAACATTTATTCCTTCTTGTTACTTTCTAGTTGTTATCCTTTACAGATTGATGCCTTTTGTTCTCTATTTTCAGTCTTATAAGCTTATTTTAATTTTGAGAATTCTGTTTTTGGGTTATGTTGTTGTGTGTCTTAATCTTAGACTGTTGTCTTCTATTGTTGGTTTTCTGTCTGAAGCTTTCCCTTTAATATTCCTTCTAAGGTTAGTCTGGTTTTTACAAATTTCCTTAATTTGTATTTATCTGGAAATGTCCTAATTTCATCATTGCATTTAAGGGAGAGTCTTGCTGATATGTAATTCTTGGTTGGCAATTTTGTTCTTTCAAGGTTTTCTCTATGTCATCCCCTTGCCTTCTTGCCTATATGTTTTCTGTTGAGAAATAAGTTGAGTCTTATTGGTTGCTCTTTTAGGTAACATTTCATTTTTCCTGAACTACTCTCAGTATTCTTTCTTTTGAAATGTTTGATTATGACAATCTTGGTCACTTTTTTTGGTGGATTTATCCTGTATGGCAGAAGCTCTGGTGGCATGGTGGTTAAAGCATTTGCCTGATAAGCAAAAAGTTGGTAATTAGAACCCACAATGTGCTCTGTAGGGAAAGATGAGACAATCTTTTTCTGTAAAAATTTATAGTCTTAGATATCTTATGGGACAGTTCTACTCTGTCCTATACATTCCCTATGAGTCAGAATTGACTCAATAGTGGTGGGTTTGCTTGTTGGTTATCTTATATTGGATTCCTTGAGGCTCTTGAGTGGATATCTTTTCATCTTTCATTGTGCAAAGGAAGTTTGGGGCTAGCAAGTGTTTGACAATTTTCTCTGTGGCTTTTTTAGCCTTTTCTTGTTCTGGAATTCAAATTTCATCTAGATTATTCCTCTTGATATTGTGCCACACAGTTCTTAGTCTTTGTTCATTTCTCTTCATTCTTCACTCTAACTTTTCCTCCTACAAACTAGTGTCAAGGGATTTGTCTTCTAATTGGCTGATCCATTTCTCAGTCTATGTAATTCTGCTTTGTTGTCCTTCCAACATGTTATCTGTGTTCATAATTTTAGTGTTAATCTTGTGGATTTCTAACTGCTGTATTGCATGATTTCTAGTTGTCTATTTATCTTGCTCTTATTTTTCTGAATCCTTCTATGGTGTTGTCTGTGTTTTCCTTGACTTTGTTTGTGGTTTCCCTGAGCTCTTAGAAGGCCTTATATATGTATCTTTAGAATTTCTCATCAGGTTGATCTATTACCTGTACTTCTTTGGGAAGATATCCTACTTCTTAATTTGGTGACTTGCTTGAACTTTCTTGTCCTGTTTCTTTGTTTAAATTGAAGTTGTCTTTTGTCTCTGAGACTTTTTGGAGTTGTTTTTATGTGTTGGCTCACTTCACCCATACTGTTTGTTTTCTTTTGTTTTGATATATCTGGCTGGGTGGGGCAGATGTACTTGTTTGGTTGCTAGTTTGGAAGCACTGAAGAGTTCCCCACTTGTGTCTGGATGTGTGGAGTCACTGGTGGGAATGTGGATGTAGGTCTTTGTTGGTCAGGAAGAGGAGCTATGGTTGGGATGAGCAGGTGTTGTCTACCATCTGTCCTTGATCCTGTGGTATAGAAGAAGGTGATGACACTTGCCCATTGGGTAGAGGAATCAATAGAGGGTGAGGAATCAATGTCCACCTCCCATTGGATGGAGCTGGGGAAAACAAAAAGAAAATAACAACAACAACAACAAAAAAAAAGATGAGGTGGATGAGAAGAAATATGCTTAAAAATAAGAGAATAACAGGATGAGGGAGAAATAAACAAATAAAAAAGTAGAAAAAAGGAGAGGAATAAGGAGAAAAATAAACTAAAAATAAAATAGAGGGGATGTACTAGTTCAGCTATGGTCATCCTACAGCAGTGACAGCAGGTTTCTGTTAAACTACCTACAAAAGTACATGTCAGTGGAGAGGGTAGGAACCTGGCTGTGTGATCACCTCCAACAGAGGGGACCACAGTGGCTTGCCTCTTGCATTCAATGGGAGCAAGATCTGTCAATGATGCAGACACAGGCTGGCAGAACCACAGACATTGCCTTTGCTCACTTGGGTTGATGTGCAATGTGGTTGGGCTGCTGGTTGGAGGAGGTGGCCAAGGAATTGGGAGAGCAGGGGCCTGCCTGGGGTCATCCCTACTCAATGGGTTGGTGAGGGTGGAAAGGTGTGGTTGGAAAGGCAAATAAAGCTTCTTTTCAGTTGAATTCTTTGGTGTTTTTCTGGTGCACTTATCCAGATTCCCAGATTCAGTAAAATGAAGGGCCTCTCAGAATCCAGTGTCTCCAACAGCCACCCCACAGTCCCTTCCCTTTACATGGGGCTTAAACTTAAATGTCTAGTGTTTGCTAGTAGTGAGTTGTTTCATCCTCCTTCACCGGCTCCATCCTCACCCTATGGCCCCCTGTGCCACTGGAAATTTCACCTGTTTCCCTGCACTTTCCTCTCCCAGATCCAGTGCATTTTGTGCTCACCTTTTTTTCCCTTTAAATCTGTCCACACTGTGTCTCTGTCCCAGTGTGCATTCAGTGAAGTTGATTTCTCCTTTCCCATGTATGATGACTTCTGTGTCTCAAACATGGTCATGCAGTGTTGGGCCACAGCTTTTTCTTCCTCTCTGATCACTATCCTCGCTCTATTTCTCTTTCCTATCAGCATTCCATCTAATTCTTTATTCTCTTATTTGATGCTCAGTGTTCCATAGTCACTAACTGCATCTGTTTCACTTAGTTTTTCCAGGTGTTTATTGTAGGAGGAAGGAAGATGGGGCAATCTACTTCTGTAGTGACACCACCTTGGAAACCCAAGGAGGGATTGCCATGAGTCAGAACTGACTTGATGGCAGTGACTTTGGTTTTGGTTTTTTTGTAGAAGCATTGGATGGAATGTGTCACCAGGACACTATCTTATCTCCATCTCCCACAAACTTATTTAAATTCTTCCTTAAGACCTGATTCAGTCCCAAAGACATTTTTTTCTCTGTTGCACTGTTTTCTCATCAATGTCATTGCCTTATTCCCTGTAGCCGTATAGTAAGGAGAGATGAGGAGGGAGCACTGCAGAATGCATGCTGCCCTTGACCATCTGCCATAAACAAGTAGACAGCATTCTCTCAATCAAAATCTCAAAGCATTTATTTGTAATCAGGTTCCATTCTCATACACTAACAAAGGAATATGAACAACTACATGATAGCAATAATAAATGTTTGGTGGATTGGTGTAGGTCAGAAATCTTCTGTTGAAAATGTCCTCTTTTTCCTACTAAATGATGTTGCCATTAGGATTTATAGAAACCAGTTTATAATGCATTACTGAGTAAGCAAGAGGACAATACAGCCATATTTTTTATATGGAAAAATACTTCCTGGTATACTTAGGTCTATAGAATTGATAAATATGAAATCTATTGAATATCTAAAGGCTATATTTATGAATATGAAAGGGCACATAAGTTCACAATGTTTCATTCGGTGTTACATAAGGACTTCATTAGTGCAAGTTGACTCAACAGCAACTAACAACAACAGCATATCCTAATTGGAGGGTAGATTAGAAAGCAAGAGGATAAGAAATGTTTATATTTTGGTAGATGCTGAACAATATCTAGGTTCTAACTTTTATATCATGTGTGAAAGATCACAAGAGTTCATTAAAATGGGCAGGCATCACAAGCTGATGTCAGTATTTATACCAAAAATGGAAAGTAAAAAGTAATGCCATTTATCTTACTTTCCAGATGTTGCCTTACAATAAGAATACAGGTCACAAATAATACAGTCTAAGCTATATAGTCCTCAGAAGCTGTGGAGTTGAGCTCCCCCGGAAGGGAAAGCCAGATTCCAGTAAACAGGTTTTATTTTGTTGTGATCAGTGCTGAGAATTCTGCACTTTCCATGCATTCCCCAACCACAAGCCAAAAGAGTGAAGAAAAGGAGTCTAAACTCAGAAGGAATGCTTTTAGAATTAGCAAAAGCCTTTTTACTTATGGTATTAGCTTTACATGTATAACATTAGATGACATTATGTAGACAGAACTGTTTTCTATTAATATGAATAAGATAATTCAGTACTTTTTTTTTACAGCGAGTTTCAAATGCTTCCTGACTCACTTCCCTCTTCCCTATCTTTTGAGTTCAAGCTCTGACTCAGCTATGAATTTCTGGTTAGGAAAAAAGTGAGAAATGCTAGGTTTGTTCTCATAAGTAGAAACTAATGTTAGAACCATTTATGTATTTATATTATAATATTTTATATGTGACATTATACATCAATTAATAGTGTAATGGGAAAATTCCATTTCCAATTATTTCTGTTGTAGTTCTTTATAACACAGGTATTTAAAAATGATAATGATAGAGATTAATAAAAAGAAACTGGTTAATATTAAAGATCTATTGTGCTTTTTATTTTATTTGGGCTTTACCACTGTGATGTGGTTTCCCAGGCTCTAAATCTTTACAGAAGCAGACTGCCTCATCTTTCTTCCATGGAGCAGCTCATGGGTTCAAACCATTGACCTTTTGTTTAGCAGCCAGATGCCTTAACCACTACACCACCAGAGATCCTTATATAGATCAAGAGATTCTATTGAGGTAAAGGGAAAGGTATTGCACCATTGAAAATGAGTACTATAAATCTTGTAGAGATGCCTTCAGTGGAAAATAAATTTGTGTCCTAAATAATTGAAGGAATATTAATGATTCATGGAGGTTAAGACACTTGAAAAGCTCAGTTTGTCCTTTAATACACCGTCTCTTCTGACTGCCAGGTGCTGATTGCCTGTGCTTGATTTTCTAACAAGCTGCACCTTGTGCAGATTTGTGTATTTATTAATGACTCAGCATATTATATAATGAAAGGTGATAATGTTGCTATTAATTGATTGCATTTTTTTCTTTTTGGAGCAGCATATTTTATATTTTTATTTAGCCCTGGTGAAGGATAGGTTACTGTAGGACAGGTAAACTATAGGTCTAATTTACAAAATCTTTCACTACTTGGATTTTTAAAACAAACAATTTAATTTTGTATTGCCAAAATGAATTGGTCTGCTTTTAGGATGTCTCTGCTGATGCACAACAGGATAGAAGTGAATTAATACTTACATCAGAAGCAGAGGAAAAACTAATTCCCAACAACTAATGGAAGTAAAATAATTGTACATTCTGGTTCAGCCATAATTGTCTGAATCACCTTTTAGTAATTTCTAGTTCTATATACAAATATCAGATATTCTTAAATGGAGCAAAGATGTTTTTGCATTTAAAGGTATTATTCTTAAGCAACTGAATATCAAGAATCTTGCTGCATATACTCTTGGTTTATGGAAAAATCAGCTTGAAGTTTAGGAATGTTTGTGCAGTTTCAGTATTCCAGTTTTTTTGGTTTGTTTGTTTGTTTAACTCATCAGAATGAGAAATGCAAACCTCAATTGCTCTCAAGGGCTTATAGGCAAATCTTGTTCAACTTTTCCTATATCATTGATTTATTTTGGATGTTGATCAAGTTTGACGGTGATCCAAAAGCTGATGCTTCAGCATCCCAGGGACTTTGGCCTGAAGTGGAGTAGCAGGCAAAGCCAATCGCCTTTTGGATCTTGTCCAGCTGTGCACCATTTAGTAGCATTATCACTTAATCTAGGCATTTTAAATGCCATTATAATAACAAAGTTACCATAATCCAGGGACTCCTAAGTCAAATTGAGTGGGGAAGCTGAAAGAGATATGGCACTGTTGACCAAGGCAGGTTAAAATTGACTGTCTCATTCTATAACTAGGATCAGCTATAGTAAGAAAGAAATTATAAATTACTGTGTTATTATTGGTCATATTGTTAATGCTAAAAAAAAATTATAATAGTTTAGTTAAGTGGAAGAAAGATTTCAAAATTTACTCCTGGCTTCATTCATTGTTGCTGTTTTTAGGTGCTGTCCAGTTGGAGTTGGTTGCAACTCATAGAGACCCTATGTAGAACAGAACAAAACACTACCCAGTCCTACACCATCCTCACAGTGCTTGCTGTGCTGGAGCCTATCGTTGTAGCCACTGTGTCAATCCATCCCATTGAGAGTCTTCTCCTTTCACTGAACCTCCACTTTACCAACTATGATATCCTTCTCCAGGGACTGGTCCCTTCTGACCACAAGACAAAAGTAGGTGAGATGAAGTCTGGTAATTATTACTTCCAAGGAATATTCCAGCTGCACTTCTTCCAGGATAGATTTATTTGTTCTTCTGGCAGTCCATGGTATTTTCAGTATTCTTCACCAACACCATAATTTAAAGGCATCAACTCTACTTTGATCTTCCTTATTCACTGTGCAGCTTTCACATGCATGGGAGGCAACTGAAAATACCATGGCTTGGGTTAAGCACACTTTAGTCTTCAAAGTGAAATCTTCATCTCTTAAAACTTTAAAAAGGTATTTTGCAGCAGATTTGCCCAATGCAATATGTCGTTTGATTTCTTGACTGCTATTCCCATGGGCATTGATTGTGGGTCCAAGTAAAATGGAAATGTCAATCTTTTCTCCATATATTATGATGTTGTTTATCAGTCTAGTTGTGAGGATTTTTGTTTCTTTATGTGGATGTGCAATCCATACTTAAAGCTATCATCTCTGACTTCAGTAAGTGCTTCAGATCTTCATTTTCAGCAAGGAAATTTGTGTCATCTGCATGTCACAGGTTTGTAATGAGTCTTCCTCCAATCCTGATGACATATCCTCATTTATAAAGTCCAGCTTCTCAGATTATTTCCTCAGCAGACTGATCGAATAAAGGAGTTGTTGTTTTCAAGTGCTGTTAAGTTGCGACTCTATGTACAACAGAACAAAACACTGCCTGGTCACAATCCTTTGTATACCTGAGCCAATTGTTGCAGCCAGTGTGTCAAACCAACACCTTGAAGGTCTTCTCCTTTTTCACTGACCCTCCACTTTACCAAGCGTGATCTCCCTCTCCAGGGAATTGTTCCTTCTGACAACATGACCAAAGTAGGTGAGACGAAGTTTGGCCATTCTCACTTCCAGGGAGCTTTCCTGCAGCATTTCTTCCAGAATAGGTTTGTCAGTTCTTTTGGCAGTCCATGGTACTTTCAGTATTCTTCTCCAACACCACAATTCAAAAGCATTAACTCTTCTTTGGTCTTCCTCATTCATTGTCCAGCTTTCACATGCATATGACATGATTGAAAATACATGGCTTGGATTAGGAGCACCTTAGTCTTCAAAGAGATATCTTTGCTCTTCAGCACTTGAAAGAGAGGTCTTTTGCAGCAGATTTGCCCAAGGCAATACATTGTTTGATTTGTTGACTGCTCCTTCCATTGATGTTTATTGTGGAACCACACAATATGAAATCTTTGACAACTTCAATCTTCTCTCAATTTATCATGAAGCTGCTTATTGGCCTAGATGTGAGAATTTTCATTTTCTTTATGTTGATGTGCAATTCATACTGCAGACTGTAGTCTATAATCTTCATCAGTAAGTGATTCAAGTCATCTTCACATTCAGCAAGCAAAGTTGTGTCATCTGCATACTGTAGGTTGTTAATGAATCTTTCTCCAATTCTGATGCCATATTCTTCTTCATATAGTCTGGTTTCTTGGCTTATTTGCTCATCATACAGATTGAATAAGTATGGTGAAAAGATACAACCCTGATGCATTATCTTCCTGATTGTTACCCCATACAGTATCCCTTTGTTCTGTTCAAATGACAGCCTTCTGGTCTACGTATAGGTTCCTCATGAGCACCATTAAATGTTCTGGAATTCCATTCTTCTCAATGTTGTCCATAATTTGCTATGATCCACACAATTTAATTCTTTTGCATAGTTAATAAAACACAGGTAAACATCCTTCTGGTATTCTTTGCTTTCACCAAGATCCATCTGACATCAGCAACAATATCCCTTGTTCTGTATCCTCTTCTGAATCCAGCCTGCATTTCTGGAAGTTCCCTATCAATATACTGCTGCAACAGTTTTTGCACAGTTGCATGTGATATTAATGATATTGTTTGATAATTTCCACATTCTTTGGGATCACCTTTCTTTGGAGTGGGTACAAATGTGAATCTCTTTCAGTCCATTGGCTAGGTAGCTGTCTCCCAAATTTTTTTGCATAGATGAGTGAGTGCCTCCAGTGTGGCATCCATTTTTTGAAACACCTCAATGTGTATTCCATCAATTCATAAAATATTGTTTTTCCTTCAGTGAAGCTTCTATTTCTTCCTTCCATACTAACGGTTCTTGATGATATAAAATGGATGGACATCAACCAATTCTTTTTGGTACAGTGACTCTGTGTATTACTTCCATCTTCTTTTGATGTTTCCTGCATCATTTGATATTTTGCCCATAGAATCTTTCAATATTGCAACTTGGGGCTTGGAGTTTTTCTTCAGTACTCTCAGTTTGAGAAATGCAGAGCATTTTCTTCCCTTTTAGTTTTCTAACTCCAGGTCTTTGCACATTTCATCATAGTAATTGACTTTGTCTTCTCAAGCTCCTCCTTGAAATCTGTTCAGCTCTTTTATTTTGCATTTCTTCCATTTGCTTTAGCTACTCTCCATTCAAAGCAAGTTTCAGATTTTCTTCTGACATTCATTTTCTTCCTGTCTTTCTTTTCTGTCTTTTTAATGATATAAACAGCAGCTATACATGTGGACTTCCCCAGAATACATAGGAGTCAGATCGACTACATCTGTGGAAAGAGACGATAGAGAAACTCAATATCTTCAGCACAAGCAAGGCCAGGAGCTGACTGGGGAACAAACCATCAATTGCTCATATGCAAGCTCAAGTTGAAGCTGAAGAAAATTAAAACAAGTGAACTAGAACCAAAATATGAGCTTGATTATATCCCATCTGATTTTAGAGACCATCCAAAGAATAGATTTGAAACACTGTACACTAATACTGGAAACCCTATGAATTTGTGGGATGTCATCAAGAATAATGGTGAATAACAAATAATAATTAAAAAATCGTGAAAGGATACAATGCTGATGAACACCTTTCCTGGTTTTAAACTATGCAGTATCTCCTTATTTTATTTGAGTGACTGCCTCTTAGTCTGTGTACAGTTTCTACATGAGCACAATTTAGTGTTCTGAAAGTCCCATTATTCACAATGTTATCCACAATTTTTTGTAATCCATGTAGGTGAATGGCTTTGCATAGTGAAGAAACACAGGCAAACATCTTTCTGATATTTTTTTTTCTTTCAGGCAAGATCCACCTGACATCAGCAATGATATCCCTCATTCCACACCCTTCTCTGAATCTAACTTAGATCTCTGGCAGTTCCTTGTCGATATACTGCTGCAACTTTTAATTTTCTTTTTTTTTGTGATGTCTTTGCCTGGTTTAGGTATCAAGATTATGCTGGTGTCATAGAAAGAGTGTGGTAGTGTTCTTTCATCTTCTGTGTTGTTGAAGAAATTGTATAGGACTGCTATCAATTCTTGTCTGAATTGTTGTTGTTGTTTGCTGCCGTTGAGTCATTTCCGACTCACAGCCACCCCATACGCAGCAGAACGAAACACTGCCCGATCCTGCGCCAGCCCCACAATCCCTGCTATACTTGAGCCCATCATCGCAGCCACCGTGTCAATCCATCTCGTTGAAGGCCTCCCTCTCTTTCGTCGACCCTCCACCCTACCAAGCATGATG